>NC_137194.1:13412317-13514817 GCF_960531495.2 Zeus faber | reverse complement strand
TGAAAGTACCACACTGACATTTCTACTTAAGTGAAAGCAGATTAGCGCGTGCTCCTAGATGTACTTAAAGTTAAAATATTTGCATCATATCTGTCACAGTTTTGATGTAGTTAGTGTGTCCTTTTGGTTTTGTCCTGTAGGTGTCTCCCTTGTTTCCTGAGTCTTCTTGTTTCACCTGTGTCAGTAACTTACATTTAGCAGACGCTTTTATCCAAAGCGACTTACAATTATTCAAACACTGATGGACGCAGCCATCAGGAGCAATTAGGGGTTAAGTGTCTTGCTCAAGGACACTACAGCATGCTAGCAGGAGGAGCCTGGGATGGAACGAGCAACCTGTAGATTACTTGACGACCAGCTCTACCTCCTGAGCTACCATTCCCCTGGTTAGCTAATTCTCGTGTTCTCGTGATCGCGACTTATTGAGGCCCTCTGACTCGTTAGACTCCTCGTCCTGTGGTTTAAAGACAGGTCGGATGGGTAGCCGATATCGTTGCTAACCCTTTGCGGCGAATGTACGGGGGCGGTTCCCCGCCCAGAGCGAGTTGGGGATGAGCCTTCCACCCCAGGCCCTTCCACCCCAGGCCCTTCCAAGCTGACACAGAGCCGGTCACGGCATTCCGCAGCGGAGGAAATGCGTCCGACAGGGGCCGGCTGAGGGCAGCGAAAACAACTTATGTTATGTTGTGGTCATGAGATAAATAAGTTGTGATCATGAGAAAACAACTTATGTTATGTTGTGGTCATGAGATAAATAAGTCGTGATCATGAGAAAACAACTTTTGTTATGTCGGGATCACAAAATAAATAAGTCGTGATCTAGAAATAACGGAGCCCAAAATAATAATATTGCGTGGCCCTTTACGGACTTCTGTATATATTTGTTCTTATGTATTTGTTAGCAAGTTTAGATTTCCTTTTAAGTTTGATCCAATTCAAGGCCGTTCTTTTTTGCCTGCCCGTTCTTTTGTTCTGATCCCTCTTTGGAATTGAACTGACATTTTTTGAATTTGGCTACGCCTCAGCGTCTGCATTTGGGTCCCAGTTCTGAACTCTTACAGTATGAACTGACCAAATATGGACTCAGCAGACACTGTTCAGCTCAGGGGTGCTATCGCTGATAAAGGAGTCACCATCAGACGGAATGAGCAGCAGCTGAACCGTATTGCCAAGGGACTCCAGGAGATGGCAGCACACCATGACCGTGTTTTTCGAGACATGATGGAGCTGTTTCGGAGCCTGGCAGTCAGGGTCCAGCCATGTCAAGCCCCCACCTCCATTCTGGCTACTAATGGAGGTACACCCGTGACTTCACCGGAAAATCCAGTTCCACCTATTGCCAGAGAACCTGTCTATCTCCTCCTGAGCGATATACAGGTCATCCAGGAACCTGTCACTCCTTCCTCTCCCAGTGCTCCCTTGTGTTCAAGCTTCAGCCTTCCTCTTTCCCTACTGACCGTTACTGCATAACCTACATCATTACACTCCTGGCCGGGAGAGCGCTTGCATGGGCCTCTGCCATGTGGGCGGGTCAGCTTCAGTCTGTTCCAGTCTCCATCTGTTCACCAACGAGATGAGGAGGGTGTTCAATCATCCGGTATCCTGTAGAGAGGCTGCGAGGGAACTCCTTAATCTCCAGCAGTGTCAGAGCAGTGTGGCGGACTACGGCATCGAGCTCCGCACACTAGCCACTGATAGCACATGGAACTCTGATGCCCTCTTTGACGCCTTCCGCCATGGACTGTCAGACTACATCAAAGACAAGCTTGCATCTCGGGAGCTGCCTTCGGACATGGACTCCCTCAATGCCTTAGCCTTCCACATAGACAATCGGTAAATTGAGCGTAGATGAGACAGACTTTGCCGTGAGCAACATCCGTTCCAACCCTCCCAGGTAATCAGCCCAGCATTCCTCGATTCTACCCTGTTCCTCCATTCTCTAGACCTTCCTATCCTGTCCATCCTAGGTCACCTGTCTCTCGCTCTACACACCCAGCCCTCCTCCTCTGGCAGATGCGGTCCTACTCGTTGGAAGTTCTCATCGACTCTGGGAACTTTATAGACTCGATCCTGATTCACCAGTTGGGCATTATAACCCAGCCTCTGAAACCTCCTGGGGATGCCAGTGCCACTGCCAGATGGCCGCCTCATTTCCAGAGTGTCTCTTGTTACCGTCCCCATCAGTCTGCTCATATCAGGCAACCGTCACAAACTGATTCAGCTCCCCCACATATAGGCCAGTGTACTGGTTCCATATTAAGCAGGAGTCCATATTGTCATGCCCATTGTCTTCAATCTGCTCAGAGTCCTACAGCACCAGATCCAATCAGTCCAGAAGAGACTCTTGACCTGTCTAGTGTCACGCCTGGATACCTGGACCTGAAAGAGGTCTTCAGTAAGAACCACCCTACCACCCATGGACAAATTCACCAAGCTCGACTTACGCAATGCCTAACATATGGTGCGTATCAGAGAAGGAGATGAATGGAAGACTTCCAGTCAACACTCCCAGTGGACATTATGAATATTTTGTCAAGTCTTTTGGTCTCACGAATGCCCCGACAGTTTTCCGGGCCCTGGTCATCGATGTGCTCCATGACATGTTGAATGGGTTCGTCTTTGTCTACCTGGACGACATCCTGATGTTCTCCTAGTATCCACAAGAGCATTTTCTCCATGTACGCATGGCACTCCAAGGGCTTCTGGAGAACAAGATGTTTGTCAAAGCAAAGAAATGTGTTTCCATGTTTCCACCATCACATTCCTTGGATACATTATCTCAGCTGGGAATATCCACATGGACCGTGCCAAGGTGAAGGCGGTGGTAGATTGGCCTCAACCCACCACTTGAAAAGAGCTGCAGCACTTCCTGGGGTTTGGCAATTTTTACCGCTGCTTCATCCGGGGTAACGCCACCTTGGCTGCGCCTCTAACTGGCTTCACCTCATGCTTCGTCCCCTTTGCCTAGTGTCCTGCTGCTGAGCAGGCGTTCCTCAAGCTCAAGTGTCGGTTTACATCAGCCCCCATCATGATTCACCCTTATCCCTTCTGTCAGTTCCTCGTGGAGGTTTATGTTTCCGATATGGGGGTGTTCTCTCCCAGTGTTCCCTCGCAGAAGCTCCATCCCTGTGACTTCTTCTCCTGCCAACTGTCACCAGCTGAAAGGAACTACTGTACGACATCTGCAAAATGTAGTTACTAGAATCAAGCTGGTGCTGGAGGAATGGAGGCACTGATTGGAATGTGTGGAGCAGCCTTTTCTTGTGTGGACAGACCACAAGAACCTGGAGTACATCCGGAGTGCCTCAACTCCAACAACAAGCCAGGTGGGCTGTTTTTTACGAGATTAAATTTCACCCTTTCATACCGCCCGGTTCAAAGAACTTGAAACCTGATGCTCTCTCACGCCAGTTCACCACTACAGAGAGCTCCCACGACCCTTACCCCATTCTGACCTGGAGAAGAGCCCGCTCCACCCTGCTCCGCACTGTTTCCAGGTACCGGCAGAAGGCGGACCGCCACCGGACCCCAGCTCCTAAGGTGGAAGGTGCTGGGGTCCGGTGGAGGGTTTGGCTTTCTACCCAGGATCTTCCTCTTCGCGTGGAGTCATGCAAAACTAGCATCTCCCCCATCGCATTGGTCATCAATCCTTCTGCTGTCCGGCTCCAGCACCCCCACACTCTCCACATCCACCGCGCGTCTCAAATCAAACTCTGAGCCTCCACCTCCGCCCCGTCTAGTGGAAGGCCATCCGGCCTACACAGTCAAACGGCTCCTGGACGTTTACCACCGTGGATGGGGTCTCCAGTACCTGGTCGACTGGGAGGGTTATGACCCAGAGGAGAGGGGCTGGGTCCTCGCCAGGAACATTTTGGACCCAGCCCTCATCACCGATTTCCACCAGCATCCTGGACGGCCTGATGGAAGACCCTCAAGTCTTCCTGGTAGAAGACTTGAGGGGGGGCGGGGGTGGTTCCAACACAGTGTTGATCTGTTTTTGTGCTGTAAGTGTGTAATTTTGGTTTTGTCCTGTCAATGTCTCCCTTGTTTTCCTGAGTCTTCTCGTTTTCCTCTTTTCGTTTCACCTGTGTCAAGTAGTTTGTTGTGTTCACCTGTGTCTTTGGGTATTTAGGTCTGCAGTCTGGTTATCTCTGTGTACATTTGTCTTACCACTTGCCCTGTCAGTGTGGTCATCACCGTGCCAGTGTGTATTTGTCAGAAAATCTAGATTTCCATTTAAGTTTGATCCAATTCAAGGCCTGCCTTTTTTTGGCGGCCTGTTTTTTTGTTCTGTTCTTTTGGAATCAAACCGCTGTTTTTTTTAACCCGGCATCCGCCTCAGTTTCTCCATTCGGGTACTAGTTCTGAAGTCTTATCATATCGAATGTCCCTTTTTTAGACAAGAGTAGCCATAAAATCCTGATTTAAAGAAATGAGAGGAACTGAAAAGGAATGAAACTGAATATACTTAAGCACAAATGAAAAATGTACTTATATATAGTTGTCTAAGTTATAATATTTTCCACCACTGTGGAATGGCCGAATATTATTTCATTCCACTGGAAGAAGCTTTATATGCACATACCTGAATTATCACTGTGTTATTATGACGCACTCACAGTAATGATCAGACCCAGAGGAACAGTGAAATACGGCTCTACCCCTCCCTCAGTGTTCTCTGTCCATCTTTCTCCTCCCTCCCTCAACCCCCCTCGCTTTCTCTCTTCTCTATTTTCTCTCGTTCTCTCGCTCCCTCTCTCCGTCGTTGTCTGTAGCTTGAATCGTTTCTCATTAATTAATTAACATTCCTTCGCCTCTGTGTTTTCTGAGGAGCCTTTGTTGGGGCCCCACAAAAACTCTTTCAGAGCCTTTCCTCACATAACGAGTCTCTCTCTCTCTCTCTCTCTCTCTCTCTCTCTCTCTCCCTCTCTCTCTCCCTCTCTCTCTCTCTCTCTCTCCCTCTCTCCATCCTTCTCTCTATCTCTCAACATCCCCTTTCTCCTTTCTTATTTACTTTTTTTCCGGGGTCCGAGGGGGTTGATGTCTGTAGCTGGCAGTTTTCAGATTTTTTTGCACGCTGTTGGGTTGCCATGCTTGTGTCGTGGTGTTTACCTTTGGGAGTGTAAACTTTTCACAAGAAATCTGAATGACAATGTTGCAGGCGGTGATACAGACAGAGTGACGCTCACGGCAGCCTCAAATGATTATACACCCCCACCCTGCATACACACGCACGCACACACACACACACACGCCCACGCACACAATAATATACACACACCTTCACATGCACATGATCTACCTGCACACTCCCCGTCACCCCGCCCTCAGCGGCTCTGTCATCTTTTTAATGCTCTTTAATTGTCTGGCCCCGGGCGCGGCCAACAGCACACATACTGTACAAAACTTGGCGTGTCTAGTCTTCTCTCTCTCTCTCTTTTTCTCTCTTTCTCCGTCTCTTTTTATACTTTCTCCCTCACTTTGGTCTGGCTCGCTCGCTCACTCCCGCTTTCTCTCCTCTCTCTCTCTCTCTCTCTCTCTGGGCTCATTCCTCTCTCTCCTCCTCTCGCTTTCTTTCTCTTTTGTTTCTGTCTCTCTTCTGTTTTTTCCCCTCACTCGATTTCACTACTTCTGCACACACAAACACACACACCCACACACACGCACCCACACACACACCACACAACCGCACACAGATGGACAAACAAACAGGCTCTTGCAAACATTGGGGAGATGTTTATTTATTTGGTTCTTCGAGTGGAATGAAATAATATTCAACCGATTTTTCCATTGTGAAACACACGCGTAGCCAAATTCAGGGCAAACCGGAGGAGAGCGGAAGATTCAGTTGAGAGCACTTTGTCAGAGTCATTTATTTTGAATTAACTGCACAATAATATTGACAAGCACACAATTATGTCCGACTCCAGTGGCAGCTCCCTTCCTGATTTAGCTAGGTGGGGAGTGCTGCATACTGTAACTGTTATTATTATAATCATCATTATCATTATTATTGTTATCATTATTTTTATTATTACTCCTATAATAACCTATGATCTGATCCTATGGTCAGATAAAGCAGAAATGGTCCAACAGCTGCAACAAGACATCCAACTTCGCTCTCTCCTTTCTCTTTCTGACTTTTCACTTCATTAAACTCACTCAGGTGTGAATCAGTCTTACAAATTGATTTTAAACTTTTGATCTTTTGATCTACGTTTTGGATTTCTTAGCTGCCAACTCAACTGTGTAATTGTACATTCTAAGTGTGTGTGTGTGCGCGCGCCTATCTTTGTATACGAACAGGTCACCCTTGCAAAAAGGGATCCTGCATCCTCCTGTATGATCTCAATGGGGCTTTACCTGTCGAAAATAAATAAATAAATAAATTGGAATGGTAGCAATTCCCCCAGATGCGTTCAAACAACGAAGCTGAAACATCGGTGGTGAATGAGAACCTGCCGACACTGCTTTGGGTAATGGCCGCCTCAGCTTCGAGAGCACCTGGAAATGTGGGCCTTGGAGCTCCGGGGCCCGGAATCCTGCATCCCAGTCAGCTTAGGAGCTGAATGGCAAGCTCCCACTTAGACAAACACACGTGCACGACACTATGAATGAGCACAAGCACACACACACACACACACACACACACACACACACACACGCACGCACGCACGCGCGCGCACGCACGCACGCACGCACGCACGCACGCACGCACGCACGCACGCACGCACGCACGCACGCACACACACACACACACACACATCTCACTCTCGCTTTTTTCTGTTTCTCCTGCACAAAATCGCACACACGCACACACTCATACATACTGTATATGCTATCAAAGGGTCTGGATCAAAGAATCCCCCCCCCCGCCCGCCACGCCTCCCCTCCTGCCTCCCCCATCCTCCCCCCCACCTCCCTCCCTCCCTCTCTTCGTTGTGCTCTCTGGGCTGTAAACACTATCCAAGCAACGGCAGCCTTGAAGACACAAAGACAAGCAGCTACCTGACACCTGACACTAACTTGAGAGCACTCCCCCGTGGTAAACCTGGGAATGGGACACACACACGCACACACACACACACACACACACACACACACACACACACACACACACACACACACACACACACACACACACTCCTAAGCTACCTGAGCTCCTTGCAGCAATCGGAGTCCATTCAGGATGAGGTGAGGGAGAACAGAGAGAGTAGCCGCACAGTCTCCAAACCCCAAAAACAGCCCCTCAAAAACCCGCCGATACTCCCAACCAACCCGACTGCGCCCTTTTCTCCCCCCCAAAAAAGTTGGGGGTGCACCTGTGTGTTTTATTCTCGATGTGCTTGAGTGTGCATTTGCATATAGATACCATTATGTGTGTTTATTTGTGACTTTGTATGTGTGCTTCTAGAGGTGTGTATGTAGGTGTGCGTGTGTGCGTAGATATATATGTGTGTGCGTGTGTTTGTGTGTGTATTTCTATGTATTTCTATCGTATTTCTATGTTTGGACTATATGTGTGTTTATTTGTTAATAGCTGTTCAGCTGCAGGTTTGTGTATGTGTGTGTGTGTTTGTGTGTGTGTGTGTGTGTGTGTATGTGTGTGTGTGTGTGTGTGTGTGTGTGTGTGTGTATGTGTGTGTGTGTGTGTGTGTGTGTGTGTGTGTGTGTGTGTGTGTGTGTGCGTGCCTGCCTGTGTGTGTATTTTGTATTGAGGCCATTGAAGTAAACCCAGGTAAACTCAGCGGAAGCGTTTGAGACGGTGCCGCTCTGTGGCGGCGGCGGCAATCTAGGTGTGTTCTCCGGCTTTTCATGTGAAACCACCTGAAAGCCAACAAAGCCCCCACCCCACACCACGCACCCACCCCCACCACCACCACCCCATTACAAAGGAGTAGAGTAATTGAAAGAAAGAGCGCAAGAGAGAGACGGATGAGGCAATGGAAGAAGATGCAAGAACTCGGCCGCTCAGGAAGTTAGCCTGTGTGTGTGTGTGTGTGTGTGTGTGTGTGTGTGTGTGTGTGTGTGTGTGTGTGTGTGTGTGTGTGTGTGTGTGTGTGTGTGTGTGTGTGTGTGTGTTTTGTGATGGAACGAAAGACTATTTTCTAGCCTAAAATAATTTAAATGCTGATTTCCTTTGGTAAATCATACACATTTTCTGATTTACATTATTTATAAAACTAAGATTTTATAATAATAATTATTATTATTAGTAGTATTAGTAGTTTAGTTACTACAAATAGTGCATCAATGTGTTTTAATGGTTCAGGTGTGAGAGGATTTGTAACTCAATAGAATGTGTATCAGTTTTCAAGACATAAATATAATAATATAGAATTAACCTCTAAAACTTAAATATACTAAATATACATAGTAAATATACTAAATATACATATACATATCTGACACTAATATACATGTATTTACGAATTTTAGTTCATTTCTGTGTTATTTCATTTTCCACCATGAAAACTTGTACAATATGAGATCCAGAATCCACAGACTTAAGTAAAGCGATGATCAACTTAACCACAGCCAGTTGTGTTTAGCAGAGACTTGGGAGTTGTGTACTTATACACCTCTCCCGCTGCGCTCCGTCTGATCTAGCGCGCTTGTTTTTCATTTTCCTTGTGCCTCGATCGGCATGTTTTCTCTGCAGTGACAGCGTGATATACGAGGGTTAATGTGGTGAAATAAGTCGTCTAAGGCCTCGACAGGTCTATGCCTGCACGCTTTAGCGTTTGAGAAAAGCTCCGCTCCGTTTGATGCTATTATAAGCGACGCCACTGGCACTGCAATAACAGTGTGCGTGTGTGGGTGTGTGTGTGTGTGTGTGTTTCAAACTACCTGTCGATGTACCTTTGAGTGCCATGCATCCACAATGGCTAAAGAGGGATTAGACACACCTGCAAGTAAGTAAAAGCGATAAAAGTGTTATTCGCTCAGAAACAAAGTCGTAACTACTACAGACGATAACAGAGTATCAAATAGCATCAAATGTGCACGATGACCCCATACCTGCCTTAAGCTGTGTGTGTGTGTGTGTGTGTGTGTGTGTGTGTGTGTGTGTGTGTGCGTGCCTGCGTGCGCGCGCGCGTGTGTGCGTGCGTGCGTCTGTCCGTCTTAATGCTCATGCGCAAGCGTGATTTTGTGCGTGTGCGTATGTGCGAGTGATGAATATATGTGTTTTTCTTTGTCTGCAGACCCGGCTCATGCATGATGGTATCGGCCGTGTTGGAGTGGAGGGAGACCGACGTGGAATGTTCACAGTGACTGGGAGTATTGGACGGTGTCCATTGAGTCCCAGTCGAGCAGAACGCAGATAGCGCTGCAAGGAGACTCCACGCTCTGCAGTGCAACACGAGACGAAGAGGAGCGCTTCATTGCGCGCTCCAGAGATGCTTTTAAGAAATTAAAAAAAAAAAAAGAAAAAAAAAAAAAACCCGCTTTTTCAGTTTTACAAGTGCGCCAAAGGTAAAGGTGCAATACAAATCAAAATGTAAAACAGGAGAATCACTTCTATAATATTCATTGTCAATAGTGTTATGTACGTGTGATCGTTCATGCCCCGTCTATGCCTGTTAAATACCGCCATCTGCTGGCCACAGGTGGGAATAGCATAAGGCGCCATGCGCCACATTGACCACCTGATGGCGACAACCACATGGACGGTAAATCCATATAAAACAATTTTTAGTTTTATAAGAAAAATATTATTGTTATTATTGTTCACTCCGGTGGAAAAAAAAGGTTTCAAGCAAGAAAGTGAAATGAAACATGTTGAGTGCTAATAAGCTTAAAAACTTCAGTACTATTTGCTACATTATTATTTAGATTACTATTATAATTATTATTATAATTATTATTATTATTATTATTATTATTATTATTGTCATTGTTATTGTCATTATTAGTTACATTATTATTATTATTATTATTAGTAGTAGTAGTAGTAGTAGTAGTAGTAGTAGTAGTAGTAGTAGTAGTAGTAGTAGTAGTCAAGTCAAGTCACACTTTATTTAGAAAGCACATTCCATACCAGGGCAACCAAATGCACTTTACAGAGAAATACAATCAAAGAAATATATAAAATGTCTGTGCAATCATAAGAACAGTCAGTGCAGAATAAACATGTTCATAAACATTCATAGCATACAGAGCACACACACACACACACACACACACACACACACACACACACACACACACACACACACACACAGTGAACAGCAAGGTTTATAACCTGCTTTTTAAAGTGTTGAGTGCGGGGGCCTCTCTCAGGTCCTCAGGCAGGGTGTTCCATCTACTTGGGGCATAGATACCGAAGGCAGCCTGCCCTGCTCTAGAGTTAGTACGAGGGATAGTTAAACGAACACTGCCTGTGGACCTGAGAGTTCTTGCTGGCTTGTGTGTAATGAGCATTTATTTTATATACCAAGATGCAAGGCCATTTAGTGCTTTAAATACAAGTAGCAGAATAAAATCAATCCTAGTTTTAACAGGGAGCCAATGTAGAGATCTAAGAACAGGTGTGATGTGTTCAAACTTTTTAGTCCCAGTGAGAATGTGTGCAGCCGCATTTTGGATTTACTGTAGCTGCTGCACAGTTGATTTGGGGAGGCCGGTGAATAGGCCATCACAGTAGTCCAATCTACTCGTTATGAATGCATGGATTCATTTTTCAGAGTCTGATTTTGACAGGAAGCCTCTTCATTTTGAAATATTTTTCAAAGAGTAGAAGGTTGATTTTGTGATGTGATTGATACGGCTCTTAAAATTTAGATCGCCATCCATGATTACATCCAGATTTCTGGCTTCATTCTTGGTCTTCAGAGACAGAGAACTGAGATGAGCTGCAATTTTCTGTCTCGGAGTCTTTGCACTAAAGATGAGTATTTCTGGTTTATCTTTGTTCAGTTGAAAAAAGTTCTGTGACATCCATACATTAATATCATTAATACACTGGGCGAGGGAGTGTATGGGGAGTAGGTCATCAGGAGATTGGGATGTGTACAGTTGTGAATCATCTGCATAAATATGGTAATTTATTTTGTGTTTCTTTATAATATGTGCAAGTGGGAGCATACAGTTTAGAGGTTAAACAATGATGGTCCAAGAATCGAACCTTGGGGCACTCCACATATAATATCCACTTTGTTTGAGACAAAATCTCCAATGGACACCTGGAATTGCTTGTCCTGTAGGTAGGTCCTGAACCAATTTAGAACCGGGCCAGATAGGCCGACCCATTTATGTAATATACAAAATTACGGCACAGCAATGCAGTAACACCGAACAGAACAGCGATACTGCACAGTTTGCAGTAACCCAGAAGAGTGATACAGTATGCCGTACAGCATGCTAAATTCAGTACAGTAAGGCAGTGTGAGTGACTCAGTGCTTTTTGTTAGGGCCCTGGTGAGTTTAGCGTTGACAGTTCTCATGGCTTGCGGGAAGAAACTCTGTCTCAGTCTCTCTGTTCTCACTGTGTGACTGCGGAGGCGCTGGCCCGACAGCAGCAGCTGGAACAGTCCGTTGTCGGGGTGGTGAGGATCCTTCATGATCCTGCGGGCTCTGCTACTACACCTCCTGGTGTATAAGTCCTGCAGGGAGGGCAGGGTAGTTCCAGTGGTATGTTCGGCTGAACACACCACCCTCTGCAGGGCCTGCCTGTCCTGAACAGTACGGTTCCCAAACCAGGCAGTTGCCTGTCAGGATGCTCTCCACCGCTCCAGAGTAGAAGGACAGTATACATTTACAGTAGATGCAGATCATTCACAACTTTAATAAGTGTTGTTTCTGTGCTATGGTGAGGCCGAAAACCAGATTGAAAAGGTTGTTTGTTGTTAGATAGTTGTTACGCTAAAGGTAAACTGATTTTCCAAGTATTTTGCTGAGGAATGGCCGGTTGGAAACGGGCCTGTAGTTGGCAATAACTTGTTGCAGCAAGATTGCTCTTCTTCAGGAGTGGTTTAATGACAGCTGTTTTAAATGCTGCAGGAAATATACCTGATTGAAGAGAGCCGTTTAAAATTTCTAATGCCTCATGTGCTAGGCAGTTAAAAAACGTTTTAAATTTAAATATGGTAGGGAGAGGGTCCAAGCAGCAGGTGGAGGACCTGAGCTGACCAACAATATTGTCTAGTTTTTATTATGTCTAAAGGGTCAAATGAGAAATGGATGCAGTCATATTATTATTATTATTATTATTATTAGTAGTAGTAGTAGTAGTAGTAGTAGTAGTAGTAGTAGTAGTAGCAGTAGTAGTAGCAGTAGTAGTAGTAGTATTAATAATATATTTATATTACATATTTTACACCTCCTTTGACACAAAGAACTGGTAAGAAATAGTCAATACAGAATGTAAATTGTAAGAACAATGAATTATTTGACCCCTTATTTATATGTTTATTTATATGTTTGTTTATTTGCTTGTTTGTTTATGTAACTATTTATTGAAATGTATTTTCAGGCATTGGAGTCATGGTTAAGATAATAACCCATTCAAACACAGACCCTTGTTCTCCTGTTCTCTCACTCGAACACAAAGGGTTTTCGTGTACATTATCTTTCCGGTGCAGACATGAAAACCCCACAGGAAACGGCGGAAAGCCACCGAGCGACAAAATTTGACCGAACAGCAGCACTGACATGAACATGGAAGACTGCCCTCAGTGTGCGCACTTTGTTCACTGAGGAAGTTGAAGAAGAAGAAGAAGTGATAAATATAAATACACACAATGACACTCTCCTCTTCTATGGAACACGAAAGAGGAAGGCAAAGGTATTCCCCCACAAATCCCTTACTGAGCAGACAGAATGACCTTAAAAGGTTATTACACCTTTATCCTGCAGCTACGGGACAATCCTAAAGGTTCGTAGCGCACGGGGGAAAAAAATCCACCGTTTGACTCATTTTCTGTTGTGCTGGCTGGTGAAGGCGTGGCTGGACTTGGCCGTTGCGGGGGCTGCTTGGAACGGTGGCCTGGCTGCTGGGCTGCTGGATGGACCCGGCGGTGGCTGCTAGGCAGAGGAGCTAGCTTCAGGCGGTTACCCTTGGTGGCTGCTGGGGCTGCCTCTCCCCCGGTTCTTCCCCCGTGCCGGAGAGTCCCTGTTCAGGTGCCCTAGTGGCCGTTTTGCGTACCAGGCGCCACCCAAGTGGTTTTTTCAGGGACCTCCGGCCCCAGAGACACAGAAGACGGGGCTATAAACACCAGTTTATTTTAGAGGGAGGGCAAGTTGGAATGAGCCCAGAAGCAGAAAGAGATGTCTCATGACACGGCCTCCTCTCCTGAGTGTGTGTGGGGATGGGGGTTTTACCTGTTGCTCGTTAGACCAACCAACGAGCAACAGGTATGCAGCCACTCTGATCCTGGGGCCCCAATGATCTAAATCCACGTCAGGCGTGGTTGCTCAAACCACACAATCCCCACATCACACACACCTTTTCTGGAGGGTCACTGGAAATACAACAATGGCTGCAGATCATCAACACCAGTAGTTGTCAACATGGGGTCATTAACCATTCTGATGAAATATCTTTCCAAAAAGGTGAAAATATTTCCTCTCAAATGTACCTCTGGTCTTTGGTGGCTGCTAATAGTTCTGAGAAAATCTTTCTCAAGAAACTAGTGGCTCTATCTCATTTCATAGATTCTCAGGATGTTTTGATGTTTATTTAAATCTCCCACTGATGTTGCAAGTGGAAATGTTCTTTCAGGGTTTAGATCGTACCAATCAGACTGATCAAAATTTGTCTTTCATGATTGTTCATCATATAGAGTCAGCAACGACTAGGGCAGGGGTCGGAACCTATGGCTTGCGAGCCAATTATGGCTCTTTCGATGACGGTATATGGCTCGCAGACAATTTTCAGCTAAAATTTTTCATCACAATTAACAAGTAATAAATAATTATTCTGTGTCATTTCAAAGTAAAACAGGTAAGAGAAATTACAGTTTTGAAAATAAAATTCAAAATATAAATGTGGCGGACAAAGGGGCGTGGTCAAGCACCCGCTGCGACCACAGAAAGACTCCGCCTTTTACTCGGCGCCCTGCCCCTCCCGGGTCTCTGCTCGGGCGCCACTTGTGGGAGTCTCTGCCCACAGGTAAGGGTTAAGGGCGTGAGATGGAGTCTTTCTGGCCGTGGTGTGCTGACATGGCGAGAGTTTTATTGTTCATTTCAATATGCGGCACGCAGGCCACAATTATATATATATATATATATATATATATATATTTTTTTTATCACGGAGGATTATTATAATAATTGTGGATAATAATGATCCTCTTGCGCGCAGGAGGAATGGCGTTCCACTGCTGGGCTGCTTACGAGCCCGTGCGCCGATCCCCTCTGTAAGACAGACAAACATTACGAAAACTCCCTGCCTCGAGTCGGACCAATCAGCTGAACGCAAGTGGACAGAAATGGTAAAAATCTTCAATATGTATGTGACAAATAATCTCTTGAACTTGAAGTTGAACTTGAACCAGAAACCAGCTGATTCTTAAAGCTTGGAACAAGCTCCCCGTCACATACCACACAATGCAGCGTGTGAGTATTGCCGTATTGACCATGTTTGGCTCTACATACGCATGTGAGCAGTCTGTCTCGCATCTGAGAAACATTAAGAGCAAGCTACGCTCGCGCTTTACTGATGGAAGCCTCAACGCAGCATGAAGCTTAACTTCACTACGTATGAAGCAGACTACAAGGCCATCAGCAAAACCATGCAGCACCAGAAGTTGCATTAATGGTAAAAAGTATTTCATTTATTATTGGTTAGCTACAGTATAAAAACAATATTATTACGAAGAATAAAGAGAAATTTATTATATATAGCGCTTTTTTTTAAGTACTCCGAAATGTGTTATACGTTAAAAATATATGCCTTACTTAAGAAAATGCACGCATTAAGTTGCATTCAATTTTATTAAATATTATATGGCTCACAAGTAAATACATTTAGAAATATTTGGCTTTTATGGCTCTCCCAGCCAAAAAGGTTCCCGACCCCTGAACTAGGGTGTGCAATAGGGTGCGACGCTCGGCGGCTCACCCAATCTTTTTTTCCTGTCTCTCTCACTAAAAACGACATGAAGACGAACGATAATGAACTCAACATTTCCGTCAACCCAAAAAATCGCCAGCTTTTACAGAAATGAGAAGCGTTCCTTCAGAGACAGAAGGACACCATCTTCCTGCTTTAGAATGCTGACAAAACCATTTTTTTAATGCTTTTTTAAAATTGTTCCTCACAGAGCCATATTTGGCAGTGAGATCCAGGTCAGCCCTAGTGTCACCACAATCCATCCAACGTGTGAATAGGCCTTTTTTTGCAACATGAATTGAATTTGGTTAGGAACTGTATTTGTCACTCTTCATTTGATCGTTATTTGTAGTTTGGATAAATTTAAGTGTGACTGTTTATTATAACAGACATTTCTAGATTATACCACAAAAGCTTTTTGAAAATAAATACGAAAATGAATCTTCCACTCCTCCCTGAAAGATGTGTATTTTCTGTGCAGCTAGATAACAAACAGATGCTCTGTGTGCGCCCCTGGCCAGCAACTAAAATCTGATCGGTTCAGATGTGGGAGTGTGATTAGAAAGACAGCTATTGTATTTCTCCACACACGCCTCCATATGGCAGCTGCAGGTTGGATGTGTGGTGTGACAACAAGAGAATACACAAGTTAAGAGAAACAAGTTATGAGGGCTTTTTACTGAAGTTAAATATCTTATTTGAGAGGGGTTGAAGTAGGGTTTGCTCAATACACAAAGGCCTCATTTGCATTATGACATTTATTTGAAAGGTCAGAGCGTTAAAAGCTCAGTGAGTGTTTTTGTTTTTAAAATCAAATATTGAAGCTCCTCTCTCTTTGTCTCACACGTCTTTTCCTCCCTTCTCCCGATTCCCTCGCTCCTCCTCAGTTTGATCATTTTCCTTATCAGTGTGGAAGATTTACAGTGTTCACACTCGCAGTCAATTTATATGTTAGTCTGATAAGGCCACTGGGCATATCTGTGTACATGCATGTGTGTGTGTGTGTGTGTGTGTGTGTGTGTGTGTGTGTGCGTGTGTGTGTGTGTGTGTGTGTGTGTGTGTGTGTGTGTGTGTGCATTTTATGAGTGTTTATTGAGTCTGGGGATTGCAGGGCTGCGGAGGACAGAAGCTGTCTTCCGTGGGAATGTGAAATCTCACCAGTTCCCAATCCCATTACTCATCTGCAGAATTCCCTCATCTCCAGATTGGAGAGGCCGTGATGAACAGGACGGACCTCTAAGCGGGACCCCACGCAGAGCCCTCCACCACCAATCCCCCTGTTTGTGAGAGAGAGACAGAAATAGATACAGTAATGATCTACCACTCTGAGTGCTAAATTGATAAAGATAATAAAATAAAACAAAGTGGAATAAAATATGCATGTAATGATTAGGCCAAGTAGTTGGAGAAGGAGTCACAGAGGCAGTTGTCGGTGTTATTATAATAATAATAATAATAATAATAATAATAATAATAATAATAATAATAATAATAATAATAATAATAATAATAATAATAATTATAATTAACTCTTGGCCCCTCTGAACCACATAATGTAACTTAACTTTCCAAAACAAATAAAATATCAAACCAAAGCTAGCCCTGGCAGCTCCATCAACGTGGAACTACAAATGAGAACAGCCTGGTTTGCCGTGGTTGTGCAGCCGGCAGAGCCAGGCGACGCTCATTTGACGAACGCAGCATCCGGCGGGTAACATGTGCTCTTACAAGAGCATTTAAGTAAGTGGGAGCATTCCCAACAATCACCCTGTAGGCAAGCATCAGAGACTTGAACTTCATGTGAGCGGCTACAGGTAACCAGTGGAGCTCAATAAGCGGTGGAGTAACGTGTGCCCTCTTTGGCTGGTTGAGCACCAGTCGCACCGTCGCATTCTGTATCATCTACAGTGGCTTCACCGCACAAGCCGGCAAGCCTGTTAAGAGAGCGTTGCAGTAGTCGAGGCCGGAAATCACCAAGGTTTGTACCAGCAGTTGAGTGGCATATTGGGTCAGGTACGGCCTGACTTTTCCGATGTATAATAGTGCGAAGCGGTACGGCCGAGAGACGGCGGGAACATGGTCCGAGAATGTCATAGGTTATCGATAATGACACCTAGATTCCTTGCAGCCTTGGTAGGAGCAAGAGATAAAGAGTCAATTTTGATATCAATGTTGTGATAAATACCTTGTTTGGCCGGGAAGACCAACAGTTCCGTTTTTGCCAGGTTTAGTTGAAGATCTCCCGAGGTCTGCAACCTGGGTGTTATCCTGGACTCTACACTCTCCTTTCAGTCTCACATCAAATCCATCCATCCGTCTTCTATCACCTCAAAAACATCTGCCGTCTCCGTCCCTCACTCTCAGACTCCGTGGCAGAAACCCTTATCCATGCTTTCATCACCTCCCGGTTGGACTACTGTAACGGAGTCCTGTCCGGGGTTTCCAGCAAAGCCCTGGACAGGCTCCAGTATGTGCAGAACTCAGCTGCCAGGGTTCTCACTCACACCATGCCCTGGCAGCACATCACCCTCATCCTCATCCACCCCAAGTTCCGCATCTCCTACAAACTCCTCCCCACATACAAATCCCTTCACGCACTCGCCCCCCAATACCTGTCCGACCTCCTCCACCAGCACACTCCATCCCGGAACTTGCGGTCCTCAGACACGAGGTTGCGGTCCGTCCCCCATACCAGACTACAAACTTTCGGAGACAGAACTTTCAGCGTGGCAGCCCCCACCCTCTGGAACTCTCCCTCCTGCCGTAATCCGTAACACCCTGACCCTGGACACTTTCAAAACAACCCTCAAGGCCTACCTTTTCACCATGGCCTTTCCTCATTAGTTAGTTTTAGTTAGTTTAGCTATCCCTTCGTTTTGTTTTGGTCCTGCACCTCTCTCCCTTAATCTGCCCCCCCCCCCCCCCACCTTTGCCCCTGTCGTGTAAAGCGACCCTGGGTTTTTTGAAAGGCGCTATACAAATTTAAGTTGTTATTATTATTATTATTATTATTTTGTGGTTTTGTGTTCCACTGAAGTATGTTCAAACCTGACACCGAGTAATAATTGCTCTCCCGCTCTTCCACTTGAATCTTCGGCGTGCCCAGTTCCACTGCATCCCGTCCAACAGGTGGTAACCGGCTATCCGGCTTTGCTAAAGGCCAACGTAGTATCGCATTTAACTTCTGACACCAAATGTAGCGTTCCGCTCAACGCTTCAAATAAACACAAGGGGTGATAATGCTGTAGTCCAGTGCATTCACTGTATAACAGCATCAGCTACTGTCGGCCGTAACCACGCCGAAAAACAGACCCGCTCGCTCATCGACCTCACTTCCATCCCTTCCGGTCCTTTCCGGTCTCTCTCCCCCACTTTCTGGACCTACGAGTTAGTGCAATGATGGTTCTAGCTTAGCCACTACACAAGTAGCAACAATTCGATGTGCTGGCAAGATGGTGTAACCTCCGTCTGTGACTGTGGTGTGTGTATATCTTACTTATAGGGCATGGGATGGCCCAATGACAATGAAGACATACAAATAAGATTGGCAATATTGAAGAATGCAATACTTCATTGTCATTAATAATCATGGATAAACAAACAAATGAACGGACAAATTTACAAACAAAACAATGACCAGATAAATAATCAAAGAAAAAACAAAGAAAGAAAGAGGTGTTTTTGTGGAGGTTGACTGGCTTGTTTTTACGTGCAAGTGCGTGCACGCGTGTGTGTGTGTGTGTGTGTGCGTGTGTGTGTGTGTGTGTGTGTGTGTGTGTGTGTGTGTGTGTGCGTCCATGCGTGCGTGCATGTGTGCGCATGGGGGGGGGGGGGGTAGCCTCAAGTTTTGCATACGTACCTGCATAACACTGTCGTGTCCACCTGCCCCTCTCCTCTCACTACTGTCTGGAGGATAAACACATTTGGCAAATTCTGGCCTAGAATTGTAAATACCGTACGGTATATTATAAAACATTACACTGTGCACTTTTTTATTTGAAATGTATTTATTTGTGATATGTATTATTTCAGCCCATTCATTTGCCAAGGGACAATATATGTAATTGAGTCTGATGGTCAATTTTGGCACATTTATATTCCAGCTTTAGATGTTCATTAATATTGTAATGTGTATTTTTTTTACAAATGTATAAGCCTTACAAACGCAGCAAGAATCGTAGCTCAGATATTTACATAGGCCTCAATAAATTACCATAATAAACATCATATTGAATGATAATAATATTAAATATGTTAAGAAAAATCAATCAAGGGAGCCGTTGTGAATGCTGGATTGATTACATTTTATGGCCTTCTCGGGGAATTCCTTCTCGACGTTTCGTTGCTCAAGACAAAGCAACAAAGAAAACTGCGCCTCTTCCAAAGTTTATGGTGAATGGTGATATATTTGTTTACGTGAGGCTTATCAGACACACATATACACACTCTCTCTCTCTCTCTCTCTCTCTCTCTCTCTCTCTCTCTCACACACACACACACACACACACACACCTTTTTTTTGTCTGGGTGCAAGGGGAATTCCCAGTAGCCCGCTTTGTGCACAGGTGATTTGCCTATGGAGAGTACTCAGTAATCAATGGCGCTCTCCTCTAACTGTAGAGCCACACCTGGACACACACTAACACACACACACACACACACACACACAAACCCTTTTTTTGCAACGACACTCCAAGGTCAAATACATGCGTAAGCTTCCTTAAGATCTTAAAGATGTCCCAAAATTCAACGCCTGACATCGATTCATACGCCCGATGCTGGTTCCCATTCACCATTTGTCTCCTTGTGGCCATTCTATCACCACTTTACCACCGGCCCTGCAGAAAGAAAATAAATCAATCCATTTCTATCACTCATTCACATCCACGCACCTTGATTCATCCGCAAGGGGTGTGAGCAATGTGCAAATTCAATTTATCCTGAAAAACTACGCTTTTGCTGTTCTTCTGTAGAAATACATTATTGTAATCTTTTTTTCCCCCTTCATTTCCTGATAATGTTAATATCTAATTAATATTACTTGATTTTAAACAGGGTTGTTGTTTTTTTACATTTATACACATTTTAAACAGAAATGTGGAATGAGATGCACTGAAAGCTGTCTGCTTTTTCTAAAAATTGGTGCATATAGATGCTTGATGTTGACTCCTCCACTAAATCATATTTTGTACGTAAAATTTGTTCTAAAACGACCGCCAGTTCTGCATCACACTCAACATAACCAGGTGGGATTGTTTTATCTTCAGCCATCTATTATTAGCTCAGGGTTTCCCCTTTTTGAAATGTGTTTGTGCACAGGCACTTATCAAATGTGATGGCTTTCTCTGCCTCCCCCCTGCGCCCCCTTTTATTTTTTGCCAGAATAATGAAAGTCCCATATCTCACCATGGCCTTATCACCTTGATGCGTCGTACAGGTGCAAGCAGAGTTATAGGAATCTTAACTGATACTCATATTTCACTCTCCCACTGAGGGTTTTTCCAAACACGTCCATCAAGTTTATATATGCGCCGCTCTGTCCCCGGACGTGCCTCGTCAGAAGCACGACGGAAGACATAGTGACGTTTTGTTTTGCTTATTGTTAAGTTACTGGCGGCAGGTTTACGTTTGACAACCTTTTTTGAAAACAGGCAGCTCACAATATACAGTTTTTATATGTTGTACTCGAGAAATAAATGTTCATAAAGCCTGTATTTTATCAGGTTCTTCAGGGTTTTATTGACTATTTAGCAAAAAAAAAAAACAACTTAAGAGATTAAGAAACAGGAAGTTGTGTCGCTTCCTCCTGGTAACATGCTGTAGCCAACGTTATGCACAACAATGAAGCTACTGCAAAAAATAAACAAACTCAATTAAAAAAAAAGCAAAAATTGAATAAACTGTTACAATTAATGTTCATTAAAACATAAAAAAAATTGTGTCAGCAACAGTTTTAAATAATGGGAACCTACATTTTAAAAAGGGCAGATTTGAAAAATAGCGAACCAATCCTTTAATAATATAGCAATAACCTCAATGATGGAATTGATGTGTGTGTGCACGCGTGTGTGTGTGTGTGTGTGTGTATGTGTGTGTGTGTGTGTGTGTGTGTGTGTGTGTGTATTTCTGTGAGTTATGAATTTGAGTCTTGAGAGTAAAATATATTTCAAATGACAAAATATGTGTTTTATAAGTAATTAAAAGGCTGAAGCTGGTGTACTGGAAATCCTGCTCGTATTTCTGGGAAGTTCATTCAGTCCCTTGCTAAACAGGTTCCCCTGCAGTTGTTTACTCGCGAACGAAGGTGGAGCCTGTTTCTGTACGTCCACTTCGTCACAATATGAAAGCGTGCACACGTGTGTAGGTCTGAGAACTTGGACTTTTACCGGTTGAGACATGCACGGAGAAAATCGGGCTACTCCTTGCTTTGCACTGCCCACAACGTCATTAACAGATGATCTTGTGGAGAATCTTAGAGGATAAGTTTGGTGTTTTTTTTGTTCAACCCAGGCTTTATCAAAATGCTGTCTCCCATCATTCATACACCAACTGTTCATATCACAAGCTCCCCAAATGCTTTACGATTGAGAAACTTACCACTCTGCCACAGCTTCTCACAGTGTGTAAACACTGGCCAACAGGGAGGAGTCTGAAGCCATAAAAACAAAACAAATTAAATCTCCTTTTTAAAAATAAGAAGCTCACAATATATACAGACAGTTTTTATATGTTATACCGGATGCATGATTTTTCCATTTATTGACTCTTTTGCAGGAGCCAATAAACAGGAAGGTGCACCGCTTCCGACCGGCAATTTGCGGCAGCCAATTGTTCTGAGTCAAATGGGAAAATTTGTTTCGTAATCTCCTTACTCATTCATAATGATCGCATTAAAGGCATGTAAAGGACTGACGTCCTTTGCCTGTATGAACACGAGGATTTTTCTTTTCTTTTTTTTTTTAATTTATTTTATTTTTTTTATTTTTACTTATACCAACCTTGGTAAAACTTTATCTCTGAAAAACTCTATATCTCCTTTACAGAGTTCCTCGGCGTTTGATCTTCTGCCCTCTTTTATTCGGCGTTTTACAAACATGCTTCTAGAGAAGCTCTCACATGTCTGAAGTGCAGTCCCGGCATGGATGACGTCAAACGTCCTGCTTCTGAATTCTGAAACCGAGTTAATTTGGAAACCGAGACGCCAATCCTTCCAATGCAAAACAGCGACAACAGAGACGTCGTTTGTTGTTTTTAAATTGCACTTTTTGTCATATTGGTCTATAATATAAAGAGAGAGAGAGAGAGAGAGAGAGAGAGAGAGAGTCTTCATCTCCCAGATGGTCAGCCTATCTCACTGGGTAAATCACCGGCACTATTGGCTCAGCTGCTTTGAGTTAATAAGTGCACTGAGAGAGCCCTGCACTTACACACCTGACACCAATGTTTTGGTCCAAAGGGAAGACGCAGATGCCTTAATACCTCTCAGTAAGTTCATCGACAAGCACCAAACAATTAAGATACAATAAAGTTTGCGAATTTTCAGCAGTGGATTGCTGTTTTTGTTTTTTGTTTTTTGTTTGTTTTTTTGTTTTTTGTAAAGTTAACTCACTTTTACCTTGTGACATTCTGGACCCGACAATATATCTGTGCTGAATCCACACACCGTGACCGTTTTACGAGTGCCGAGGTTTCAAGGTGATGAATTCCCACGCTAAACCAAGATATGTTGTGAAGGTATTCCTGTAATTTTAATTTCTGTGATTCATCAAGGTGGACAATGTTGAACTAATTGACTCGAATATACAAAATGAAAACATCCTCGTTTTACCAACAACGTCTGCGTTGGCTGGCATTATGACAAAGACAGTTCAAGATTCAAGATTCAAGATTTTTATTTGTCACATACATATACATACTTTCATACATACATGCAGTGAAATGTAATTCACTGCATGTAGTTCGATGAAAAGGTATGAAGGTATTGTTTGTAAATTGGCCAGCTCCCTAGTTCCCTCATTTCCGAGACTAATGTGGGAAATTACAGCATTTAGTATTGTTATCTATCACTGGATTCATGCATATGAAATCGAAGCGAATATAGTCAGGACAGGATCATTTGAAGCGAACCAGGGCTCTGAATTCCAGACCTTCAAAGTGGAGGGGAAGTCCCCAACGCAAAACAAACTTCAATCATCAATCAAAACATTCAGCGAACAAAATGAGAAAAATGACAGCGCTGAGCTGGAATCCACGTACTGTACTGTGTGTCCCTTCACATATGCATAACAGGAACAGCTAAAAACCACACTCGCAAAGAATACACACGGACGTCACCGAGCTGCCGATGGGGAGTCGGTGATGTAATGCCTCTTCACATTGCTCCAGATCATTGTACCGGTGCCTTCACCGGAACATCCATTCGTCCATCCATCCTGTAGAACATGCAGCCAAGTCAGGGCCCTGAACCACTTTTTTCTTCTCCTCTTAGATGATCCCTAGCCTCCCCAGAGCAGCTACAAGGCACAGCGTAATCCCTCCAACACATCCTGGGTCTACAACGGGGTGGTAGACTCCCAAAGATAAGGCCCCCAGGGAGGCATTCTTACAAGGCGGCCGAACCTTCTCGACCAGCTCCCCTCCATGTGGAAGAGCAGTGGGTCCTCCAATCTGCAGAGGAAAAAGAAATCACATTTTTGACAACTTGTATCTGCAATCTCGTTCTTTTTGTCACCAGCCAACCCCTCGATGGTCAGAGGTGAAGGTAGGAACATGATAGGGACTGATGGGCCACACCAAAACAACGTGGTCCTTCTCAACGTCACTGGTGGACCAGACCCTCAGGATCGCCTCCACGCCTCCATTTGGGGTGTTGCTCTCCCTATCACGGCGATAATCTTTCTTTTTTTTTTTTCTGGGAGAGAACAATGGCCTCAGACGTAGAAGCTACATTAGAAATCGACATCGAGCTGCAAACCTGCCACGGTTTACCAACAGTAGCACTTGTGTTTGCGTCAGCAGGTTGTGGATCTGTGGGATCTACCATACTGAAACGTAGGGTTAGGGTTCTTAGAGAAGAGAAGCTTTAAATAATTCTGGGATATGGATATTGGACATTATCAATCAGCTTCATTGCTGAACACAAGAATACGCACTACAAACCCCCGTTTTACTGATTAGATTACAGCTGTTGACTCTTGACGAGCGACATGCCTTGAAATTATATGATTCTCAAACACAATGACCGCACTAGCCGAGAGTCGGCTTCCAAAAACCGTGTCTCCATAAATCCTGGGGATTGTCTGTGTAAGTCGTACGGACAGACGACCGTGTACCGCGCCCAGAAAGCTTGATGATGAATGAGTCGGCGATAGTGCTGCCAGTCGACCATCGTGGCAGGGTAACGGCTTCAATGAGGGATAACTGCAATAACCATGAGTGCGAAGAGGTCAGTGCCGGAGGGGCCACGTCACCAGCGCAGTCTTAACTAGTTCTACAAGCGTCCCCTCGTCGAGTCCAGCGAACACAACAATACCATAAGCATTTGTCCAAATATTGAACACAAATCCAATCTCTATAAATCTCTTTGGTTTGTTTGTGCTTTGCATATGTAACGAGATGATTTTGACAGCAGCAACAAATATAAAACTATTAATAAACTGTGGAGTATTGCATCTACACACAGTAGGTATATTGTGTGTGTGTGTGTGTGTGTGTGTGTGTGTGTGTGTGTGTGTGTGTGTGTGTGTGTGTGTGTGTGTGTGTGTGTGTGTGTGTGTGTCTTTTCCTCTGTGTGTGACTGCTGGTCTGGGCTTGTTGACTGGTATGGTGAAGTTTAAAAGTATAAGATTGCACTGTTTTCATCCGGGAAACAATAAAAAAAATATTTCAATGTAAAAGTGGAATGAAAATATAAACATACAAAATACATAAACAATATACATTAACAATACATTTTGTTATTTTTTTCAAATATGTTCAAATTAATATATCATATTGATACACAAAGAAAATCCGAGATCATGCAATACTACCATAATGTGTGTGTGTGTATGTGTGTTGTGTGTGTGTGTGTGTGTGTGTGTGTGTGTGTGTGTGTGTGTGTGTGTGTGTGTGTGTGTGTGTGTGTGTGTGTGCATGTGTGTGTGCGTGCACGTGCATTTTCAAGAGATTTCCGTGTGCGTGCACGTGCATTTTCAAGAGATTTTCATAATTATATTGACTTTCCGATATTTAGAAAGGTCCCGTATGTCCTATAAATACACGGTACAAAGATTCCATATTAACAAGGAACAATAGAGCGGCAGAGTTCACCCCCATTATGTTTGTTTAGCCCCGCCCCTTCTGAACTCACCTGCCGTGATGGTGAGAGGCTGTGGGAACCCTGAGGGAGGGCAGTGGTGTCAGGGTGGAGGTAGAGCCTATAAGTAAGGTGACGAGCCAGGGAGCAGCATCATACAGGACATCTGCACGCCGCCACCACCTGCCAGGGCTTTGGGATTGGAATTTACACTTCAGCTCTCTACAAGGTACAGTTGATGTCTTTGTGTCGTCACCAAGTCACTGTTAAGTTACGAGTGGATTGCAAGGCGTGCATCCGTGGGATCCTCACATCTTTAAAAGCCAAACCTACTTTCACGCTCAACTTTGAATTTCAATGGTATTCAAAGCAATGAGTTTTCTCTTTATAGATTGCACTTGAAGTATGTTGGCAATGCTAGGGAGGGTAAGTGCTATGTATGTTCCTTTAATTTTGTAATTACTTGGGAATTACTGAATGAGGTTTTTTTTTTCTAGTCTCGTTTCTGGATTTTATTTATCCAGTAAGGAAATGACAGGCCACAAATATCTGTTTGTGGTCGTGTGCATCCATGCAAATGAGTGTATTGGTGCAATATATCTGACATACATCTACCAAGGCGGGAGGCATAACCACACACACACACACACACAGACACACACGCATGCACACACGCACACACACACATACACACGGGCAGACAGGTAAAGGGTGGATGCAGTAATGAAGCTTTTTATGAAAAAACTGTTACAGGGGATCATTGTTACCTCGATAGTAAAAATGACAAACACTTGCATAAAATTTGCCAGTCAAATGAGAATACACAAAACAGTGGCTTTACAGTGTTGCCTCGTTATGCTACAGCACCCAACAAGGTTAATTTAGAGCTCTTACCGCTACACCACTCACAGTTGGAACTGTGTTTGATCTGCGTGAGTTCAGCAGAACTACAGCAGTAGGCAATATACCTATACCTTTATATAGGCAATAAAAGGTTGTCAGGGTATTTTATATTTATCTATTTTTAGCTTTTGGCCATGCAGAGCTGGCTGGTTTCGTGACAATTCATGACTTTTTTAAAACAGATTAATATATGCAGCTGGACATTGGTACTACACACTCTTATAAAATAGAGAACAGCATTGAACTGTTAGTGGTAGAAAAGCTTAGTCAGTATTTGTATAATTTTTGTAACAGTGAGGTAAGAATTTGTCACAAGAATACAATGAACGCACCTTAAAGGGTAATGACAGCATGGCCATTGGGCCATTATACCCCTAAATTTACGATGCTGTACTTAATTTGTCTGTTGTGTGTAGTCCAATATGGATGACCTAGAGGGTCGGTTATGAGGAAATACACAGGCTAAGACAGCAGGAGAAATGCAAAAATGATGACTTATAATTTGGTACATACAAATGTTGTATACGCAATACAACATTAAACCCATGTGCCCCTCCATCTCTCTCTCTCTCTCTCTCTCTCTCTCTCTCTCTCTCTCTCTCTCTCTCTCTCTCTCTCTCTCAGATGGCCTATGTGACTGACACGGGGATGAACGGTGGAGCCCAGGGCTCCTGGGGTGAAGACGCCCCCTCCTCCGCTGAGGTGGATCTGGAGGTGATCGAGGAGTACCTGCAGGAGCACTCCCTGGAGGTCCAGCCTGCGCACACCCCGGCCACGCTTCCGAGCGCCATGGCACATTCCTCCGTCACATACTCCCAGCCGAACCCCCAGATCATAGGTAGTCAAGGCCAAGAAGACGATGAAAATCGCGAGGTCAACGTCGACAAAAGTGGACATGCCGGTGAATCTTGTGTTTTTCCCCTCTATAGAGAATAGTTGGTCGGGCCAGCATGCATATGAGTGGCACTATGGTTCTCCAAGTGAAGAATATGAGGACCAAGGCCGGCCTCCAACATGTCCAAGTCCCCACGACAACTATTGGGTGAGTTCCTTAGACACAGCACAATACAAAACCAATGATATACCATGAATACCACGTCCTGGTGAAGGTAGACTCATGGACTCAATAAGGCAACACTTACAGACTGTGTTGACCCCTTTAGCCTTGACATCTCCACACTAACATTTTAATGACTTTCCACACTCTTTGTCTGCTTTTATAGAGTTTTTTTTTTTTTTTTTTTTTTTTTGTACCAAAACTGACTACAGCCTGGGCTGTGTTTCAGGACCACTGTGGCTATTCCTGTGAGACAACTGCCTGTAGTGACTCAGACTCCCAGTCAAGCGGCTCCCAGTACCAGGGCTACCCCTACCCTCCGTCCCCACCCTGCGAGTCAAGGAGTAGGAGTACCAGTGACTCGCTCCCACTCATTCCTCTTTCAGGTACACCTTGTCATCGATACAGTCACGCACACAGACACTTGATTGTCACCTCCATTTTTGCCTCCATGACAAACTTCCACTGTGTGGGCAGGAAAGAGGAAGGAGCGGCTGTTCCAGTTCCTGTTTGAGATGCTCCAGACGCCGTCCATGCGGAGCTGCATCTGGTGGGTGCAGTCCACATCGGGCACCTTCCAGTTCTCCTCCCAGAACAAGGAGCGGCTGGCACAGCTCTGGGGCCGCCGCAAGGGAAACCGCAAGACCATGACGTACCAGAAGATGGCGCGGGCGCTGAGGAACTACTCACGCACGGGGGAGATCCACAAGGTGAAGAGGAAGCTCACGTATAAATTCACCGAGAGGACGCTGAAGGTCCTTCAAGGGACCTTGACGGCGGTGTAGGCGGTGAGAAGCCAGACATAGAAATCTGAGAAACAGTAGGAGAGTATTTTAATGGTGTCCACACCGCGAAGATATTTTTAGGGAGCCAGCCGGCCAGAGAGATTAATCTTGTGGTTGGAATAGGAACGTAACCTCTGTTGGTTTCCCTGTTTCCACCGCCCCATCTTGAAACAACAAATAAATACTGAGTATTTATAAAGCCAGTGTAGATGCAGAACATTGCTGTACATCGTTGGAATTGAAAGGGAACTGCCAAAATGGAAATAAGTGATGTGAAACTATCCAACCCTAAAGTATGTGATTTATAATTGGGTTTAGATAAGATGATATAGTCTGAGTCACCTGGCGATAGATATTATGTAAATCTAAAAGGTTGTGATATAAACTCTACTTCATAAGTAGAACAAATTTGTTTCAGAATAAACTGATTTTTACAAATAATTGTTTTTCTCTGTTTTTATGCATGTAAAATAAATATTTCAGTTTATTTTTTTATCTACTTCTGGAAAGATGATTTGTTTGTGTGTGTGTGTGTGTGTGAATTTTGTTTAATAAATCGAATATTCAAGTTTAATTCATGTCTACCTTTTTGTCTTGTCATTCAAGATATTCAGTATAAATGAGCCAACTAAAAGCAACACACACCCAAGACTAAAGGTGTATGCAAAGAAAAGTAAAGGTGCGTTAAAAAACCACCGCCTTCCTGTTTATCAGTAAGATAAACTTTAGAATTTACCTCACTGAACACACACACACACACGCACGCCATTGATTACTCAGTAATCAATGGCGCTCTCCTCTAACTGTAGAGCCACACCTGGACACAAACATACACAGACACACACACACACACACACACACACACACACACACACACACACACACACACAGTTAGATATTTCCATACGGGACCCCAACGCTTTGGGTAGTAATCCATGATGCATCCATGTAAAAATGTAAAAAACTCATGTAAAAAATGACATCTAACAAATATAGACTGTACTCCAACATATCTGGACCAGAATGAAACAGCCTCCTTCATTACAAATTACAAACAGAACAACATATGACTGTGAAATGAGCCATCCAGTAATGCTGTATCTCGCTGTGGTATGTTAATGAGCAGCCCTGGACCCTCGTTAGGGTAGGGCCTTCCATCACTGATGGAACACAGATGGTTTCTCCTCAGAGAAAAGAAGAGGATATGTGTGTATGTGTCTATCTGTCTGTGTGTCTATGCGCACATAAGTTCATGCACGTTTGTGTATAAAAAGCTTCAACTCATTTCTCTGCTGGTTAGTCTACTAGGTGGTGTCAGAACTGTCGGAACTGATGCAAGAATATCTGGGCGCTGCATTGATGACTACGCTGGATATTATTTACATGTGGAGCGAGCTGCATTTCTTTCACTAGCCTTCACCAAGAAAAAAAAACCAAAACGCTTTATCCTTTCATCGCCCCTTCGCTCCATCTCCAGTGATGACCGAGTGGTGTTGGGTGGTCTACACGGTGCTGGAGGCGCTGATTGCCGTGGCCTGTTGCCTCGGCAATGTCCTGGTGGTGTGTGCGGTGTGCGTTCACGTCAAGGGCTCCCTGCGCGAGCCCACCTTCTGCTTCCTGGTCTCCCTGGCGGTGGCTGACCTCTTGGTGGGGGTGGCCGCCGTGCCCCTCGCCGTGCTGCTGGACGGCTGGGTGAGCATGAGCCCGGACCTGTGCCTGCTGCTCAGCTGCGTGGTGCTGGTGCTCACCCAGGCCTCCGTGCTGTCGCTGCTCGCCATCGCCGTGGACCGCTACCTGCGTCTCCACACTCCACTCAGGTGAGGTGCGCGTGCGTACAGAAGCTATTACATTGGTTCTCAACGTGGGTTCCGAGGACCCCCCAGGGGTATTTTCTCAGATTGGGAACATCTTGTGGCGTCCATGGCATAGTACCTATTAATTGAGGACCCTGATATGAAGAATGTTGAGAACTATAGCTCTATTCTATATCACCCTGATTCCCTTAGACCTATTTCTCCTTTAGATACAAAGACCTGGCCACACCAAGGCGTACCTGGCTGGCGGTGTCTCTCTGCTGGGTGCTCTCTTGTCTTCTGGGTTTCACCCCTCTGTTTGGATGGCGCAACCACATCTCCCCGGATCCCGATGCCAAGAACACATCTTCCACATCGTCTGCCCCTTTATCCTGCACCTTCCTCTCTGTAGTCTCCCTCCGTTTCATGGTCTACTTCAACTTCCTCGGATGTGTTCTGCTGCCCCTGCTGGTCATGACCCTTCTCTATATGCGGATCCTCTGGAGCCTCCAGGGGCGCCTGCAGAACAGTCCCCCCCTGGCCCGGGCCTCATTGCTCAGGGAGAGGAGGCTGGCCTGCTCCCTGGCCCTGGTGCTGCTCCTGTTCGCCGGCTGCTGGATCCCCTTGCACCTGATGAACTGCCTCGTGCTCTTTTTTGGTCCACAAGCTGTCACCCAAGTGGCACTATACACAGGTAGGTGGTAGAGGCCTTCATATTCTGAGAATATGGTTTCTCCAGTAAACTGCATTGGAAACAAACTTTGTGTTGCTCATGCAATTACATACTCCTGAAAATAATGTGCATGTCCTTTTCAGGTATCCTCTTATCCCATGCCAATTCAGCAGTAAACCCAGTGGTCTATGCTTACCGCATCCCCAAAATCCAGCAGGCCTACGCCCAAATATGGAGGAGCGTCCTTGTTGTATTCGACTGTCGTTATAGGGATCGGCACGTCGAACAATCAAGGACTGCGAGCAGAACCAATCGTTCAATCGAAACTTGTGGATCGGGAGGGAAGGCCACACCCTGAACTTTGCAAAAGGAAAAAATTCCAGAAGAACTGCAAAACTGTGTCCTTGACGCCATCACCGGAGGGCGTGTGTGTCAGCACCGGCCCACACAAGTCTTCACATTAACTGCTCCTGTCAATGCCGTCTCTCAAAAGTCCACTAGACGGTGCTCTTTACCCACATACTTTAAGTCATCACAGTTCACAACACATCCACAGACAACCCTTTTCTATGTTTTTATTCACTGATCTGTGGACACGTCTTTTCAACCAATTTCAGGCCCGACAGTCATTTCAGTACAACTTTATTCAGATGCACATATTTCTTTTAACAACTCAAGTTCACCACTAATACATATGCCGTATGTAACTGTCATTATAAAAGGCATTAAATGGGATATTTTGTCCGCTGGGATGTCGTGTACAGTCTCTGGCGTGTAGTGAGCTCCTCAGGGAAGGCAATAGACTGTATAGTTATCACCTGAGCAGGGTGTGATCCCTCCCACCAAACTATACAACCTACTACCTCACCCTGACAGAACACAGACAAGACTCTTCACACTCAACAAGACTCCAACTCCAAGTGTCCATTGGTATTCGTCAGAAGGGCTACAGTATGTCATCACATTACGAGTACTGCGAGTGTACACTCTGATTGGATTGTACTGCTTCACTGGTGGCGGCAGCTGACAAGCGGACCTGGCTGTCTCCTTAGGAAAGACAGTAGATTGTATAGTTATCTCAGATAAAGGGGCTCACAACCCAACAACTACTCAATCTACTACCTCAGCCCCAAGGACAGCATCCGACGTTCTGCCATCCGGCGTCAGGGATCCGGGCAGGTAACGCTCCTGCAATGACAAAGAAAAGCAAAACAAAAACAAGGGTCACCTCAGTTAACACCTTTCCGACTCATTCACCATTCACACATTCGCTTTTTGTTAAAACGTGTTAAAGGTGGAGCTGAGTAAAAATATAAAACTGCGACAGATTTTAATTTCTCACGTGACATTTGAATCCGTTTACAAACTCGATGAATGATTTGAATAGCATGTGCACAGTGTAGGAAAGATGAACGAGATATTTTGGTTCCTTCTCTTTTGTCTGAACAATAAAAATAATTTGGGTTGTAGTCGAATGATTGCCCCGAAACTGGGTCTTCAACAGGAAACGTGGCAATATTTAAAATCCTATCGAGCACGAGAGAAACGTCGGACATAGCAGCGCACTTTCACCAGCCTCGTCCTATTTACTTACAAAAAGCAGTGCATTAAAAACATATTTAAGGCACAGAAACCATTAGGAGACAAACAATTTTACAGAGCATAAACACCGAAAGCCCATGAAATAACTCACTGGCTTCCCGAGGCTCTGGCACGGAGTCGAAAAAGAGAGAAAGAAGCCGCTCGACTCTGTGCCAGGAATTTGTTTCCGTTTTTTTGCCAAAAAACTGAGCTCATTCCAGCGGGCTAGCCCTGCGTAGGCTGGCTGCTGCTCCTCAGACGGAGGTACACACACAGATGCCTGCAAATATTGCTGCCACCAGCTGCCTCTGATTGAATACAAAGCTGGGATTCTGCACCCTAAACAAAACCGGGAGACACAAAATGGCGCCTCGCGCGTCGGCCATTTTAGGTTGTCTTTTTGAACACTGGAACAACGACGAGTTGCGCATTTTTCGGGGGGAAACGGTATTTCGGAAACTGAGATCGGCCTACTACATTATAGTGGAGACCCAAGCAAAAAAAAAAAAACAGCAAAAAAAACAACCCACCATGATGGGATGTTTGAGAGAAGAAACATAAGCACCAGACAGTAAAAAGAAGATCATTGAAAAGCAAACGAGTCATTATTACCAGAACATGTATCGCCGTTATTTACAGTGTGAGTTCATTCCCTTAGAAATAAACAAATGTTCAGGATTATTCATTCAACCAAAATGTCGGCGGAATAATTTACATCCTCAAGTTTGAAACGGAACGACAATGGACTATTTGGACCAGCAGTTGACTCGGGACCCAGATGTATTCGGTTCCTTCATTACTTTGTTTCTCATGGAGATATAAAAACCTGATTAATCTCGGGGTAAACTGCTCGGGAGCGGGGAAGGCGGGTGGGGCGGCTCGGTCCCATTTCGCGGCATAAAGTGCAAGCGTGGGGGTTAATTGGCGGCGGCAGCCTAGATCCCCGCTCCTGGACCGGGCCCTGCAGACGGAGACGGGGGTCAGCTTTGCATAAATTAGCATAGAGCCACGGCCCCGGAACCCTGGACCAGACCAGCCGCTTGTTAGCATGCACAGGACCCCGCTGGACTTGTCACAAAGCAGCAGACGCAGACGAGGTGGTGGGGGTGGGGGTTGGGTGGTGGTGTGTGGGGGTGGGTGCACGTTGGCAGGACGCCCAAAACTCTGCCACCGTGCCAGTGACAGATCTGCACACACGCGCACACACACAAACACACACACACACACACACACACACACACACACACACACACACACACACACACACACACACACAGGGGCGCGTGCGCGAGCGCACACAGCTCGGTTTGCCAAGAAATGTCTTCTGATTTGGTGCAGGAGAGGGCGACACGGGCGGTGACGCGGCTGAGAGCATGTGAGGGAATTGGGTCAAAGCGGAGGAAGATTTACGAGCCCGAGTGAACTTTGCGTGTTGTTACGACGGGGCAGAAAATATTCAACCGTGGGGTCGAGGGAATAAAGGAAACGTTGTGGCACGCTGTAAGTCTGACTAATCTGCTCGGGTTGGGGGCAAACATTCAGGCCAGACGTGGTCTTGTCATGTGAGCGCCGGGCGGCGCCTCCATCCAAGTCTGGGCTTTGACTGTGATTTGGGTAAATAAGGGACAGTTGTTCTAGTCTGGCAAGGCACCTGTCATGACACTCTGAAATAAACAAAACAAGACGTGAGATGACAGGAAATTGTAAATTGTGTCTGCCCGTCTGAGTTTAGGTTAAAAATACGGATGTAGCACCAGAACAGCGTCATTCTCTGCAGTACGCTGACCATATACCCTGTTCTCGCATGACTTCTGTTCTACTGTGTGTGTGTGTGTGTGTCTGTGTGTCTGGTGCGTGCCTGTGTGTGTGTGTGTGCCCGCGTGCGTGTTACAGTACGTGCCAACTGCTTGACCTGTTTTCCCAAATAAACAAACCACCCCATCTTATCAGCTGCACTAGAAATGTTCACAGTTTTCCATTACTTTGAGTAGATGCTAATTCTTTGCTCTTTATATTTATTTATAAGAGTGGAAGACAAACGCTGAATCACTGCAGCCAGACTGCGCCTCCCAGTTATTAATTCTGAGTGACCATTTCTTCCCTTCCTGTCTTTGTTTTTAAGTTTTTAAGAGCACCGATTATTTTATACTAAATGACACATTACTCCCAATTCATTCCCCTGTCCTTACAATAATTTAGGATATGGATGCTGTTAGGATAGCGTCGCAGACTTATTAACCAGCTATATTTAAAAAAAGGTAAATTAATACTAAGATAATGCAATTAAAACAACACAACGAAACCCAAACGAAAAACTAAAAATCAATCAGAACCTCTCTCTTGCGCAAAACGAAATATTCCGGACCAAAATGGCCACCGCACCCGATTCCATGCGCCAAACGCAGCTGTTTCCAAACTTCCAGCATGACATCATCAGCACATCACCATCAGCCCTCTGATCATAAATACATGCATCTTCAAATCTCTGCCGTCTTCACCCTGAATAAAAAGAGCAAAGGACACCGGAACCGGACCTAAACGCCCGGTGTCCCTGACGCGACAGGCCTCGGCCTCTTCGTGTCAAAAATTCATCCGGGTGCCGAATACATTTCAGATAACGGTTAAGAAAAACAACAACAACAGCAACAACAACAACAACATCAGCACAAAAACACAAGAAACGATTCGGTAAATTCCATCCACGAGCATACGCACACAACCGGAGCAGATATCCACGGGAGGCGAGGTAGGGAAATACCTATTGGATTATTTCCTGGTCCCTCTCTCTCTCTCTCTCTCTCTCTCTCTCTCTTTCCCTCTCTCCCTCTCTTGCTCGCTCGTTCGCTCCCTCTCCCCCTCTCTCTCTCTCTCTCTCTCTCTCTCTCTCGGTCCGCACAAAGCGGGACGGACGGTTGGCACAGACACAACGGCGGGGACACCAGACGACTGGAGCACCTTTTCGTGTTTTTCTCCCCTTCCCTCTCCCTCTCCCTCTCTCTCTCTCTCTCGTGCGCTCTTGCTCTCTCTCTCGCTCTCGCTCCCTCTCTCGCTCTCGATCTACCTCTTTCACTGAGCTTGGTGCCAAGAGTGGGCAGTGTCTGTGTGCCAGGCAGAATTTCAATGAGGGAGGAGAGGAAGGAGGTGGTGGTGGTTGTGGTAGGAAAAGCGACGAAGGGGCGTGTGTGTGTGTGTGTGTGTGTGTGTGTGTGTGTGTGTGTGTGTGTGTATGTGTGTTGGGGGCGGGGGTGTTGTGAGGGGTGGGGGTTAGAATTGGCAAAAGAAAGTATCGCCACACAATGAATGAACGCCCGAACGACGGAGGGAACTCCCGCAATGAGAAAAATTTGTCGAAAAAAATCTGCCCTTTTATTGAAGGGAACGATAGTCTGTTTTGTGAGAGGGAAGCTCGTCCTAAATGTGGAGCACTGCCGCCGCCATGGTGGTGGTGATGGTGGTGGTGATGATGGTGGTGTTATTGCGCCATCCTCCCTGTTCTCCCAAAGGAATTCCTGATTTCGACATTAAAGCAACGGAGGAAAGGGGGCAACCAAGCCCTTTTCCGTACCCACTTGGCATGGTGCCCGCTCTGATGTTCTCTATATCCTCATTAGCACACACACACACACACACACACACACACACACACACACACACACACACACACACACACACACACACACACAATTAGGGACATCAACACTAACAAATGAAGTATATTTCACACACACACACACATGCACACACGCGCACACACACACACACACACAAACACACACACACACGGGCAGCACATACTGTATATACATATATATATATATATGTATATATATATATATGTATATATATATATATACATAACTGGGGTATTCTTTGTTGATGTCCCCCTTCTCTCCCATCTTAATCCCAACCCCCACCCCTCCAGTTAATTCCCCTAAACATGTTTACGATCTCAGTCACCTACTTACGAGATGTATGGTTGCCATGGTTTCCAGTATCTCATATTACTCTGATGCCCCATTTTTTCTGGGCAAGTTGCTGCACGCCCGCTAAATACATATCATAGGATTTTTTTGTTGTTTGCATCTTTAGCTTTCTCCCCCCCTTTCTTGTTGTCACACACACACACAGACACACACACACGCGCACACACACACACACACACACACACACACACAGAGTTATGGAAGAAGTACTCAGACCTTTTACTTATGTAAAAGGATAAATACCCTGACAAAAAAATGACTCCAGTAAAAGTGTGAGGAAGCAAAATTGTATAAGTACTTGCTCTTTAATGTACTTGTGTATTAAAAGTACTTGTCCTGATATAACTATAATACAGTATACTGCAAAATGCTACTGAAGCTTTTCTTCTGCAGACGAGGCTCAAGCAGATCCTGATTTCAGTTAACAAAAAAATAGTATTGGTGGTGTCATAGTAATTTGAAAGTGATATTTGCTTTGGAATGTAGTGTAATAAATGTCAATGAAGGATGACTGATCCTGCACATGCATACGTGCACTTACAGTATTACACGTGAACCCTCTTGGGTCTAAGTATGACACAGCGGCTGTTTCCTGCGGGAGCAGGGACACTTCCTGTTGCCGCGGCTGCACGGCCAAGATATCGGCCAATCAGCTCCAAGCAGGAAGTCGGACTGAACAACACAGAAGCATTATGAAGCAACACGATAAGTTCATCTGAGGATAAGAGAGGAGGCGGAGCTCCCACTCCCCCATCTCTCCCCCTCTCTCCCTTTCTCTCTCTCCCTCTCTTTATCTACTCCTCTGTCTCCTTCTCTGCACATTTTCTCCGATAAATGTCACCTATTAACACACATAGATGAGTTATTTTCACAAGGAAGGTTTTCCTTTGCCACTTTTTTGTGACCCGATTCTACCACGTCGGGCCAAAACCAAAGCATTTCAACTTTGAGATATTTGTGATCAGTATGTTTATGTGTTGCTGCAAGGGGAATGGTGAAAGAAAAAGGAAGAAAACCGTCGAATCCCTACTCACGGACAACACGTGGCATGGCGGCGCCATCTTTACACGAGCACTTTAGTCGGATTCGGGGCATCGAAGATGGCCGATCTGCGCATAAGATATCTAACATGCACACATCGATACTTCAGATAATGCAATCAGCAACGTAATTATCTAATCGGCGGTTGAATTGATTTACATATTGTGTTAATCAATATGTACATATCGAGGGTCAACGTGCATGTGTTCCATATCCAGTGACATCAAGGAGGTTTAACTTACATATATCTGCAATACTTTAGAAACTTCGGTTAAACAGTCACTTATTAGGTGTCTGTTTTGTTGCTGTTGTATGGCTGTTGACAACCTTGATACTCTGATCACCTTCGTTGTATCGCGAACACGCTAGACACACAACAGAACATGGTCGGTCTGAGTCTCACACGGCGCCGTGTGTCACTGAGTTCTTGCACTATTTTTACTTTGTGGTTTTGTCTGACCTGGCCTCGGTTTCATTTCTGCTGAGTTTCCTGTCGGGTGCAGAGCAAAGCAACACTTTGGACTTGACAGCGGTGCATGGACAAACGTGTTTAGACACACAACGCAGTCAGCAGCTCAACTCGAATCAACTGTCGCACCTCGAGGTAAAAAAAAAAAAAAAAAAAGCCACGCAGCCAAAACTAAGATAAGGCATACACACAAAGACGAGCATACTCCTGAGAAACAAGCGCCGCACAAAGCGGCAAGGTTTCGATGGCAGCGGGAAGTGCAAATATTGCGTGTGGGGAGTGAGAAACAAGAGTAAATATCAGCCTGGTATCAGCCATCATAAACAGTCTGGGAGATAAGAGCCCTACTGAGCGTCCAGAGGAGCCAGCCAGTGGGTGCAGCCTCCCAGCAGCCGGAGTTAAAACCCTGAATCTGGGGAACCGAAGAAGTGAGGAACTCAGGAGCTGGGCCGACGCTCCGAGGGCAGAGAGTAGCGCGGAAGGTGCAGAAGGCCCGTCCGCCCTCCTGCGAGTCCACAAAGAGACACCTGTTCGGCCGCAGAAAAAACGCCAAAGAAACCCAGTTTTACCGCACACTGTCAGAGCCTGCTGTCCTCCAGCCCAACCGAGAGGGGGGGAGGGAGGAGGGTGGGGAGGGGGGAGGATGGCGGTCGGAATTAAGGGAGAGACGCGACAGAGGCAGAGGGAAGAGCAGGAGAGGAGGCGATAAGATGGACGTCAAAGAGCCTCCCTCTCCGAGTCTCCCGGAGAAGTTTTGCCTTCTTCCGTCTTCGGTCCTCCGGGCGGGCCGAGCCAAAATGGCGTCGAGCGGAGTGCGGCGTGGCAGCCAAAGCGGCGGGCGGCTGCGTCCGTCCACGGGGCGGGCGGCAGAGCGCGATGGAGGTCGGGAGGAAGAAGGGAAGGGAAGGGAAGGAGGAAAGGCAGAAGCGCGATCGGGAGAGATGCCGCGGGATTAAAATAAAAGACAAATACCTGGAGCCAGAGTGTGAGCGGCGGGCAGGGCGGTGGGACTGGAGGAGAAGAGGGCCGCGATGGCGGGAAGAGGGGGGAGAAGAGAAGAGAAGAGGAGGAGAGCACAGTCTCTGATGGCTACACCCCCTTTCCCACAATCCCCTCCTACAGGCGTGACTGCGTCTATCCGTGCACGGGGTGACAGAGGGACGTCTGCGCGCCCGTGCACACACACACGCGCGCACCCACGAACGTGCACGCACACGCGCACACACACACACACACACGTGCACACATGCACACACACGCGTAAACACACACCTCTGAAATACATGCTGAGACCCAGGCGAGTATACAGCACACCCAAAAAACTCCCCAACTACTAGCCACAAGCAATCGCGTACGATCAAAACAGACTAAGTAGGCATATACGAGTGTGCAAAACACACACACACACACACACACACCCACACGCACACACACACACACACACACACACATACGCGCGCACACACACACGCGCGCGCACACACACTCACACACAAGTGCACACTGTCGCATTAATACACAGGCAAATTCACACACACTGGACATTTAAAACACATTGATACACACAGTCCGCTTGCCAGCCTTTGGATCGCCCTCTGCTCTGCCTCGCTCTGCGCTCGCTTCAGTCTCCCTGCCACTTTGGCATTGCTGCCAAAAGGGTGTGAGAGAGAGAGAGAGCGAGAGAGCGAGAGAGCGAGAGAGAGAGCGAGAGAGCGAGAGAAAGAGAGAGAGAGAGAGAGAGAGAGAGAGAGAGAGAGAGAGAGAGAGAGAGAGAGAGAGAGAGAGAGAGGAGGGTGGTGGCGGTGGGGGCGGGTGGAACGCAGGGACACAGAAAGAGGAAGGGAGGGGCCTGTTACAGATTGAGCATGGAGGGAGAAAGAAAAGAGGAGTAAGAGAAAGAATTTTGAAAGAGAGTAAGACTGAAAGAAGAAGAGAGAGGAAGGCCAAGAGAGAAAGAGAAATAGAGAGAGAGAGAGAGAGAGAGAGAGAGAAAAGATAATGGTTGGGTCAGGGCGTATAAATAAAGTGTCATGGGCGAGCGAGACTCTGGGCGAACAGTGGGAACGCAGCTGGGAGCGTTCAGATAGTTTGTACACTGTACTACTCTGTATAAGACTGTACTACACTGTACTAGACATTATAACACTGTACTACTCTGTATAACACTGTACAATACCGTATATCACAACACTATTCTGTATAACACTGTACTACACTGTACTCCTCTGTATAACACTGTATAATACCGTATATCACTTCACTATTCTGTATTACACTGTACTACACTGTACTACTCTGTATGACACTGTACTACACTGTATATCACTGTACTACTCTGTATAACACTGTACTAATCTGTATAACACTGCACTTCTCTGTATAACACTGAACTACACTGTATAACACTGTACGAGACTGTACTGCACTGTACTACTCTGTATGACACTGTACTACACACATATATCACTGTACTACTTTGAATAACACTGTACTACTCTGTATAACACTGTATTACATCGTATAAAACTGTACTACTCTGTATAACGCTGTAATACACCATATTTAACCGTACTACTCTGTGTAACACTGTACTGTACCGTATAACAATGTACTACACTGTACTACACCATATAACACTGTATTAGACCGCAACTGAATTGCACTGTGCTACTCTGTATAACACTGTACTACACTGTATAACACTGTAATACACCATATAACACTGTACTACACCACAACCACAACACCACTATTACACAACACTTTACCACTCTGTATAGCACTGTAAAACACTATACTACTCTGTATAACACTGTACTACACTGTATAACACTGTACCTCTCTGTATAACACTATACCACTATGTATAACACTCTATTGCACTGTACTACACCACAACTGTATAACACTGTACTACAACACTGTACTACTCTGTATGGCACTTACTCCACCGTATAACAATGTACAACTTTGTATAACACTGTATGACACTGTACTACTCTGTATAACACTATCACTCTGTATAACACTATACTACTATGTTTAACACTGTATTACACTGTATTACACCGCAACTGTATAACAATGTACTACCCTGTATGACACTGTATTAAACCATATAACACTGTACAACTTTGTATGACGCTGTTTAACACTGTTCGACTCAGTATAACACTGTGCTACACTGTATAATACTGTACTACACAGCACTACACTGTACAATACTGTACTACACCACATAACACTGTACTACATCACATAACACTGTACTACACCGCATAACTCCGTACCACACCGTACTGCTGTATTATACTGTATACATTGTACTACAATGTACCACACCGTACTACACCGTATTACACTGTTCTACACTGTACTACACAGTATAACACTGTACTACAGTGCAACTGTATTACACTGTACTACATTACATAGTACTGTACTACACCACATAACACTGTACTACACCGTATAGCGTTGTCCTACATTGTATAACACTGTACTATGCCGTCTGACACCTTACTACTGTACTATACTGTAATACACTGTACTACGCTGTTACACCGTACCAAACCGTACTACACTTTTATACACCACAATGTACTACACTGTACAACACCGTACCACACCATACTACGCGTTGCTACACTGTACTCTGCAGCCACCCAGAGAGGACAGTGCTGGAGGCACTAATCTGTCACAGCGTACAGTTCGCTGTGTTCTCCGATCCATGGTTTTGGGGCCGTCACAATCGGCGGAACAGTTGCCATTTTGTCTTCCTCCCCTTAATCCCAAACCACATCTTTCTCATACTCCCGACGTCTTACTTTGTCCTTTAGTCGTCATCCTCATCGTTGGGTGTCCTGATTTTATCCTTTTTTTCGACCTCTCTCTCTCTCTCTCGCCTCCTGCATCCGTCCCTCCTCATTTTGTCCTCTCTCTCTCTCTCCCTCTCTCTCTGTCTCCCTCTCTCTCTCTCCCTCTCTCTCTGTCCCTCCATCAGGGGTGGTGCGGTGGGAGGGGCTGGAGGGATTTCAGCAGCAAACTCAATCTATGTGTCGAGGGCGCTATCGCCCACAACGTTCGATGTGGGGGGGTTTGGCATCCGTCCCAGGTCTCCATGTGCGTCGCTCGCGCCAAAAAGGAAGCGGCCGGACCCCACGACACGGATCGAGGATAGCCCACCCCCCTCCTCCCCCAAACGATAACCCCAATCACAAGGAAGGGAAGGAGACATAAAACGAACTATTGATCGCGTGGTCAGAGACATTGTCACTTGCTCTCTCTCTTTCCCTCTCTCTGTCTGCGGTCCTGGATTCCGACCAATCACCGTCCCGACGTGGCGGGTAACCCGAGCCGCGCCGACCAATCGGATCCTCGGCCGTTGTCTTCAGCCCCAGAATGCAACGGCGAATACCAACTCCGAGCAGGAAAGTTGGTCGCAAACAAACGACATTTCCCCCTCGCCCTCCACTTCAAGTGCACCCCGCGGCGGAAGCCCCTCGCCACCGGCGGCGAGGGGAGTTTGCCTCTCGTGGGCATTTTTCGCTCTCGGGGGTCGGGAAGCCGCTTCGAACTATAAATCTTTTCTGTCTCTCGCTCTACCCCTTTCTTGCATTTGTGCGCACGGACACACACACACACACACACACACACACACACACACACACACACACACACACACGCACACACAGGCGGGATCTCCCAGTACTCACTCGGTGCAGACAAAACAGACCCCAACAGTCCAGCTTCTCTGCCAAAACTCCACATGATTCTTTTTTTCTGGAAGACAGTACAAAGCAACACACACACACACACACACACACACACACACACACACACACACACGCACGCACGCACACAGACACTTTTATAAAAAAAAAAAACACACTCACTCTGCACACACACACACACACACACACACACACACACACACTCGTAGACACACACACACACACACACACACACACGTAGACACACACACACAAATATATACAGGGTGTTGTGAGCGATCCCGTTCTTCCCATGGAGGCTCAGACTCGAAGCCAGCGAGTTGGACAACCCCTCTGCCTGACGTCACGTCTCTTTTGTTGTTTATGAATTTATTTCTCTCCTCAGCTGAACTCTCTGAACCCGTCACTCCTCCAGCTCTCCTCCTCCTCCTCCGCCTCCTCCTCCTCCTCCTCCCCCCCCTTCCTCCTCCTCCCAAAGTCTTACAGCCCTCCGCTTACCCCCTGCTAACGTCGGCGGGAAATACAGTATGGCTTTAACAAGAAGTGGGGGGGGGGGGGGGGGTGGAGGGGGCGAGGGAGAAAGACAGGGGGCAGCCGAGCTAAAGGGGAAGAAACGTCTCCCCCCCCCCCCTTTCTCTCTCTCTCTCTCTCTCTCCCCGTCTGTCTCTCGCCCCTTTTTCTGCTTCGATCTCTCTCTCTCTCCCTCTCTCGTCTCTTCCTGCTCGGCTTGTAAAAGTTTCAGCTGCACGGCGGGCAGGCCTCTTTTGGCAGCCGTCCAAACCCTCTCGACTCCCCTCCCTCCCTCCCTCCCTCCCTCCCTCCCTCCCTCTCTCTCTCTCTCTCTCTCTCGCTCTCTCCCCCCCTCCTCTTCCAGAAAGAGCTGGAGTGGAGGACTAATAAAGCCATGGCTCTACTGTATGGCACTGTACTGTAACGAACTGCACACTGGGAGGAGGAGAAGCGGCTTGCGTGCCAAGTAAGACAGGGACGGCCGCTCGGGAGGCATTTTTCACTGACCCGCGGCGTGCAGTTGAACTACGTCACATTCCATAGGTGATATTATACATGCTCTGTCGTTATGACCTTGGCCATGCCGTACCTCATTCAAAGTGAGATGTTATCTATGCAAATACGCACGCCCTGCGGACAGCTTGTTATGATTGAGCCGTGCTACAGGGAGCGTGCTTTATCTGGGTGTGACGGCTCCATCTGATTATAATGTATTTTTCGCGCACACACCCATGTCAAATGAGGACAGGCGGCTCGCTGTATTTTTGGGGCGGGTGGGGGTTTAGCAGGCAAACTCTGTGACTTTTGGAAAATAGGATGTCGGAATACTTAAGACGTGCATTCACGAACAGTAATTTATTATTGAGTTAATGGCGGTGGTGAAGTTGAAACAGACACACTGTGTGTTTTGACAAGACACACACTTGTGTTGCAGACAACGCGTGTTTTGTGAGTGTGTGTGTGTGTGTGTGTGTGTGTGTGTGTGTGCCTGTGCGTGTGTGTGTGCGTGCGTGCGCGAGCGAGGATGTGTGTGTGTTTGTGTGTGTGTGTGTGTGTGTTCTTGCTCTCCAATAAAACCATGTTCATACTTTTTCTAAACTTTTTTCATACCCTTTTCCGTTGAATCGTCGCCCATGTCCGTGACTGTCTCTTTAACAGCCAACTTACTGTAAGTTTCCACCTCAGAACGTGGCGGCTCGCCATCTAGTGGAGACAGAGAGGTAGTGCAACTCATTGAATTTCACTGTGTATCACGACATGAAAGTAAATTATGAATAATATTTTTTTGAAATCAAGTTAAAAAAAAAAAACAAGCAAACGAGAATGCATGTAATAATTAAGGAGTTTAAATAGATTTTCTTTTACTGGTTTGACACAGACTATTCGGCAATTTACCCATTGATCTGGTCTGTTTTAACTTAAACTTCAGGTAAAAAAGGCTGTGTTGTTCAGCAAAATCCTACACAATGCCATGCATTATGCTTACATAAGTGAAGGAATAAGTCGTGTTAATTCAGTGATTCAATGATTACTCAGTCTATCTTTGGCGTTGCTGGATAGGTAAGCATTAAATAGAATATTTATCTTGTTGGAAATCTTATTAATGTGCAATCATCTCTCTGCATTATATTCGCAAAGAAAGCAGTTGGTGGAAAGTTGAACTAGAATATTTTATAGTTTCAACTAAACTTGCATTTCTACGTGGCAACACCGCCCGGATTTTATTTTTTTTCAAATACAATAACCACTTGTACTTTCTAGTTAGAGAATATAATGACACATCTGACACCTGACCAATTCCGACGAATGCTCTCTTTTCTTCTTGGCTGGTTCATTCTTTGTCATCTTTTCTTTCTCCACGTTTCCTTTTGTCTTTGCTTGTCTTCTAGTGAGCGCCGTTCGTTTTTTCTTATCCCCCAATTCTGCTCGATAATTATATCGGCCTCCTCACTTTTATTCCTTAATTTTCCATCATTTGTTCCTGCATGAAGTGATAGTCAATGAGCTAAACACGATCACTAGGTTTATCTGGTTAACGGGCTTAGTTGAAGGCCAGTCAACACCGAGAGAAAAAACAACAAAGTAATTATTATTGGAAAGGGCAAAGCTATTATTACCAGACACCAGCAGCGCGTAGGATTAGAACACAACACGTGTCCAGGAAAATAACAGTGCAGTGCTGCCCTCTAGGGACCGAATGGAGTAACAGCGCCCATACGATGAGCCTAAAATCCCTGTTTATCTTAACAATTTGTGAACTCGGGCAATTACTTCAGCTTTTGTAATGGAAAAAATGTGCCCCTGGTTGTTGAGCGTTACAATGGGAGTCGGGTGTGGATGAAACTGCAGGCTCAATTAAAATGGCTCCCTGTGATTCAGGCTTCTGTCCAAAACGTAAGATAAGCCGAAGCCCAAAAACAACCGCCGCAGCCCAGCCATGCAGTGCACATATATATTAATTCAATGTTGGAACATTTATAAGAGGTTGTGTCAGTGCTTTTTTCCACGTGACCTGATACGGTTCACAGTTTGCCTTGGACCCAGGCACCCCTGATGGTAGGGCTGCTGGTAAATAGCATTACACCAATTTCCTTTTAATGTGGAAGCGTTTGCTCACACTCAGGAAGGGCTGGACCGCTCAGTCATTGTTCCGACTGCACTGCACTCTTTCAGCTCCAGCAAAAAAACAAAAAACAAACAAAAACAAAAAACACCCAGAGGTATATCCAGTATTTCAAACACCCAGTATCACAGGCTGTAAAAGGTGCTACAGCCGCGCGAGCATACATCTTTAATTTTTTCCGATATTTTTTTCATTATCATTAATGCATTGTTTTTGGGGCCAGTGGTCACCAAAGAGCTTCCAGGATGTCCCCGAGCAAATGATTCATAGATAAACGACCGAGTTTATTTCATTTAAAAGACATGACCACAATGAGATAATGTACAGTAACAGTGTTCAACAGTCTTTCACTCCCTAACTATAGTATAGACGGGTATGAAAGTTTGGAGTCTTATCTATAATAATAATAATAATAATAATTATTATTATTATTGTTGTTGTTGTTGTTGTTGTTGTTGTTGTTGTTGTTGTTGTTGTTATTGTTGTTATTATCATTATTATCTTCTCAAATCTGGATCCCAGAGACAAAATCTGATCCGTAACCTAATCGAATTAGGGAATGAGAATCGCTGCTAAAAAAACAATTTAACAGTTTTGAGCAACGTTTTATATATATATATATATATATATATACACACACACAATAATTATTATTATTATTTTGATATTTTAAATATTTATATTTAATATATATATACACAATTATTATTATTTTTTAAGATATTTAAATTATTTATATTTGATATACTGTATATATATATATATATTACATTTCTTAGTTCACGTTCTACAGACTTCTCCTCGGTGTAAAAATAAAAAATAAAATAAATTAAAAAAAATAAATAAATAAATAAATAAAATCCGGCTCCTTCCCGGCGCCGACGTCACGGGCCGACGTCACGGGAGGAGTTTAGCGCCGGACCCGCAAAACTTTTGTGCGGGCGCGCGTGCTCCCAAACCACGCCTCTGTGTGTTCTCGCCGTGCGTGGGGTGGTTTCCACACCTGTGAATCCGTTCTCGGGCGTCGGAGCGCCAAGGGCTTCGTGAAACCCCCACCCACCCCCACCTCACCCCCGCCCCCCCCCCCCCACTTTCCCCTCCCCCTCCGGAGTGAAGAGCTTCCACGGGTTCTTGTTGTTGTTGTTGTGTGTGTGTGTGTGTGTGTGTGCGCGCGTGTGTGTGTGCGTGCGTGCGTGTTTTTCTTCCCCGCGGTCGCTGTTTGTGTTCGTTCGGCCGGACTCGAGCCCCGACGTGCGGCGGAGGAGCCGCGGTGGACGCGGTGGACGCGGTGGACGCGGAGGGAACCCCGGTCGCGAGGTGAGCAGCTCTTTGTTGCGCGCGCGGCGACTTCCGAAAAGCGGCGGCGGCGGCGGTGGCGGCCGCCACCGCCGCCGCGCGCGCCCCCGAAGTTTTTGGGATATTTGTCATATTTCGCGTTTCTTCGCGCGCCGCTGCCGGTTCGTGGCGTCGGCGCGAGCTCGTCCGTTAAAAAAAAAAGAAAAAACAAACAACCAAACAAACCGAAAAAAAAAAAAAAAAAATTCGCCCAACTCCGCGTGCGCTGTAATGGCGGTTAGTTGTGTTGTTGTTGTTGTTGTTGTTTTTATGTTGTTTTAGTTCTGTCGGGACTTCTGTTTTGGACTTTGCGGGGAGGGTTAGCTCGGAATGCTAACAAACTAGCAGCAAACCCCGGTGGGGGGTGGGGGGGGGGGGGGATTTTTATTTATTTATTTATTTATTTTATTTTTTTCATCATATTTACACCTTTTACTTTATGGGCCCCGTGCGCCTTAGTGCGTCGTTCCGCGGGTTGTGTCAGGCGTGGACGTGTTTCACAACGTGCCGCCGTGACGGTAGTAAACACAACTTCCTGACTTGAGACTCACACATAGTAGACACACACACACACAGTAGACGCGCAAACACACAGTAGACACACACACACAGTAGACGCACACACAGTAGACGCACACACACACACTAGGCCTTAGCTGCTGACGCGCTACGCGTATTTCCTCGGTTCTGCACAGCGTCGGCGCGCGTTCAACAGGCGTTCCGCGTGTTGCGGTGCAGAAGGAGCGTCACTCCTGCCCAAATTCCACTGTCAATTGTTGTTACAGAGGTTCATTGTTAACTTTCAGGTTCGTCAATTGCTCTATGTTGTTGTTGTTGTTGTTGTTTTTAGGTTTGTTTTACGTTGGAATTTATTTCATTTAAATTCCTGTTGTAAACCTGAGGTTCGTTCCTATGTTCCCATGGCCCCGTGTTCCCCAGCTCCATGTAGCACATAATGGGAACATGAAAAACGGTTCCATGTTCCCAAGCTCTACATATGTGCTCTCCCAGGGTCCTATGTTCCCAGGGTCCTATGTTCCCAGGGTCCTATGTTCCCGGGGTCCTATGTTCCCCAGCTCGATATAGCACGTAACGGGAACATGGCAAAGGGTCCTGTGTTCCCCAGCTCCATGCAGCACATAATGAGAACATGGCAGAGGGTCTTGTGTTCCCACGGTCCTGTTTCCAAGCTCTACATATGTGCTCTCCCAGGGTCCTATGTTCCCCAGCTCCATATAGCACATAATGGGAACATGACAGAGGGTCCTATGTTCCCAGGGTCCTATGTTCCCAGGGTCCTATGTTCCCAGGGTCCTATGTTTCCCAGCTCCATACAGCACATAATGAGAACATGGCAGAGGGTCTTATGTTCCCAAGGTCCTGTTTCCAAGCTCTACATATGTGCTCTCCCAGGGTCCTATGTTCCCAGGGTCCTATGTTCCCAGGGTCCTATGTTCCCAGGGTCCTCTGTTCCCCAGCTCCGTATAGCACATAATGGGAACCTGAAGAAGATGTTCCTCAGCTCTGTATTCGCTTGCTATGACATGGGATTTTGTGGGTAAAGGTTAGTTGGGGTTAGGGTTAGTTTCGGGCAAGTTTGAGTAAAATTGTATCCACCCGTACTCTTGAATATTCTCTGCCATGTCAGACCCCCGAACACCACAGGTATAATATTTTATTGAATTGTTTTGAAACCTTCTAAATAAAAGGAAATTTGGTTTTCGTTCATGTATATAGCTGTTTTGAGGCCTCGTTCCAATTAAATTAAAAAGAAAACCAACTTGATAATTATGAAATATTTTAACTTGAAACGGGTCAAATTTGACCCGAGCACAATAGGAGGGTTAATGTGTGTTAATAGAATATTGAACTGGTGAACATAAGGCCCTGGGAGCATCTATCCATCCATCCTCTGAATATGTTTTCATTGGGGATCATGAAATTAAGTAACGATCATTATATTTTAGGTGATGATAGTCATCGTACTAATTCTGATTGACGACGTGATTAACGATGAAGTCGAGGAAATCTAAAAATATCTAGGTTTAAGAAATTAACACAGTTTTGGATTTTTTTGGGGGGGGTGGAAACATGATTGTGGAGTCTAACGATTTTACTAAAGGTTTTGCGATCTGCTCAAATGTAAAATGTCAAAGTTATAGTAATATAATAATAATAGTAATAATCGAGTTTGTATTCAGGGAAAGTCTCATTTCAGTAGCCAATAAATGGACTGGGAAAATCTGCATCCTATTTATGTGCTATTAGACAGGCTAAATCAAAGTGCCAGGGCACCAGGAGGCAGCGTGTGTTTGCTGAGCTCATGGCTTTATTTAGCCCGGCACCTCTCACCGCTGTGGGTCCCCACTGTACTCAACCCGTGACCTTTTGGCTGTGGTGGGATAAGTTAAAACCAGTAGAGCAGAGAGAGTCTGGGGGAGGGATCCAAAAATATGAACTTCAGCCTCATCACCGTGGTCCTATTGGTTTAAATGTGAATCAATTGTTGCAAAAAAAAAATCCTAACGAATTAGTAAATAGTCATCTTCACTGACTTTTGAGCTATCTGAAGTGGTGGAAGACCTCGTCGGACCATTCATTTAGGTAAAAATACAAATTTCCCTGACACAAAATTACTAACAGTGAAAGTATCACATTGACATTTCTACTTAAGTAAAAGTGCATTATAACTTTCTCGTAAAATGTATTAAAAGTAAAACGTACTTGTACAGTGCTCTGATATAACGCTGAGAGCCTATAATCGGGCATAAAGTGCTACTGCACCTTTTTTGTAATTCTGATTGCAATTAACTATGGCGTCATCGTAATTTACAAATAGATACAAATATAAATCCTCATTGTTTTATTTTTTATTTTAAGATAAAGGTAGAAATGTAGTGGAGTAGATTCAAGATGTTTATTTGTCACATACATATACAAGCGTCCATATATGTAGTTTAATGACATTGCAGCGCACCAAGAGATTATGCACAGTAAATTCTGACTGGTCAGTAACTAACTAACTAACTAACAGATTCCTAAAACACAATTCTATTAGTAAATAGAATAAAATAAGAGTAAGAAAAGGGTAATACACAAAGTAGGAATACAAAATAGAGATAAAAGGACTAGACTATTATGGTATATACAGACGTGCAGCAAAGTGGCTTGTGAATAAAGTGGGGTAGTGTGTGTGGAGTTATACAGTATACAACAGTACGGCACACAATACAGTAACACCGAACAGCAATACTGCACAGTATGCTGTAACCCAGAACATCGATACAGTATGCAACATACAGTACAGTAAGGCAGTGGGGCCTAGGTGTGGGTCTCAGCGAGGGCCCCTGGTGAGTTCAGCGTTGACAGTTCTGATGGCTTGCGGGAAGAAACTCCATCTCAGTCTCTCTGTCCTCGCTGTGTGACTGCGGCGGCGCTTACCCGACCGCAGCAGCTGGAACAGTCCGTTGTTGGGGTGGTGAGGGTCCTTGCTGATCCTGCGGGCTCCGCTACGACACCTCCTGGTGTATAAGTCCTGCCGGGAGGGGAGGGTAGTTCCAGTGCTACGCTGGGCTGAACGCACCAGGGCCCGCCTGTCCTGGGCAGTACAGTCCCCAAACCAGGCAGTGATGTTGCCTGTCAGGATGCTCACTGAGACCCTGAATTTCTTCAGCTGCCCGAGGTGGTAAAGTGTCTGCAAAAAGTATAGATACTGTATTTACTTTGATATGTTGAGTAAAAGTTGAAAGTCTCCAAAAACTGAATATACTTAAGTAAGTACAGATACTTGAAAACGTACTAAAGTTCAGTACCAAAGTATTTGTACTTTGTTACTTTCCACCTCTGGGTGTGCGCGAGAAGGGATATTGGGACCGTTATTGACGGGGTTCTTGTTGGTCGAATCGGTGCTTTCACAGTTCTCAGTTTTCTCAAGAAATACATTTTGGGACCTCCCCACTCCCTACATGATATCAGGCAAAACTCTTTCACCGATGTCGGCCTAATCTCTATAGCAACAGCACGTCCCTGTCAGCGGTGATTGAATGTGGGGGAGGCCCCCGCGGCGGACCCTACCACAGCGGACCCCGCGACCACAACGATCCGCTGCAGATTTATTTGGGGAAGGACGCGAGTCGGCCGCACTCTGGAAAATCTTGAGACACCAGACCGTGTTCGTGTTGCACATGGGCGCCTGCGTTTTAGGGAGACTTGGAGAATCCTCAACAATAACATGAAGAATGTGTAATTTCCTCATGTGGCCGATGTAGGGCCGGGTTCAGGTTACCGACATCTGGGCAGCTCGACGGCTGATATAAACTGGAAGTTTGGTGAAACAAATTTGAAAACACCACCCTGACTTCTGTCATCTGTTAGGTACTTCACTGAAGTGTAATTGCTCAACCGGTCTTTCTATCAGTGATTGTTGACCTGTGAATTACATTTCTTACCTCTCACTCCGTCCTTCCATAATATATTTATGACCTCTTGATGTAGACCCTCCCCTCAAAGACCCTTGACAGCTGTAAATATACACAATGTTTATGTACATTGTATTGTGTATATTTACAGCTGTATACTGTATATACACATTGATGGATTGGGTGTGTATTGCTGTCATTGGATGTATATTTACCTCCAGTGGTACTTCATTGGCCCTGTGGCGAAATAGCTATTCTTGTAGCAGCTACAGATATAAACATGGGTCATTCATATAAACAAGGTATTTGGAAATAAAATTGCTCGCACCAGCGAAACCAAAATGACTAGTCATTTTATAGACTCGTCCAACAATAATATGTTTGTAATATGTAGATGTGGTATCATAACTACGGCAACATCACTTTTTTAATATTGAGTAATTAATATAACTTAATATTAAAATTAGAGTTTTATTTATGTCGTAACACTCAATTATAAAAGGATGAAAAATCGGCAACCATTTAACGGTTGTGGCAACCAGAAAGCTGATGTATGGCTATCAACTTTAGTGTCTGGGTGTACTGTATGAATAAAATAGACATTTTAAATTGAACTTACTGCAGAAATTTATCTGTGCAGGCTTAGGAAGGGAGATAAAGCTTTGAAGTGTCAAACTTGTACAAAGTATTGTGAATTTTCTCATATTACCTATGATGTCACTGACGTGATATGACAATGAGAGGAGTCTTTACTATACCCTATAAAACTATGTGCATGATATATCCTCTGATTTATTATCGCCCCCCCGCCCAGGCGCGTTGTGGCCGGAGCCGTCACCATTGCGTCAGAGTGGAGTTGCCGTGGCAGCCCTGATGGAGGGCAGGAGGACGGCGGGGAGGAGGATGGACTGGGCGACGGGCCGGAACGCGGCCTCGAAGGCGATGCCGAGGGCGTGTGGAGCCCAGACATCGAGCAGAGCTTCCAGGAGGCTCTGGCCATCTACCCACCCTGCGGCCGGAGGAAGATCATCCTGTCCGACGAGGGAAAGATGTATGGTGAGGAACTGTCCAAACAATGTAGATGATAGATAGAGAGATGCTTTATTCATCACTGGAGGTAAATGACATTGTTGCAACAGCTCACGTCAAAAACAGTTGGCAATAATAATTAAGTTATAAGAATAAGAAGAAGAACATTCTCAATATGCAATGAACCAAAAGAAAGACAAAAATATAATAAAATTGGCAATATACAATGAACTTAAAAATGTACTAAAAATATAAACATTTGGCAAATGTAAAATAAACCTAAAAATGAACAGAAATAAAGATGAATAATTAATATTCCCTCTAAATGTATTCATGTTAGTAGTGAAGCCGGTTATCAGTCGGTCATCAACGAACAACCCCTGAAGAGGAAAATAAACTACTGCTCCCGCCCGAAGCAGGTTGTTGGAAGTGAACCACAAGATTACATTTGCCAGTCTTGCCCATTCCAGATCCCTTTGTTCCCGAGGGGAAAGCAAAGTGTTATTTTGGGACAGGTCTTTCCTCTGGAAGGCCAGAGAGCTGAGGGCGGCCGGCTGCAAGCCGATACGCTGAGCCCAGTCTGATGTGACCTGACCACATCAGGTGACCAAATTCTCAAACATGGCAACCGGTGGCTTCACTGACCAGCTGAACTGGACGAAGCCATCTGCGTTTGGAGCCTGGGTGTATTTTGGTTTTACTGTCGTAGCTCAAAGAAGCTTGGCTCGCAGCCAACATTCCCAGCATACTTCCTCTGGCCGAGCGATGACATTCCTGCGTGGAGCAGCTTTTGGGGCATGTGCGTGCGCACGTGCATGATTTCCTGTATGTTTGTATGGGTGATGGGTGGGTCAATACCAAGCTGATTTAAATGGAAGGTTTGTTTTAGCGTCGCAGCATTTTTTTACTTGTGAAAGTGTGGCCACGCTGCGGTGACGCCCTCCATTGTCAGGACTCAGGACTGTCCAGTAATTAGTTCTTGGAGTTAATTCCCATACAAATAGTTGTAGTTAACAAATTAAATGTTCTTTTTTTTGTTTGTTTTTAATTTTATTTTATTTTTTCAGATCGTGCCACTATTGTACTTTAAGCCAGATAATAGAGCAGCGAGTTCCATTTATTGACATTGAACATTGGAACGAGTAAATGAAGGAGATTCGAGTAATAACTTGAATATACAATACAAAGCCTATTACTGACATGTACAATATCCTATTACTAAATAATATATAAAAAATTAAGCCCAGATCCTTCTCATTCTTGCCTCTTGCTAGTTAAGTATATTCGAGGCAAGGAACACGTAATTAAACTAAAACAAAAAGTTTGGAAACAATGTTTCACCTCTCTCTCTACTACCGTAGATTGCTTTAAAACTACACGACTAAAATGTGACAGTGACTGGTGAAAGGTGGACCAAGTCGGGATATGCCAAGTCCCGCAGTTTAAACTTCAAAGCTTTTTTTTTTTTTTTTTTTTTTCCCGTATTAAAAAATTTTAAATGTTGAAGAACCCACTCAATATAACAAACAGCAGTTTTAGGATCACTAAATACTAGTAGTTTGTCACCAATGTATGCTTGTTTTTGTCTCTGTGTCTCTGTTTGGGCGCATTGTCCGGGCGTGGACATTTGTGGGTGCGGACATTTGCATCTTTGGTTTCATTGGCTTTTGTTCCAGAGTTTCGGCTGAAACCCCTCCCATAAACAAACCAGGGTGGCAGTCGGCCTGCAGGATTAAAAAAAAAAGTAGCCTACATCAGCAACCTGTGCCGACGGCATCACGGCGCTAAATCCAACTTGTTTTGTATTAGTAATAAACAATATGACACCGTGATTGAGTCCTAAACATATTCCGTGTTTGTGTCGTCACAAATGGAAGTTGGCCTGCACCACTAGATCAACAGGTCCCAATCGTTTGTGTTATTTAAGTCCCAAAAGTTTGAAAAGTTGATGAAATGTCTCTATGGGACATGTGGTGTTTAATCCATTTGAATTGAAGCGTGTTGTTGGGAACAGAGTGATCTCCTCTCAGAGACACCGTGAGGCAGGACTCTGTGGACTACAGGTAGAAAGTCACCTTCAAACTTTTAGAATAAAGTAATAACATGCAACAAGTGTATTGGCTCTCACAGTGATCTCTTCATCACAGTTAACCTCCTCCAACCATGTGCAGAGGGGGCTCCTACATTTCCCACAATGCAATGTCTTAAAGCGACAGGCCAAGTCACTGCCGGATCTGTCCTGGAAATGTTTTTGAAAAGACAAAAATACAACAGACATCAGTTAGTTTAAATTGCCATGTTTAATTAATATTTTTTGAATTATTTAAGTTTTCCCCCAGATATTTTTTTTTTTATTTCCAGAGATGTTTTTGGAGTGAACCAGCTGTTGCTTCCACACATTCCCTACCTCTAAAGTGTGAAAAATCTTGGAATCGTTCAGGGGAGTTTTCTCTGCTCGAGGAGTTTAGGTGTGCCAACATTCAAATAAGCACATCTTCTTTAAATGTATCCAGACTCCAATGTATCACACATCATTTGAAAGCAATCTGCACTTTCATAATCTGTAAAAAAAAAAAGAAAAATGATCCGTAGCCTACTAGGGAACCAAAACACCAGACTCTGTCACAAATGTGGTCAAAGACAGTAAATACATTTCGAAGCACACTTGGTTTCATGTTCAGGATGTAATATGCAAAAAGAAAACACTCTGTACTTTACTGGATTCTGATATTTCCACACATGGTCTCCGTGGGTCACGTGGTCCAGTGGGCTGTGTCTTTTCCCATGTATCTTGTGTATTGTCGTGTTTGGAGGATCAGCTGACTCATCACCGGTTCCTCTGCTCCCACACTGAACCAGAGAACATAAGAGGAAACACTTGTTTTTTTCAACAGCATTTTGTAAACACGTAACTGTTTGACATCGGGACTTGTAATGCTAAGCCTCAGGCTCGGTACCGGTTTTATTTCATTTTTTCGATTGGGTGAGAGTTCTCCTTTGTGAAGTTGGGATGTTGTTGTTCAGTTTTTGAAAATGGAAGCTGATGTGTATGACTCACTTCCTCCCCCAAGAGTTTGGGGAATTTGGTAAATCCAACGAGTTGAAGTGACTCAGCCTGTGACCCCGTATCGCCTCCGGTTCCCAGAAATGATGATGGTGAGGATGCTGTGTCTGCTTCAGAACAGGATATTGTAGTTATAACTGTAAAATGCCTATATTATATCATTATTTTCTCCAACTTTGATTCAGTGTCCTTTATTCCCCGTTAGTACATTATTATTATTATTATTATTATTATTATTATTATTATTATTACAAAAGTGCAAGTACCCATCCCTCAATGTCATCAAACTATCCATATTGAGGTGTATATATCCAGTGATATTTGGTTCTGTCAATATCAGCCCGAGTGTAAGAGGAGAATAAGTGGACGTGACTAATGACTCATTATTCTTTCATAATTGATTAGTTCAACTCCTAAATTAGACAAAATCACTGTATTACCTTTTCTGTTGTCCCTTTGTTTTATAACAGAGGGTGTTCAAATGGGATAAAACGCAATGTTTGCATATGCATGTGTTTTGAATTTTATTTATTGATTTATTTTGGTTGTGAGAGCATATCTTTCTGTCAGTCAGTTGGTCACCGGTAATCCGCATGAAACGTGTATATTGCTGTTCACAAAATACGTTCTTGGTCTTAATTATAATGGGGATTTTTTTTAAGAATGTTTTTTAGTTATGCATATTTATATTGTTTTTTCTCTTTTTTTTCCTTTCTATCTTTCTTTTTTTCTTTCTTTCTTTCTTTATTTTTTTCAGGTCGCAATGAGCTGATAGCTCGCTATATCAAGCTGCGCACCGGGAAGACCCGCACACGAAAACAGGTACAAATCAACAGAATTAGCGGAAATACGTGACAATCTGTAACTTTTCTGCTAGTTAAGGGGAACGGAAAGATGATACTGGGAACATTGGGTGTAATGTGTGTGTGTTTATTCGGGCCACCCTGCCTTCCACCCTGCAGGTCTCTAGTCACATTCAGGTTCTGGCGCGCAAGAGGGTACGAGAATACCAGACCAGCATCAAGGTGGGTGCTCGGCACGTTTCCTCTTCCCTCTTTAGTCACATCCGTCTCTTCTTCTGTTCTCTCTTTCTGCCGTCCTCCTTCCCTTCCCACTGTCTTTCTTCAGGTCTCTAGTCACCTGCAGGTCTTGGCCAGGAGAAAGTCTCGCGAGATTCAGTCTAAGCTCAAGGTACACCACGCCTGCTGCCTTAGCTGCTCTCGCCGCTTCGCTCCGCCTCTAGACCGAAAGATCAGCCCAAAAGTCAGCCTGAGCCAAAAATTCATCTTGGGTGTTATTTTTGGAGTTAGAATTTATTATTATTTTGCAAATGCGGAGTATTCATATTACAGTAATTTTTACTACGCTCGAAACAGCAAGCGCAATAAAGTGAGAATTCACATACAGTTTAAAATGGTGGATCATTCAGTGATCACTATTACGGAGACGACATTTCCCTAAATGAACCGCCGTCATTGGAAAATTCTCCTGTTGGGAAATTACAAAAAAAATTGTAGCACCACTAGAGATACAAAGGCAAAATGTACACCACAATTGTGCTCTCACCTCCCTGCCCTGCATGTGGATAGGGGCAGCTAACTGCACATTCAACTTTGAGAGCAAAAGGTTTTTATTATTTTTATTGTTGTTGTTAGTCTCTTGGTGTAATCAGCAAAGCGGATGAGTGAATTGATTAGTTAAAGCTTTATCAAACGTCAACGGTACTACCACAGTGTCGTAATCTAAAATATGACAGTGTGTGCGCGCGCCCGGCTGACGCCCTGCTCTGCTTGCTTCAACGCCACAAAAAGAGACACGTGCGATAGATAATGGATCATAGATAAGATAATGGATTCCTTAAATGTAAATGCGGCAGTCGAGACAGGTGTGGTTCTTTTGGGTGGCATGTTTCAACCTCAAACACTGTGGGGAAATGTCCTCCGTCGCCCGACCTCCATGCGTGTTCTCGCCTGCCCTCGCTCTACAGAGGGCTTTGATATTTTGCATGACTGTTCTTTTAAATGGTCACATCGGGGGGGGGGGGGTTCAGATGGGGGGTGGCTTTGGGGGTTCGTGGCAAACTCGAGTGGGGAAAATTTGCTCCGCGGCTCAAAGCATGTGCAACACATTGACACCGATGAGTAAGATACACATACTCTACACGTCTCTTTCTTTTCCACATGCATTTCTACCTTCAACTCCATTCATCTGGTTTGATTCTGTTTCCTCTCAGGACGCTGTGGCAGAGGCCATTTGACCTCCATGTTTAAATCGTGCCGTTTTTAAGTCCCCATTTCAGTGTGTGACCTGGTGTATCGTCCACCTCCTTTGTGGATAAAAAATTAAAGATGTCGAGAGAAGTCCCTTAAATGAATCAATACATGATAATAATGGTCTAATAATTAAATACATGGGGGAAAAAAAAAAAAAAAATATATATATATATATATATATATATATATATATATATATATATATATATATATATATATATAAAAATTCAAAATATTATCTTGCAATCAATCTGGGGCGAAAACACAAAAGGATTGCGCTGCTTTTTTGCAGCAAATCCTGCGCAAAGGGCGGAATGCACCCCTAACTGCTGCCCAGTAAATAGTCTCGGTGGTCCCTTGCTCTATACATGTGTTTAAATGAGGCATTATTCATACATTTGGCGCAAAATTGGCCCCTTTCTATGCAAATGAGCCTCATTGCAAAAACAGTCGCAATTCAAAAAAAACACCAGCGCTAATAGCCACACGCAGTTAGAGTGAAATGTATTTGCATCTTCAGAGAGTTGGTGGTAACTGAAGCGCATCAGGGGCGTCCCGTTTCAGAAGCTTGTGAGGCATTGTGTGATACTTTTTTCTTTTGTCCTCCGCTTCAAATCGCGCAGGTCTGTCGCGAGGGGAGGCAGGCATTGGGGTGCATCTCGTGCCCCCCCCACCCTCTCCATTATACATTTGGGCTTTCTCCGTCCCCTGTTTTCAAACAAAACAAATGAAAACAGTGTTTTTATTTTGGATGCATTGTACTGAACCAAAAAAAGCCCCGTGCGGCCCGTGTCGCGTCCGCAGAGCCATTGATGCCCATTTTGCCCCTTCGCTCTGCCTATTGTCCTGCCTGCTGTGCTCTTGGTGCAAAGCCACCATTTGCCACATGGATCATTGCAATCAGACGCAAAACAAGGGATAATTGCACTCAACCGCAAAACTTTATCGGCGTGTTTGCGCTGTCATATCATTAGAGCAATATCTTTTGTGAATCGGAACCTTGGGACGGATAGCGGTTGCGAGTGACGGCATTCACGGTGCTCCCTGCAGCCGCCATCCGTTCGTTGTGAATTCAACCCTCTGTGTGTCTGCGGGCAAGAGCGAGACAAACAACGTTACTTTTCACCCGAACCCGTAAAATCCATCCCTCGCAGGCCTTTAGTAACAGGAGAGTGTAGAGTGACCGGCTATGGCCGAGGTAGAAGAAGTACTAGAACCAAAGGTGAAATAAGAAAAGCCATTTTAGGGGTCTCTTAAATGTGTAATGTTGTTTTTTTACTTGTCTTATGGTGCATGTGTGACCTACTTTTTCCATTTTTCAAATGTTGTCCAAGTCCATTAATAATGTGTGTCTCCTTTGCCTTAGGCCATGAACTTGGTAAGTTGTTTCAACTACAATTTGGTTTTGTTTCGTTGTTTTTGTTATTTTTGCTTCAGGCTTTGTGCTTCGTGGTTTGGCATTGTATCATCGCTAGGTTTTTACCATCCAGCCCCACTTACATTCTTCCGCGGCTCCCTTTTTATTTTAATGTTTTCTGTTGCGTTAGTGATGTGCGGCCCGCTGGTGATGGCTCAAACTAGTTTTCCTGCTGCTCGTCCGCTGGCCTGCTGCACCTCTTGCTCCTCCTGCGGTCCCCAAAATCCTTCACGGCTCTTAACATTTATCCCCCGCTCTCCGATCCGTTCATCCATCCCCACTTCTCTTCCATTTGGCTGAAGCCTCCTGTCTAAACGTCACTGAAAAATAGATTTCCACTTATCCCAGAGAAGAGCATGGTCGTTAAGAGGCGTATCTTCTGTCCATTCTCTCTCTTTTTCTGGCCGTTCTCTCTCTCTCGCTCACTCAGGACCAGGTGTCCAAGGACAAGGCCTTGCAGACCGTAGCCAACCTCTCCTCGGCTCAGATCGTCTCCGCCAGCGTCCTGAAACCCCAAACGTCTTTTCCCTCGCCGGTCAGGGTAAGGCACCGGCACACAAAGAAACGTACACACCTTCTGACCCGCCCCCCACCCCCATATTGTTGGTAACCCATTCCATTGTTGTCTTTTTCTTTCCTAGTTTTGGCCCAGCCCCATCCCAGGACAGCCTGGTCATTCTCAGGAGTAGGTATCACAGGGAGGATAAGTCTGTTGTGAAATGTGTTGTTCTATTCGCTCATTTGGACGTTTAATTTATTTCAGTCTTTTAACTTTTGATGCATCATCTTGGTCTTTGGCAGCATCAAGCCTTTTGCACAGCCCCCATACACATCACTACCAGCCCCCATCCCGACACCGATCAGTAAGTACATACACCGTGTTACTACCTATTCGTTTATAGAAACCAGCATTTATAATTTAATTGTTATCTTATTTTTGATAACCACAGTAATCCTGTTTTGAGTGTCACTCCAAACCTGTTTATCAGAGCACATTTTTTGTAATAGGAATTAAATTTGGGGGGGGGGGGACCCTATACAAATACTTTCATTCCTGGCATCTGATGCTTAATTGTCTGTCTTGGTTGAAATGATTTTAAAGGTTACGAGGCCCCGCCGCCCCCTCGTCCTGTGGTTGCGGTGGCGCCGGCCTGGCAAGACCGAACCATCGCCTCTGATAAACTTCGGCTCCTGGAGTACTCGGCCTTCATGGAGAGCCAGCGAGAGGGCGACATGGTACAAGACCAGAAATGCTCACCAATCTCTAATTCCATCTCTTTTAGCGTCTCTCTTATTTATGTTCATGTATCTTTTGCTTTGCGCAGCACAAACATCTTTTCGTGCACATCGGACAGTCAAACCCGAGCTACAGCGACCCCGTGTTGGAGTCCGTGGACGTCCGGCAGATCTACGACAAGTTCCCCGAAAAGAAGGGAGGCTTGAAGGACCTCTATGAGAAAGGACCACACGACTCCTTCTTCCTTGTCAAGTTCTGGGTCAGTGTAGAGATACACAGATAGATACATAAGCCCCTTTCACGCAGCCTGTTGAAGGATGGGAATGTTGTGCCATTATACCGCCCTCGCCGTTCTGTGTAAAAGGTACGAACACGGGGGGGCATTGTTGATCCGGTGCTGAGCCGTCTGGAGAGGTCGTCACAGAGCCGAAACGAGGCCGAAATGCCGTCTGTGTGAAAGGGACAGCCGTCATGGCGGGACAGGGGTGTGACGTTTTAATGATGAGCAGGCATGTGCAGAAGGGGGGGGCGGAGCTGCTCCACTGTGCCTCTCTGTTTTCCTTATGGAAGGAAACAAAACACCGTGCGTAATGGGAACACCTTCTCGGTCACCCCCCCCCCCCAAAAACCCCATGGCTTCTGGCAAACTGAAAGTCTTAGTGGACGACAGCATGCCGGCAGCCCAGCAGAGAACACTGGCAACGCTACCCAGCATTTGCCGTGCAAAGATAAATTTGAAAAAAAAATTTGCTGCCCTGCGCGTAAGCGAGGAGCCAAATCTGTCTGCAGTAGATGTGCTGTAGTGTTCGGCGTTTTGCACTGCAGTGACATGCTGGCCGTTTTTTTGTTTTTTTTTAAATATCGCACTTAAATGGCTTAAATAAAAATCTGGGATTGATATCAAAGTTGTTTTTTGGACCTGTTAATTGCATGGAGGCTGTTTGGTGCTTGTAGCAAGGAAGCAGATGGACGATTTGGACATAGTGGCTCGTGTGGCGCGGTGATTAAGTTGCGGCTCCAGGTTATTACTTGTATAAAAATATAATTTAATGTGAATTATTAATACCGGTAATAAAAGAAGGGCTTCTATTGCCAGTGGAAACCAGGTGATCAGCTATTTATCACTCCAGATCATTGATGTCCGCCGCCCCCTCTCTTCCTCTGCGCAGGCGGACCTGAGCAGTGATGTGGAGGAAGCATCGGCTGCGTTCTACGGTGTAAGCAGCCAGTACAGCGGGAAGGACAACATCACCATCAGTGTATCCACCAAGGTCTGCTCCTTCGGCAAGCAGGTGGTGGAGAAGGTGGAGGTGAGACGCCCTGAAAACAACTCTGTGTCTTATAAAGGTCTTAAAGAGGACCTATTATGCTCCTTTTTACCAAGTTAATATAGGTCTCTGAGGCCCGCAAAACATGTTTTTAAAGTTTTTTGCTGAAAAAAGCACTCATTCTACACCACATTCTAACTTGGGTCTAATCCACCCTCTCCGAAAACGGGCTGATATAGTGAGAGGGGCCACCCTCCTAAGACCCCCAGTTCTGTGAGCCAGTGGGCTTTGAGCGTGGCTTCCGGCTTTTGTTGTATTCAGTCCGTAAACTTTCACTGATTTCACCTCATCAGTCCACCAAAATCTGTTTCTGAACGAATTTTAGGCGAGAAATTAGCAATCCTGAGTTGCTGAATCTTCACTGATATTAGATCTACAGGGCCTCATTTTAAAAGTTTGTTCCAACTTTCACCGCGGTTTCAGGAGCGGCACGGAGCTACAGCGGAGCTTGGGGCTTTTTTGTTTCATTCAATTACAGAAACATTGCGAAAACAACATAAATTTCATAACTACATCTACGGTTTTGTTTGGAGAAACGTTGATTGTGCACTGCAGCCGATAGTACAGTCCTACCGTGAACACACACCGAGATAAAACACACAGCAGAATCCATTTTTAAATACTTACATTTCCCTCATTTGCAGTTTTGTCACAGAGAGTTGGTATTAATTCTTCTTTTTTTTTTTTAAGATTTGTGCTGGTCTCTGCAGCCAACAGAGCACTTCCCATGCGTAGCTCTTAGCTGCTAGCAGGTTTGGTCGCGCTGCCGGTGTGGTTGGAGTCACTGAGCTTGAGGGTGGTTCTAATTCTAATGTGTCTCAGTGCTACGTACTACTGAGACACAAAGCTGAACGGCTCATTTTAGGACATGTTTTCGGAAACAGACAGTACACAAAAAACTGGGTTGTCTTATTTCACCGTTTGTGTGTCAGTAGACCCATCAGAGACCCAAATGTATGTGCACAAGCACTGAAAAAGTGAGTTTTGCATTATAGGTCCCCTTTAAAAAGTATTACATTTACCAGACACCCTGGATAAGTACTATATAAAATCAGTTTAGTATTATTTTATTGTACTGATTCTGAATGGGTTAGGGTATGTAATAAGAGTATGTTTTTTGCTTTGTTTTTCTGTCCCAGACTGAATATGCTCGGGTGGAAGGGGGGAAGTGCATGTTCCGCATCCACCGCTCGCCCATGTGCGAATACATGATCAACTTCATCCACAAACTCAAACACCTTCCGGAGAAATACATGATGAACAGCGTGCTGGAGAACTTCACCATCCTGCAGGTACTGCTATGCACTTGTTTATTTCTTTGCAGGTCCTTTAAATGTCTTAAAAGTAGCTCTTAAAATTCATTCATTCATTGAATTAAGTATCACAGTGCAGCAGAGAGATGATGTCATCAAGTGGCGACTCTTACTCTTAAATGGACAGTGCAGGTTTTTCCACAGTATTTACACTTTTTTCCCCCCCTCAATGGATTATAAAAACACAAACTAATATCATTTCACATTTATCAGGATTTGTGACGTAACAAAAATAAAATAAAATAATTTTACCTGGGTTACAAATGTAATATATTGTAAATCCGCTTTGGACAAAAGCATCTGCTAGATGATTTTTATAATGACTTGTGTAGTGGGCTACAACAAAAACACACAAAAAAAAAGAAAATATTTCAAAACTAAATAAATGTTCCTTGTATTATGTAATTGCTTTTCTCAAACATAGTAAAGGTTAATAGTAACAAAGTAATACCTGTCACCTTCCTAAATTTGTATGTTTAAGAGTTTGTATCTTATATTCCTTAAGATAACGTCCAATCGCCACTATATCTACAGGATGCACATTATTTACATTGCCACACCTGGATAATTGCAATCAGATGAAAAACAAGGCAAATTGCATTCAGCTTAAAGTGTAATCGGTGAGTAGGCCGATTGGGTGTCCTGGTTATCTCCTCCGGTATATTTTATGAGTGCAAAAGTTCAGTCGTAACAGCCTAGTTACACTGTAATCCTAGGATCAGAAGTCTTGGCGGCTGTAGGTGGGATTCGCACGACTAAACTTAACATTGGCAAACTGACATATAAACAAAAACACACACAATAAAGAGCATCGCTGCGTCTGTGCGTGCCACCATGTTGGTCCGGTAGTAGTCCAATCAGTTGCTGCAATGACGTCACGTGACCAGTGACACAATGACGCGACCACTCAGTAGTCTGCAGTGATATCGCGTGGCCTGTGTACTCGAGTCATCAATTTGCGCACGCACGCACGCAAAGATTTATACGCCTGTGTGTGGCGCCATCTTGGTGAGGTCGTGATTGTTGATCGCAAACTCCTTCCACAATACTGAATCGATCTGGATGAAACTCAAACTATGCCATGTTGATCTGGATCAAACTTGAACGGCATGTCGGAACTGCCCCGAATTCACATTTTGTTCATCTTGTCTGTGGGTGTGGCGGATCCATGACATCCACAGACTACTGACGTCAGTTTTACATGAACAAAAACGATATTAGGATTATTAGGTTTACGATATATGCACTTAAGTGCACTGCAGACAGAGTGCAGATCTACTTAAGCGAACAGAGACAATGCACACAATAACATTAGTGTGAGGTAAATGTTCATTTAAGTTCAGCAATGTTGTGTGTTATTTGTTATAATTAAATTGTTGTATTTTATCAGATGCAAAAAAAAACAACAACATGATATCTGCATTACATATCAGCCATCAGCCGCCATGCTCTCCTAACATCGGCGTCGGCCATTGAAAAAGCCATATTGGTCGACCACTAATCCTTATATTTCTTTTGATCAACATTAGTCAAGGTCTTCGGCATCAATTTGAAATCAAAATGAGTCGTCGTTTTGAATTAATGTGGTTCTAATTTCAAACATTTCTGTGTAAGAAAGAACAAACAACCAAAAGGACCTAAAGGAACCTGTTATCATAACATCATATAATCATCTAGTTCATAAGCTTCCTTATCTCTACCTAATCTACCTTTTTTTTTTACCTGCCATACTTTATTGAATAAAAGTCGTAAAGGTTTGTTAAAATTTATCTTAAAGAGGCGTTAAAAAGCACGACATTTAACTCTCCGATACATGTGGACGCGCTAACCTTATCTTATGTTTTTGTTTTTGTAATCATGTGCATTGAATCCCATTTGTATATTCCACATATTTTTAAGAACTTGACTATTTCTGGGGTTTTTTTTTCTGCCATTTGTGTATGTTGGCAATTTTTTATCTTGTTGTTTGGTTTTTTTTTTTTTTACTTATTTTATTTTATATACACTTTTATTTTTTCTCTTCGTCTTCTCAGCTTTTTTCATGCTAATCATCGTAGATACGCACCAATAATCCCCATGACATCTTCATCGTACATACAAATGCACCTGGCGGAATGAACTGGTTCTGACTGAGATTCCTCCTCGTTGTTCTCAGGTGGTTTCCAACAGAGAGACCCAGGACACGTTACTGTGCATCGCCTTCGTGTTCGAGGTGTCCACCAGCGAACATGGAGCCCAGTACCACGTTTACCGGCTCGTCAAAGACTAGTGGAAAAACCGTATGCACGCGGAGGTTATTTTCCCAGTGACTTTGTCGGAAAAAACACTATCTTTCTTTTCTCTCTCTCTCTCTCTCTCTCTCTCTGCTAAACCAAGTCTGGAGCCACACACCGGTTTGTTGAAACACATCGTCTTAAGAATTATATTTTGTCTTTTTGATGGACGCAATGCGTTTGGGATTGATCCTTTTTTTTTTTTTAATCCCTGAGCATCGATCTAGTTGATTTAGTGAATATACAACTACAATCTGTAAAAATGACTGAACTTTGTGAAATGTATTCTTACGATTTTTCTCACTATGTGGTTCATAATTATTTTGTCGAAACGTTATGTTATGGTATTGGTATTTCACCTAAAAGGTTTTTTGGTGATTAAATATTATAATGGAAACACTATAAGGGGGTAAATTCACACACTAATGTTTCACAAGGCTTTTTTTTGTTGTTTTTGTTTTGTTTTTTCCCGTTTTTCCAATATGCAACAACTGCACAGACTCACTATATCGTAGCTGTAGTGCAGGGATGTATTAAGGACGTTCTTTTTACTTTTACTTATTTCAAAAATTTCGGAGTCGGGGGTATAAGTGACGATGGACACAGCATTTTATCATTGTTAAACTGAAATGTAAATGTTATTTCTATTGGTAAATGAGCTATAAGGTGTCCAGTGAGAACTTGTCTTCAGTTGGATTTGGATATGGTTCAAAGCTCTCCTATGTGTGTAATTACAGTTAGTTACATTTTAAAACAGAATAGAATTGGTCACAGCGATAATTAGCCCAGTGTTTTTTGTTTTTTTTCCCCCACACTTTTTGTAGCACCGGAAAATTTTGATGCCAAACTGTTGTTTCATCTTGCAGCAGTATTTCTACCTCCACGTGGGTCGGGATGAGGAAGTGGTTTATGGTTTTTTAGGCCTTAACCTTAGGAGCACTGATGTATTGGATGTATACACTACACTCTAAAAGGTACTGTTTATAAGCCAAATTAAGGTAAACTGACTCCTTTTTTTTGTATAGGTGACTTGTGATGTTTTGTATTTTATCAAGAAAGCTAGACGTGTTACAGCAAAGAGGATTGCTGGTATTTTGGTTGGTTTTATTTTCATTTTTTGCAAGACATCAAGGCACAGACCGACATTTTGGTCACCACTAAAGTGCACTGGTGTATTTCTTACTGACAACATTAAGGAGTAATGAAAACTGCATTTTATTTTGTTTGTTTTTATGCATTATGTTTTGTGATTGGCCTTATATGATTAACTGTTGACAGGGCTGCGAGCCAAGGTTTTTAATTTTAGTACTCTTCCATTTCTTCGTGGAGGCACTTTTGTTACCTTCAAGCGTTTGCAAATCGACAAGGACTTGATTGGAATGAGTTTATCTGATGAAAGTCATTTTCAATAGCATAATTTCTACTTAGTCATGTCCTATAAAAGGTTTACGTTGCTCCTCATGAGAAAATTAGCATTAAACAGCCCTACCAAATTGATATCAAACTTCCAGTAAAGGTAGGTTGCAGTGTACAGTGATTGACTGTGCCTTATGACTCTTCTGGTCAAGTCTGCTCAGTGCAATCTAAAGTCTCACACTATCAATAAAATTACATGATGCCTACACATCATTAAGCTTGTATCGTTTTTACATTGTATTTTATTATAACTGCCAACAATGAGCCAAATGTCTTTTTTTCTGATACGTAAGCTGTATATTCCATTTTGCATTTACATAGAATGGCAGAGATAAGCATATTTCAGAAGAACATCACTCATTCATTTTAGTCATTATATGGAAGCATATATGTAACTTATTTAAATTTAGAAATGAACATGCAATTGTGAAATTGTAATATTCATTTTCCAACTGTTGGGGGCGCAATATAGAACACTGTAAATGTCATACTCATACAATATTGATAAGACCGCTCATGACCAGATTATATCGATATGTCTACATTTTATAATGACAATTTCTACCAACTTTTCAATATATATGGTGGTATTTAATTAAAATTGACTTCCAAAAGAAGTGTTGATATCACAATTTTCAAATTTGGTTAGAAATTGAAACCATGGCATTGCACGTATTGATTTTTTTTGTAATGTTTTGTTTTACCTAGTGTGTGTCTGTGTGTGTGTGTGTGTGTGTATATAACAGGTTTTTTTTTTATTAACGTTTTAAGTTTTCACTTGGAAGCATCCGGTGTGTTCAACGCAGTGGTTATTATTTAATGTTATGCACGTTTTCGGCCACTAGAGGGCAGGGCATGCAAATAAATGCAGTTACTGAGGGCATCAACTCGGTGCATACTCAGTTTAATTAATCGTTTCCAGTGCATTACATTCCACAGATGGCGTGTGGAGAGTGTTTGAATCCAGAGTTGCCTACACATACATTTAGCAAATGGCAACGTCTCTTCTTTTTTTTCTCCAGTTATTTTGGTAGATGTAACATTGGGCCGATATTGTTCTCAAAGTGTTTCCAGTTTGAAGGTTAAAACAATTATTCACATGTCAAGATCCGGCCAATAATGCAATATGACAGGTCGTTCAAAAATATTTTGTAATTCGTGGTACTGGTCACATGTTCTTGGGGAGAGGGAAAGTGAAAAGCAACCCCCCCCCCCCCCCCCCATACGGCGTGGAGAAAAGCTGTGCAAGGAGAAGGGCTTGGCCGGGAATTAGGCACCGAGACTCACTTGGGCTGTTTTGGCGGAGGGTGCGTCCACTATAAAGTGAAGTGTGTATTTTAAACCCACAGCAGCAGGACGCCAGCGTGTGGAAGTCACCTGGACCCAGGGCTTAACTAAAGGCAGCGAGAGCAAAACCCGTCCAAGAACTAATAGAGGATCGTGTCCGCCGGGACTCGATTACACTAAATCAGAGCTCGAAATAACATTCTCCCAAAGCTGCACATTGCGAAAAAAAAACAACCCAAAAAACCCCAACGTGCGTAAAGTGCTCACACCCACCCCCACCCACGCACACACGAAGGGCGTGGTGCAAGCGGCAGCTGGACGTCCACCAACATCGTAACCGTAAACAAGGAAAGGGAACCAGGAGGTCACAGCCATCAGCTGCCTTAGGGATGTGTGTCAGTCCAAAACAGTGAATCACTCCGGTGATTCACTGTTCTCACCTTCTCGCCGAAGTCATCCCTGAATTCGGCCAAAGAAACTCGGACTAAGCCAAAATGTCTGTTCAGCGTTTGCTCTAAATGCGTTTTCCGTGGCTCGTCCCTGTCGCGGCGCTCGGCGGGCCGAGCTGCGGCGTCACGGCTCAGGTGGATGGTCCACGGTCGGCGGAGCGGAGCGAATGTTGGACGGCGCGGTCTCAGATAAGGGGCCCGGGATGGCGATAATGTCCCCGCAGTTGACGACGTTCATCTACAACACACACACACACACACACACACACACACACACACACACACACACACACACACACACACACACACACACACACACACACAGTCACACACACTGTCGCTGCCTATAGCAAACGAAGGCATCACTCTGCGCCGTGCACCAATTGTTCTTCTTGGCAATGCCGTCGTCAAGGGTGTGGTGGGAAAATGTTCAGTGCAGAAACCTGAAAGAACCTGTCCGGTTAAACAGAAAGGCTGCCCCGCCATAATCCCTTCTTCCCCTCTCTCTCTCTCTCTCTCTTTCTCTTTCTCTAATTCAGCTTGATTGGCAGGACAGTTATTACAACGGTATTGCCAAAGCTGGAAGGCAGGTAGCACTCAACAACAACAACAACAACAACAACAACAACATGAGATAGAATAACTCATCCCTCTCTCTCCCTCCACCTTCCTTTTCTTTTTTTTTCTTTTTTTTTTTCTTCGTCTACCGGTGTCATCAGAATTATTCGTTCTCCGCTGGCGAACCCCACTCGCGTCCCGCCTCGTCCCGGTCCGCACTCACTCGCTCGCCGCGGGCTCCCTCGGAGCCACAACGCGGCAGAACGTTGATAATTCATTATGGGTGATCATTACGCGTCATCGTGTTCGTGAGGAGTAACATTGCCCCGGCTGCGGGTAACAGCACAGCAGGAGAACCGGTTTGTTGGGAGGCGGCCCAGACATTTGTCCTGCCTGGTTATATAGACTATTAGCTCCTCTCCAAATACCGCGGTTTTTTTTTTAGTAGTATTCGCGGGCGGGGCCCCGCACCCGCATGTGAACTCAACACCTCCGCCCCAGCAGGGTGCGGTTATAAGGGTGGAGTTCCTTCCCGCAGCTGTGGGGTGGGGGCGGAAAGTAAAAACAAACACACACACACACACACACAAGAAAACAAAAAGTCCTCACTACTGTCGACTCCAGTCGCGTTGTCTCCCCCCCCCCCGCCCTCCGGAGCTCCCGCCTCAGCAGAGCCTGCCCGGACGCCGCTTCTTTTTTTTGGGGGGTGGGTGGGTGGGTCGGTCGGGGGCTCGGACTCCCCCAGGACGACGGCCGGAGGGAACATGGCGGCGGAGCCTCTGCGCTCGGCGATGCAGGGCGCGAGCGCCGAGGACACGTCGCTCGCGCTGCCCTCGGACAGCAAGCTGCGCACGGGCCAGCAGCGCGTGCTGGAGCAGGTGCACACCGTCAAGAGGGGCCGGTCCCGGAAGGCGAGGAGCGGAGACGTCTCCCCCGGTGAGGTCCCGCTTCCCCGGGACGGCGGAACGCGCGACGTCTGCCAGCGCGGTCGTCGATTTTGTGTTGTCGGTTTGTCGAACGTCTCCCCCCCCCCCCCCTCCCCTCCGAGGCTTTTTGTTTTGTTTTGGGGTTCCCCCCCCCCCCAGTTTTTCCCAATATGCAACAACCGCACGGACTTACTACGTCGTAGCTGTAGTGCAGGGATGTATGAAGGACGTTCTTTTTACTTTGACTTATTTCAAAAAAAAATTCGGAGTCGGGGGTATAAGTGACGATGGACACAGCATTTTACCGCTGTCAAACTTAAATGTAAGTGTTATTTCTGTTGGTAAAGGAGCTATAAGGTGTCCACTGAGAGCGCGCAACGTCTGTCAGCGCGGTCGTCGATTTTGTGTTGTCGATTTATCGAACGTCCCCACTCTCCGCACCTCAATCCCACCCGGACAGTTTTTTTTTTTTTCTCTTTGGTGCTTAAATATTATAATGGAAACACTATAAGGGGGTAAATTCACGCATTAATGTTTCACAAGGCTTTTTGGTTGTTGTTGTTTTTGTTTTGTTTGGGGGTTTTTTTCCCAGTTTTTCCCAATATGCAACAACCGCACGGACTTACTACGTCGTAGCTGTAGTGCAGGGATGTATGAAGGACGTTCTTTTTACTTTGACTTATTTCAAAAAAAAATTCGGAGTCGGGGGTATAAGTGACGATGGACACAGCATTTTACCGTTGTCAAACTTAAATGTAAGTGTTATTTCTGTTGGTAAAGGAGCTATAAGGTGTCCGCTGAGAGCGCGCAACGTCTGTCAGCGCGGTCGTCGATTTTGTGTTGTCGATTTATCGAACGTCCCCACTCTCCGCACCTCAATCCCACCCGGACAGTTTTTTTTTTTCTCTTTGGTGCTTAAATATTATAATGGAAACACTATAAGGGGGTAAATTCACGCATTAATGTTTCACAAGGCTTTTTTGTTGTTGTTGTTGTTTTTGTTTTGTTTGGGTTTTTTTTTTCAGTTTTTCCCAATATGCAACAACCGCACGGACTTACTACGTCGTAGCTGTAGTGCAGGGATGTATGAAGGACGTTCTTTTTACTTTGACTTATTTCAAAAAAAAATTCGGAGTCGGGGGTATAAGTGACGATGGACACAGCATTTTACCGCTGTCAAACTTAAATGTAAGTGTTATTTCTGTTGGTAAAGGAGCTATAAGGTGTCCGCTGAGAGCGCGCAACGTCCGTCAGCGCGGTCGTCGATTTTGTGTTGTCGATTTATCGAACGTCCCCACTCTCCGCACCTCAATCCCACCCGGACAGTTATTTTTTTTTCTCTTTGGTGCTTAAATATTATAATGGAAACACTATAAGGGGGTAAATTCACGCATTAATGTTTCACAAGGCTTTTTTGTTGTTGTTGTTGTTTTTGTTTTGTTTGGGGTTTTTTTTCCCAGTTTTTCCCAATATGCAACAACCGCACGGACTTACTACGTCGTAGCTGTAGTGCAGGGATGTATGAAGGACGTTCTTTTTACTTTGACTTATTTCAAAAAAAAATTCGGAGTCGGGGGTATAAGTGACGATGGACACAGCATTTTACCGCTGTCAAACTTAAATGTAAGTGTTATTTCTGTTGGTAAAGGAGCTATAAGGTGTCCACTGAGAGCGCGCAACGTCTGTCAGCGCGGTCGTCGATTTTGTGTTGTCGATTTATCGAACGTCCCCACTCTCCGCACCTCAATCCCACCCGGACAGTTTTTTTTTTTCTCTTTGGTGCTTAAATATTATAATGGAAACACTATAAGGGGGTAAATTCACGCATTAATGTTTCACAAGGCTTTTTTGTTGTTGTTGTTGTTTTTGTTTTGTTTGGGTTTTTTTTTTCAGTTTTTCCCAATATGCAACAACCGCACGGACTTACTACGTCGTAGCTGTAGTGCAGCGATGTATGAAGGACGTGCTTTTTACTTTGACTTATTTCAAAAAAATTCGGAGTCGGGGGTAGAAGTGACGATGGACACAGCATTTTACCATTGTCAAACTTAAATGTAACAGTTATATCTATTGGTAAATGAGCTATAAGGTGTCCACTGAGAACTTGTCCTCCGTTGGATTTGGATATGGTTCAACGCTCTCCTATGTGTGTAATTACAGTTAGTTCCGTTCAGGTAACTCACTCAGGTCCAGGAAGGCGAGGAGCGGAGACGTCTCCCCGGGTGGGGTCCGCTTCTTTGAACGGCGGAACGTACAATATCTGTCGACACATTCATATATTTTGTGCGTCGATATGTCGAGCATCTCCCTCTCTGCACTTCAATCCCATCCAGACAGTTTTTCCTTTTTGTTTTGGGGCGTCGAAAACATTCCACACTGTGTTTACAACCGTTGCATTGCCAAACGTGTACAGCACCTAAAAGTATATGTAAACATCGCAGTTAATATCAATGTAAATAGGTTAAGATAACCTAAAAAAAACAAAACAGTGACAGTGTAGTATGGCAGTCGGGATTGATACTGTCATTATTATTATTAGTGGGATATATCTGTACGATGATCTGTTCTCCATCGCTGCATCGCTCTCCACTTGCTTAGACAGCTGAAAAGTTTTGACTGGCTCGTAGGTTGAGACTTTCTCAATAGCGTTGCGAAACCACAGATAACCCAACCTCGACAGGTCGAGGAAACAGCCGGCGGAGAGAAATACAGGGAAAGAGTTATAGCCTCAAAGGCAGCGTACACCAACTCTGCCAAAGAAAGCGTCTGTGACCGAGAATGGAATAGAACCAACAAAACGGAAGAGAACCCGCAAAGAAATCCCCAGGATAGTAAACAGTGTGTGGGAGGGTGTTATTAAATGTTTAACAGAAAATTACTGCACGCTCCATGACAAAGTTACATAATACATGTACTAGAAAAAACAACAGCAAAATAACTAATCAATAGGATGTTGAATATTGTGTTATTTATTAATTTAGTCGTTTCCCTCACTCACTAAATGCAGCCTTCAGCTTTAATCCCTTCTATTTTGTTGACGTCATTTGATGTTTGCCATGGCAAAACTTGACTCTGCATGATGTTGCTGTTGGTCCTCAACTGATAGTGAGAATGGCTGATTGGCTTTCCTCCAGCACGCGCGCACACACACACACACACACACACACACGCACGCACGCACGCACGCACGCACACACACACACACACACACACACACACACACACACACACACACACAGACACACACACACACACAGTAACCATCATTGTAAAACTACGTCATGTCCACCTGGCTGGCTGAGCGAGCGGCTGGCACACTAATAAGGACTGGGCGATATTGACAGACACAAACGTCACATTATTTTTCGGCAAATACCTTCATATCAACAATTTCACTATATTTTTGGGGGTGACTATTGGTGCTTTCAACATTTGAGACACGACCAGTAGTAATGTGGATGTTATTACCAGAGATAGAGCTGTTGATTAGAATAGCTAGATCCAAACATGTCATTATCTTCTTTAATGCAGCCTTAAAGACATCTCTGCACTATTTGACATTGAGCAGACAATATCTCGTCTCATATCACAATATCGACCTTAGAACGATATATCGCCCAGCCCTAAATCAGACATTGTGTTGCCCGTTTCAATGAATGGTGGTGGACTGATACAGGTTTTTCAGTTGCCGATGCCGATATTTAGAGAGCAGAGTGGCTGATGGCCGATATATTATATAATGTCGCTGTTGTTTTATTTTTTTGGTATGCGATAAAATTCAACAATTTAATAATGATAACAAATGAGACACAAAATTGCTGAACTTAAATGAACATTCATTTAACACTAATGTCATTGTCTGAATTGTCTCTGCAGTGCAATTCTTTTAAATAATGTATAATAATTAGTGTACCATCGCAATGGAAAGCAACGAGGAGATGGTGTCACATGGCACGGGACAGTGGGGACACACTTGATGTCTATGTTGCCCTTTTTATTGTGCCTGGGTTTTTTTTATTTTTCTTTTTTTTTATTTAAGTATGAATGGGCATGGATTCTGCGTTCGGGACGCCCGCGATAGTGCGCATTTGGGGCGCCTGTGAGCTGCCCTCCACTGTGCATTCCGTCCGCTCATTGGAGCGAAACTAAAAATAACCGCGTTGAGTTAAAAATGTTGTTTTACAAGTTTGGAAACACACAAACATAATTGAACGAATATAAAAACACAGTAAAATCGGAACGTACGCACTGCGCAGCGCTTTCTGGAGGGGGAAAAAAAACAAAACTCCACTCCAATTCTCCGAGTTAGGTTTACGTTTTTCCACTAATGCAAAGTATTTCCAAACAGCACTCTTGCTGTTTTATTTTCAAAAGCTCTGCACCTTCCATTCTCTATGAGATGACACCATAACAAACCGAAGCGAATAAGACAGTGAAGACAGCGAGTGCGAGAGAGGAGGTGGGGCGATGTGGGCCCCACAGCGGTGTGTGTGTCAGCTCGCTGTGGGAGAGAAGAGAGAGCAAGGAAGCAGCTGCTATCGGTTCATCAATAGTGCAGAAAAGCACACAGTTTTTGTTTATGCCTCCTGAGCGAAGGCATCAGGCCGATGCCGATAATCTCAGAATGGACACATTTTGGCCCAATTATCCGACTTCAAATTAAGAGAGTTCACACTGTGAAACTTTGATCATGCAGGTGTACTCAAGGACTAAAAAATGTATGTATGTATTCAAGGACTAATAAAGTTATAAGTAACCCATGACTACAGTAGTATGTGAGTCTAAAACTTTGGCCATTGGCTAATTATCCTTACATAATAACTCGCTCCACTTCAAATGTTGACAGAAACACTGTTCTTAGACATTTGAAGGCTGCCTGCTGCGATCATTCTGCCCGACATGTGTCTTCATCTCATTCTCTGTGTCTCCTGTCATTCATGTCTCATATTTTCTTTTCCCCCTCCGGCTCAGGTCCACAGCCCTCAGCGGTGTTTTCAGAATTTGGATCCTTCAAGTTTTCTCCAACGACCGCAAAAGGAACCTTCTTTCGCAGCAGCTCCAGCACAGCAACGGGAGTAAACAATGCGGTGAGCATCACTCTCACCAGGTCGAAAATAACGTCCTATGTCACTCAGAAACCACTAACACAAACAACAAACATCCATTCTCCTTTCACATGCCTTGAGACATATTTCCCTTATTTTCACAGCCATTAAAACATGGCTGTGAGCTCTTGTAAAGCAGCAACAGCAGGATGTCATGAATTCTTTCCCTTTTTATTTGTGCCCACTAGTTATATTTGATATATTGATATGTACAGTAAGTGTATGCTTAAAGGTGTTTGTGTGAGATGGATGGATGGATGGATAGATGGATAGATGGATACCTAGATAGACCCTTGGCCATTGCAGGTTCTATCACAGCAGCAAGTTAAAACTGCTTCCCCACCCACAGCCCTGTGAAATGTATAAGGTTACCAAAGGTGAACAGGAGTTTATTGTGTGGAAGAACAACAACTTTCCAATGAGGGGGAAACTGTGGCTGGTTTCAGTTGTTAAATAGTCTGCTTTTATTCTTGTTTTGGTTCTGAACAAAAGTCGATTTGAAATAATAAATTATTATTATTATTATTATTGTTTTGAAATGTTGTTATGAATTTTGAAATCGAAAAAACTATTTGAGACTGAAGACGGCAGAAGCTACGAACACAGTTGGGTCTCGTTTGAACCAGTATGTCGCACACCTCGTGGTGGAAGTTTCATTCAAATCGATTTACATAGGGAGCCAAAATTTGTGAAAAACAGACCAAATTTTATTGATATTTCAGATGCATTTCACACCAAAATATGTCCGACCTGGAGAAAACTATCTGGAACATAATAATGACGGCAGACATGCCAACCTGAATGCATTTTGTGTACCAACTACGTAATTCTTTGTCAAAATACGCAGGTACGAAATGCCAGCTGAAACGACGCAATTTTTAATATATATTTTTGTAATTTAATGACGGAAATCATTCAATACAAAACAATACCGTACATTTATTGGGTATTTAAATAACATCCCTCAGATTGGACCAGATGTTACGACCTGTGGTTCTGTAAGCCCTCCCTCTCCTCTCACTCAACATCCACTGATAGGCAGTGCACTGAACATACTTTATTATCCACCGTGGTGTAACGCTGCATTGTGAGTAAAATGGGAAAAAGGAGAGTTAGAATGCAGCACAAAAATGTGTCTGTAATGTTAATATATAAAACGTGATATGCACCGATCGATCGGCCGGTGACCGGAATTGCCGGCCAATCAGTGTCAGGTATATATGATTCTGTGCCGGTCAAATTTGCACACAGATAGAGTGCTCATGTCCTGCACTCATAAAAATTCCTCGATACCAACGTAACGTAAGGTAGTTGGGTATGTGAAGCTCAAAAAAGAGAGCAAAAGAAAGAAAATGTCAGCTGTTTGGGGGTACATAAAGGTAAACAAAGAAGATTAGATAAATATATTATTTATCGCCTGACAATATTCCATAATTGTGCAGACTGTATCTATCACTGTCATAACAGCGAAGCTTCGCTCATCATCAAAAGTTTGACTCTTTTGAGACTCAGTTCCTGACGGGTCTCTCAGTAAAACAAGTCGTTCGATTTGATTCACTTGGTTTAATGCACGGTGAGCGAAAGAGGACTTCCAGTGAACGAAAGTCAGAAGAGTTGGCCATTTTCTTTTTTTGATTATTTTTTTGTAATGATTGCAATTTATTTGCAAAGTACCATATAAATATAGTATAAATGTATATTTGCACTTAAAGACAAAAATACTTTTATTTGAAGTTTGAACTGGACATTTCCATGTTAGTTTGTTAACTCAGTGATAGTTACAGGTTGATTATACTGAAACTTGGTGACAGTCCCATATTCAATTTTAGTGGAACTCAGTGACAGTTTCATGTTCTATTATTGTTCCACAGTGAATAATGAACAATAAAAATACTGTCAAAATGAAAAACCGAACAGCTTTGACCCCAAGTATTCAGCTGGTCCTGCATGAGTGGCACGTCGCTATTCGTAAACAAAATAAACACGATCAGATTTACGTTAAGACGCTTTATGAGGACATCATAATATTAACAACACAAGTGCAGGTTCCTATTCAGAATGTCCATTGAAACCGTGGCCAGTGTATGGTGTAGACTCCGTCACTGTTGTGGTTCGACATTACAAACTATGCGTTTACGTGTATATTTATTTACTTTCTGACCTACTTGAATGTGCAACTGAGTGATGCGTTCAAGATCGAGCGGGGCGTCGGAAAAATAGAAGCCGTGAGATGGTAATTACTCATAGAAATACAACGTTTTTTCGTATTTCATGGAAACGTAACTTATTGAAAATGTGGTCCAATTAAAAAAGTCACCACTAAAGTTACATGAGTTTGACTACCCTCCTAAACCTCCGTAAATACCTCACTTCAACCATGTGACATGAACAGCCAACCGTACAGCAGGAGTGCCGGTGCTTCCTCCGCTCGGCAGCACACTACAAGGATGAGGCCCCCCAGAGCTGACATGGCGGGTCTTCCTTAAATGCCAAATTGAACTTGAACTCGCACTCCTTCCAGCCCCTGCCTGGCGTGGCCCCCATCCTAGCAAACGAGAGCGATTAAAGAAAGAATCCACGGTTGGAGAGAGTCTCTTGGTCCGCTCTAGATGTCCCCGCATTTAATCACAGAGTGCAGATTCGGGAACCTCGCAACCTCTGAAACCTGTAATATGTACCTAACATGACCCGTCGATGCTGCCTGCAGCTATATTTATTATTTTAATTTTTATTGTCGTTATTTTCATCATTATTATTATTATTATTATTATTATTATTATTTGTTTTTGTCATTGTTGTTATTATTATTATTATAATTATTATTATTATTATTATTATTATTGTTATTATTTCTCTGTTTTTTTCAAACTTTGTTTTGTGGACTGTGTCTTCATCAAGACAGGGTGAGGTCAAGTGAGGTACATTACTGGATCCAATACGATTATACAAATATCACAGATGACTTTCAACTGACTTCATCGTGTGTGTGTGTGTGTGTGTGTGTGTGTGTGTGTGTGTGTGTGTGTGTGTGTGTGTGTGTGTGTGTGTGTGTGTGTGTGTCTCGGGGTGTGTCTCGGTGTGTGTCTCGGTGTGTGTCTCGGTGTGTGTCGGTGGGTGTGAGATATGCAGGGTTGGGCTGGCTGAAGTGACCCTCTGACAGTCACTAAAGGCATGTCTCGGGAGTGTAATGATGATGAGTGTTTGCTGAAGAAGCTTCATCCTCACAGTTTATTATCCCAGGACCTCATGCATATGTGCCACACCGCTGCGCTTTTGGCATGAACCAAAAATGTTATCCGACAGCTATGTGCGGTTGGTGTTAATATTTCTGTAATGATATTGATTTCGATTACTTGTGAAATAGTTAGAGAGAGAGAGAATTATATTTTATATTTTATATATATTATTGGTGGGGGGGGGGGGGGGGGTGGGGGTGGCCGGGCTTGTTTTTATATAGTTTTAGGGGAGGGGCCATGCCGCTCCACATCATCGAGTTATGATTGAACCCGGCCGGAAAAAAAACCCGAGAACAAAAATGGTTAGAAACCGACAGGGGAGCAATCGGGGTAACGTGTTTTATTTTAGATGTGGGTTATTCTATTTAACTTCTCCTTTTGGAATGAAGCAAGTCCGTATGAAACAATTGGAACAAAACCGTGGTTAATGGGGACACTTTCTCTATGACTATCTCCTGGATCACCCTCTCTCCATGCGTCATGCGCAGAAAATAATCTTTACGAGTCGTGTCCCGTTCCTCCGTGCCTCTCTTCTCTCTCCGTTCTGTTCTCCGTGCCATGCCACACGTTTTTGAGTTTTTTTCGTTTTTAGTTTTATTTGAAGGAACGGCGTTCAGCTCGCCATGTTGCTCTTCACCATCGGGACCCACGGAGAGCCGTGTTCGTGTCTGGATGCGAATGATTCAGAAATGTAAAGCTATATTTATGATTCACCTTATTTATAATTCCTCATTGAAATGTTATCCCTCTGCATTTTGTAAGCTTCTATATGTTTTATCCTGTAACTGTAATGCACACTGACTGGAAAAAACAACTGCTCGGTTTTCGACCGATGATTCGACTTATCGACTTTCAGGGGGCAGCCCTAGTAAATGTTGTGGATCCGGCAGCAAATAAGGGCAGTACCTGTCTAGAAAATTACAGCTAATGTATTACCTCAGCTATCAGTGTTAGCTAGTGCTACACATCACATTTTTTTATATAATACAGTGGTACCTCGATTTACGACTGCATCTACTTACGACTAATCCAAGATACGAGTAGCGGTAGTCGCGAAAATTTGTATCGACTTGCGACCGACTGCTCCAAGATACGAGCGTGGAAATTTGCAGTTGGCGCGTCAGCGGCCAGTCAGCAGTCAGTCAGCAGTCAGTCAGCAGTCAGTCAGCAGGCGACCTACATGGTGTGTGCATGTAGTTTGTGGCTTATCGATATTTTTTTCATATTTACTGTGTTTGTGTTGTGTATTTTGTTTATTTCATGATAAGTCCTAAGAAGAAGGATGGGGGGGGGGGGAAGGGCAATGATTCCCATTGAAACTAAAAAGGAAATCATAGAAAAATATGAGCGTGGTGTATGTGGGAAAAATTGCTTCGCCATACGACTGTTTTAACATACAACCGTTCTTATAGAACGAATTACAGTCGTAAGTCGAGGTACCACTGTATTTACATTTCCCTTGTCTGCAGTTTTGACACGGGTTGGGACGTTGCCGTAGCTTTTCACAATGCTAGTGGGTCCAGCGGTTGCGGGGGAAAAAATGGCGCACCTTCACAAAGGTAGTTCTTGGTAGACACATTCAGATGGGGGGATATTATTCTAATGAATAGGGGTGTCACGTTTCTAAAATCAATCGAAATGAGCATTTGATTTTTAACTTCTAAATGACAAGCAGGTTTGCGATCCTCCCCGTGCTATTTAAGCACATGTACAAACTAGGGACGTTGGAATATGCTGACTTAAACGACCAACTGTCTCCGTGTTCTCTGCGTCAGCAGTAAAATCAAAAACCTTTTGCCTTTTCAAAACGTTCTCAAAACTTTACTGTTTTCGAAAAATAGCCTATTCAAAACATTCTAAAAAGAAAATAAACTAATGGTACTGTTTTTTGGCTACGTACCTGCCCTGTGGCCACGGTGTGCATTGCGGGAGTTTCGCTTTCTGACTTTGCGCTCTTAAAAATGGCAACATCGCATAAGATTCAGAGAGTCTCACAAGACCCTGCAGTGCAATGAAAATGATGAAAGATCCCAGGGATTGGAATGAAAGATCCCACCTCGGCCGGCGCATGTGGGGTTTCAGGCTCGCCTCCGCCCGGTCGGTCGGGCATGTATTTACTCATTTATATATTTATAGATACATTTATATATTTACTGCCTCGTTTATTTATTTCAGGATTTATTTCATAGCCATATTTATTTTAATTTGTGTGCTACGTCCACATAAGTGACTTCTGCTTGACTGTCCGTTGCCCCATCTATTACGGCATTATCATGACGTGTGAAAAGGTGCAAAACGGAAATTTTCCTGAATGTAGCTAGTGTAGCTCACTAGTAGTGCCCGGGGAGGTTGTGCCATTTATTTAACAGATACTGTGTTTAAATCAAATCGAATCGTGACCTTAAAATCCAAAGTTAAATCGAATCGTGGATTCGGAGAACCATGACACCCCTACTATTGAGCACCCAATTGACATAGGAGGAAGGAGGAAAATTGGAATGGCTTCTTGAATTACAGCTTTTTTGACACAGACCGGCCTCGTAAACTGGCTGGGTTGTCTTATTTCACAGTTTGTGTGTTAGTAGGTCCATCAGAGACCCAAATGTTTGTGCACAAGCTCTGCCTTTGTTTTGTGGTGCTTTTGTCTGCTTGAGTGAATTGATGTGCAAGTGTGTGTCTATGTGTATATATTGTTCCTGGATGCGTTCAAATCTGCATGGTAGTCAGTTTGGCTGTTCCTTCAAAGGTTTTTCCGACTAGGAAAATTGATATCTGTGAATAGTTCACAGTTACATAGACCTGTGTGCACAAAACCAACTAGAGAAGAGGAGCTTGTTGTGAAAATGAAGCATCATTACCCGATTTATATATTTTTTTACCCAGACTAGGTTTCCATGCTACAAAGCCTGGAGAGATAACGCTATGTACACGCACACATTTACATTATCGGCAGACTGGTTGAACAGGCGCTGTCTCCGACTTGTCCAAACACAAACACAAAGCTCCTATGAGAAACTCCTGCACCTCAAAATGATTTCACTTCACGGCGGTTTAAGCTGAGCAGAATATTGCGGATATCTTCTTACTTTGCTCAAGTTGTACTGCTGTTTGACGGTGGGGCGGATGTTTCTGTCATGGATAACCAACATTGTGGAAGGGGATTAGTTAGGGGGCTTTGTGTGAAGTCAGATTCCTCCGTCTAGGTTTACAGGGGGGGTGGGGGGGGTGGGGTGGGGGGGGGGGGGGGGGTGGGGTTCCACAGTTTCTGGGAGAAACTGGAACTGCAGAGTGGGTTACCTATTTCCTTTCACTCTGGCCTAGATTATTGTCTCAAGGTCTCCGGAAGGTATTTAGGTCATAGTCTTCACATTTGGTTTCAACAATCAATCAGTAATCTCTAATCTCTAAGAGGTTCCCAACCGGGGATCAGGCCCCACCAAACGGCAGGTCTTACCTGTTCTGAGGTTGTCAAAAAATGCAGTTGTCAAAATGTTTCAAACATGGAGAAATAAAATAAAAACATTTCACATGAAGCATTCCCTAAAAATACTAGCAGTAGGATAAGAGAATTGAGTATCTCTGTAAAAATCAGTTTCATGATCCATTCAAATCAGTTGGCTAGAGCCCATCATCATCATCATTTGTCATCGCAAAAACATTTTAAGTGAAATAACATGTCTGAAGAAGGGTTTGACTGATATATCGGATTTCCGATATATCGGGCCGATATTGGTGTTTCATTAGATATCGGACATCGGCACATCATTGTCATAAACCTCCAATATGAAAAATAATAAAAAGAGTCCCCCGTTGGTGTTGGGCAGTATACAGACTTAGACATACTTTTTACGGTATACCGATATATTTTCAAAGGAGATAGGATGAGACAATACGGTTTATATTGTTATAGTTTGCTGCGTTAATACATAAACCATTTCTTCCATAAAGCCATACCATCGTCTCTCCTCTCTCTCCCTTCACAGCTGTCATGCACTTTGGTTTTGCAAATGTAATTTTGGAAAACAGTGGGGTTTTTTTTGTTTGGGTTTTTTTGGGCTAAAGGTTTTTGAATTTAACAATGTTGAATATCGGCAAAAAATATCGGTATCGATAGCCCTGGTCAAATAAATATGGGTATCGGCCCTTACAAACGGATATCGGTTGAACCCTAGTTTGAAACGCACTGAAGTGTTTCTGTGACACTGATAATAATGGATTTGCTCAAGAGACACTCAGAAATGAGTGTGTGTAGCAACGGTAGCGGGTGAAGGTTGAGGTCGAAATTGTATTTTATCCTGGTATGTCCAGAATGCAATTTGATTGGAAAGATTAAATCGACAGGCTCTTCTCTCAATGGAAATATTTTCTTTAAAGCCTTTCTTTGTAGCTCGATCAAGAATGGAGAAATCTAGCATAAAGTCACAGTTGTTCCGATTTTATCAGTGACAATAGCCCCATGTTCCATAATGCATTGCAGCTGTAAAATGGACTCACTGTGACAGGGCTCACTATTTATTCTTAGTTAAATTATAAACATAGATAAATATTAACTTTTCTATAAAGTGCCGACGCAACTTCTCTTAGTTTGTTTTCCACACTTCCTTTCCTTTTGTCCTTTGAACAAACGATCTGTGATGCTGTTATAGTCCTCACAGGCAAAGTGCTGACTGCTTGAACCTCCCTAGTTGACTATCTACCCCTTCGATCGATACACCGACATGCTTTAAATAATTTCATGTGGCTATTCACCACTAGAGCAGTACATGTATATCCTATTAAACAACATTTTAGGGTGGAATTTTAAATAACTTCTTTCTCTCTCTGTACAGGTCAACATGCAAAAAAGCCGCTCCCTGTCGACTAAATCCATGGGGCGAAGACACGCCAGCTCTTCAAGCCAATGGGATCAGCGCTTCAACACGTCCATCTGGCCTCAGCTGCCCACCCGCAATGGGTTGAAGCCGAGCCGCAGCGACCCCACACTGGCTGTTCCATATGTGCCTCCCCCTGTTACTGGCCAAACATCTGTCATGGTAATGCCTTACTTTTTACGAACGTTCATGAAACTCATAAACTTGCATATTAGTCTTCAAGAGTCCTGTAATTCTCTCTTCAGAGAGCCCAAGGTCAGACCATCAAGGCCCAAAAGACTGTGCAGCAGTCCCGAGTCAGTCAATACAGCATGAACTCCATGACCAACAACGTCCAAAGCATCAACAGCCAGACGCGCATGGTCAGACCTCCATCGGCCCAATCGCAGCTCGAGAACAACAACTCCATAATTAAAACATTCAAGACGGAACAGCAGCAGTCTACGTGAGCCCAGGGGGGTTTGGGATCTCAGAAAACTAGCTTTCTAGCTTTGTTTTGGGAAATATCTTCTTGAGTTATGGTAAATCTTTGTTTATAATCTTCTTTACATTTGTCTCTTTATTCCTCTAGGCTGGATGGCGGGGTGCCAATGTCGGGCATGACACTGAAGGAGGCCGTGGAGTTCCTGTCCCACCCCGAGCAGAACTTCCAGCAGTGCGGCGCCACCTTCATCCAGCACGCCACCTTCAAGGAGGATTACCCGAAACAGGAGGTCCGCACGCTGACAGAAGTGCATGCACACGCAGCTGTTTTCTTTCATACGCTTCCAAATTTTAAGATACAGTAACTCGTACGAACACAGTCAACAGTACTTAAGGCAAGAGGAAACTCTGTATACGATAACAGTGGGGTCCGGGGGGTCCCAGGGTTCCTTCATGTAGTTCCAGTCGGTCCCCAACAAAATGATTGATTGTGAAGTTTCCCCATTATTTTATTTGCAAGACATAAATACTGTTAGAGAATGTACAATAATGACTCTTTTGTCATAGTTCTACTGTTATCTCACTAACTATATTACAGACTGTTGTGGAAGTTTAGACTAAATCATATCTAAATTTCTAATAACGATGGGGGTCAATGGGGTCTGTGTCCTCATGCGTACAAATTGAGGATCCTTGAAGTGGAAAGAGGTGAAGAATTACTGCTCTATAACACCATTTTCACGTTGTATTTGGATAGTTTAACTCCTGCATAGTTAAATTAAATGTATCTAGAGACTTGTGGTGGGTTGGCCACGGAGAGGTATGGAATGGACGAGGCAACAGACGGAGCAGGGTGAACAGCGACCGTCAGCATGTGTTTTATTATAAATGAAAGGCTCACTTGCATACAACAACAAAGAATGAAAGGAAATCATAAATCAACAGCCAGACGCTTTGTCTCTCTCTTGCTCGCCCGAGGTCCAGCTTGCACGTCTCGCAGCTTTGCGCACACGCCAACTCACTGAAACACAAAACACACATTAAAAAAAACCTCCTGCCCCGAATCAAGCCAATCATTTCCACTCAGGCGCTGATTTCCCAGACTTGACGCAGGTGTGCCAACACGTGGAGAAGCATGGGCTGGCGTTTGCAGACCACAGCTTAACAATGCCCTAATCACGCAGTCTGCCACAGGGCTAAATAAATACATGTTACTTAGCTACTTACTTATTTGAAACGTTAACACTAGAAGTGATGGATTAGCTCTCCTATTTGTACTACAGTATTTCTGCTTGAGAGTATTGCATTTCTTCTCCTTGGCTTGTTTATGCACAGCATTGTCTCCGTCTGTGAGCAGAGCAACAAGCGTGCAAAGCATGCAACATTTCATTGTCTTCATACCAACACAACTACAGCGGTGCTCGGGCACTGATTTCCCTGACTCAAAGCAGGCGTGCCGACATGAGGAGAAGCCCGTGCCAGCATTTTTAGACTGGCTTAACAACGGCCGTCGATCTGCCACATTGCCTGACCGCCCGACTTAGACTGGGAAGAAGTCCGGCCGACAGTCGACGCCCTTCAACAAACACCAGTTGACACCCCTTGGTCCACTGGACCGGATCTGGAGCACCGGATATAGGATATACACCCTTTCCAGTTTGTTAGGTCCAGTTTTATGAAAAATCAAGCTTTACCTAATGCCATGGGCACACTACACTACTTTCAAAGTCGTCAGATCGCTGTACTTCTCACAATTCACAACTTTCTGTCTTGTGATCGGGAATCTTGCAGTCTTGTGGTTTGCACATTTTTTGACTGCTCAGTGACAGTGGTCACACTTTACAAGATCTTTCACCAAGAGGAATCCCTGACTGGTCTGTTGGGTTTCCAAACTGCGTTTGTTACGAAAACACACCAGAGAAATGACACCGGAAATAACGCAATACATGTGTGCGACAGGATTTTTTCTTTTTTTATTATGTTCCTGATCACTGTAAAAAAAAAACCGAATAAAAGCAGAATTTAAACAAGAAATATTAAAAACCTGAAGAAGGAAAGTAAAATAAGTATGTTGTTTTTCTGGATGCTGCTCCGTGCCTTCCCATCTCTCTTTCTTGACTCCTCCCCCCGGTTGGTTGCATAAGTCTACTCAAACCAACACTAAACAATATCCACGAGCACTGCGGTGTAATGGCCTGATTAGGTCCATCTCGAGTCTTTCGAATTTGTGCCTTGACTAGGGAAAGGGGCCTCAATGGCACTCTAGGCGTAGGCAGAGGATTGACCAACTGGCACCCAGGACACACAGTGCGACACTTGCGTATGTTTGCCCAAACGCCCGGCCAATAAAACGGGGCTGAAGTGTTTAAACATGTCCGTGATGTGATGACTGGCCATCGGGTTAAGGTGAGCTACCTGGAAAAGCATTTCCCAGTGGCCCTTAAGAACCAGCAACTGGGCGATTTCCTCCCCTGAACGAGTGTCATGGTTCACTCTATATGTTCCGTCCCTCATCAGTGAAAATACAGGTGAGTAAGTGTGGTGTCTGGGTGTGCACCAATGCGCCATCGATTGTAACTACCCACTCAAATGCCACATGTAGGGTATTGTCTCGCTACATAGCAACACTACTCTGTATCCCCGAACTGCTTTCCTAAATACACCCTTTCCTGCTCTCCATGTCGTAGGTTCTGGCACTGGGAGGCATTCCTCCTCTGGTGGCGCTGCTGCAGAGCTCCAATGCCTCAGTCAGCCAAAGTGCGGCCGCCGCTCTGAGGAACCTGGTTTTTCGGGACCAGCCCAACAAGCAGGAGGTGCAGCGGTGCGGAGGGATCGCCAGCACTCTGCAGCTCCTCAAGGAGACAGACTCCACGGAGACACAGCGACAGCTGACAGGTAGGATGGGAAAGAGACAGGATGTAGACGCATATGTTCCAGAGAATGTGCCCCTTTTTTTTAAGGGCCAATATGTCTTTGCTACAGACATTGGAGTGAAAACACGTTGTGACCTAGTATGTCAGACTGTTTGGTTCATGCTTGGGATATATGGGCTTTCAAGTGCAAAATCACAATTTTGCTTTAACGTGGCTGGGATTAATTTAATGTCGCTCTAACACATGAGTTTGTAGCCATTTTTATCACCTTACTTTTATTTCTCGTTTGTCGTTTTGAAAAAATCTACAAGAAATTTGCTGAATATAATTGCAAAAATTCCTATGCTGTAAACAGAAAGATAGATTAAAGCTAATTTGTTGTTGAATTACAGTAAGTGAAAAAGAATCCCTTTATCTTTAAAATTGATAACCTACATTGTATTACAGTCATTCTTTGACTGTGACTGGTAAGTAGTTGAACTGAAACCAGCAGTTTTGAATCAAACTAAATATTCTTGTTCTTGGAGTTTAAAATAATAAAACATGGGATTTTGAAACAGACCTCAAACTTGAATGATTTATTGGGAAAACAATAAAAGTCAGTGGAGAGGAAAAAAATTAAATCTTTGTTGTCTGTATATAATGACTGGTGGAAAGACAGGCAAGAGGACTCAATAATAGGGGTGCACCGGTTCGCAAAACCCATGGTTCAGATCGTATCGTGATTTTCAGTCACGGATCGGATCATCAAAAAAGAGAGAGACAAACAACTTTGCTTTCCATTTATTCTGTAAAACATTTTGAGCAAGGAACTGTTGTCCATGGTCTTAAACTAAAGCAACATTCAAGATGTCCACTGCTGCCTCACAGCAAGAAGGTCCGGGGTTTGATTCCCTCCTGGTAGTAGCAGCAACATAGCACGATGTACCGTAAACCTATCATTGTGGTTCAGAGTACAAACACAGCACGCATCTGTCTTGTCTATCTTCTTTTCACTGCAATTCTGCATTGGGAATTACGGAATTATTACTTAAAAAGTAACAGCAGCAGTAAAACTGTGTTTCACTATGATGGTTAAATTTTGCAATTCATCCATGAGTGCCGAACCGTCGGGGACAAACCGTACAGATCAACTGCGTTCCATTACACCACTACTCAATAGCACGACTCAGAGACAGGAACTTTGATCAAAGCAACCAGCCTTTACTGAACAGGATCAGTACACAGGTAGACAGTCAGCGGAGCAAACAATCTGACAGGAAACAGACAAGGCGAGGCAGTCCGGTTCACAGGTGGTCAGTAGACAGGGCAAACAATTCTCAGGGGCGAAGGCAAAGGCGAGGTCCAGGAAACTGTACCAATGCGTCCCAGCGGTTTTTCCTAGTCTCCAAGTAGTTCTGATTCCATGCTCAAAGACGAACCGGCACAGAAAGAGGGGAACACAAAGACTAAATACACTGGGGAGGGAAGGTTAACGAGAAACGGGTGACACTTATCAGGGCAGGGAAGATAATAACACAAACGAGAAACACACAAAAACAGGAGGTGAAGATATGAGGGAGCAGGGCGGAACATCACACTGTGTAGTATTCAAGGAAACTGCTGGTGTTAGTGAGTAGCAACATTTAGACTTAAACGGAGGGAAGAGACGCACAAAACAACATGCACACACACACAGCGTCTCTGTCACTGGGTCACTAGGTCTGCTGTGGAACCTGTCCTCATCTGAGGAGCTTAAGGGAGAACTCATTGCCACGGCGCTGCCCGTCCTCACCGAGAGTGTGGTGGTGCCGTTCACCTGCTGGTCGGACAGCAGCGCCAACAACAACATCCACCCAGATGTCTTCTACAGCGCCACGGGCTGCTTACGGTAAAGAACACATAAACAAGACCAGTATTCACAGTATTGAATCGTCCTTTATCGCAAGACTGCTTTAATGTAAACGGTAATCCAACCCAGTGGCTCTCAATCTTTATTTTAGTAGTGTACCCCCTCTAAGATCTTTATTAGCTGAGTACACCCTTAACTGGCATTGGCAGAAAAAAAAGAAAATTAACATAGAGAATGTGCATTGTGTGTTTTATTTATATATATATATACAAAACACACACACACAGTGGTACCTTGATTCACGAGTGCACTAACATACGAGTTTTCCGAGTTAGGAGCGGTCGTTCCTTCGATTTTCTTTGTATTGATTTTGGAGCAAAAATGTGAGTTACGAGGAGCAAGCTTCAGGTACGCCGCCGCTAGTTCACGTCACGTCGTCACCTGACCGTGGAAGCATCTCTTTTGTGTTTTGTGCTCGCGTTTTGTGCACTTATTTTGCCAATTATTTTTTTTTTCTAACCATGGGTCCTAAGAAAGTAAGTGCTGAGAAGAAGAAGCGGATGATGCCGATTGAATTAAAGCATGAAATCATAGAATACATGAGCGATTCTCTTCGACATTCTCTTATATTATGTTTTTGTATAATAAGAAATTGGGGTGTTTTTTGGGGGGCTGCTAAAAATTTATTTTCTATACGAGCAGATCGAATTACGAGCTCTGTCACGGAACGAATTAAACTCGTAAGTCAAAGTACCACTGGATATATATATGTATTTCTGTACTGTATGTACTGTATGTATGTATGATCATTTTTTACATTTTTTTGGAGTACTCCCTGCAGTACCACTACCCCCATTTGAGAAACACTGATCTGACCTATGGTATTTATAACATCTCTGTTTCTCACCCTGTTACATATACCATTTTCACACCAAAGTTAACGGGTTTACTCAGATTTTTTAAACCTGGGTGTCTGTCTCTCTCTCTCTCTCTCTCTCTCTCTCTCTCTGTGTACTTTTTTTAATGCAGCCTTCCCACTTTTGTCAGAATAAATTGTTGATACAGAGGCTTATTGTTGTTTTTTTTAAGGTTTATTGCATATTTCTTTTTTATTTTCTAAATTAATTTATTACTTTTAATTTTGGTGTTATTGCCTGGATGTATTGCCTTGTTTCGATATTTCTTGTTTCTATCTATCTAATTTGCGTTTTGTGCTTATAGTGGTGTTTGTCCTTATGTTTATAATAGTAATAAAGAGTATCTCTGTCTATATCTCGAGGCTTATCTCTGTGTTGTGCACGTATAGGAATCTGAGCTGTGTGCAGAAGAAGGAAAGGCAGACCATGAGGGACAGCCGTGGTTTCATCGACTCCCTCATCAGTTACGTCCAGTCGTGTGTGGCAGAGGACAAGCCAGATGACAAGGTTGTGTGTGTGTGTGTGTGTGTGTGTGTGTGTGTGTGTGTGTGTGTGTGTGTGTGTGTGTGTGTGTGTGTGTGTGTGTGTGTGTGTGTGTGTGTGTGTGTGTGTGTGTGTGTGTGTGTGACATGCCTGTACAACAACCCTGTAAACAGCGATGCATTTTCCGCATACTCATGTCAACCCCCTGATCTGGCCTGCAGAATCTCACCACACGCTTGCCCTCTGATAAGAATTCAGTGTGGATTTGAGTACTAGCTAGTGCAGTTGGTCTTGGGTTCATTCACCGTGACACATTCTGGCCATCTAATTGCTGTGAGTCATACCATGACGCAGAGATGAACAGAATTTGCAGGGAGTTTGCCACATTTCTTCCATCTACACATATTTTTGAGACATCATGAATGACATGGTGCGAATATGAAGAATTTATTATATTGTTAACAGATATGTGTCACCATGAACCTCTTAAAAATAGCATTCTCACATTGTCGTGTGTGTGTGTGTGTGTGTGTGTGTGTGTGTGTGTGTGTGTGTGTGTGTGTGTGTGTGTGTGTGTGTGTGTGTAATAAAGCGCCAATCTTGAAGATTTCCATTTCCTTGTTTTTGGCCGCACATGTAGCGAAAACCAGTAATTGCAGGTGTGTTTTTGGACCTCACTTCCCAGAGATCCAAACAGTGTCACCTGTGTGATGTCAGTGAGTTGGTAGTTAGCACTGCTGGGTGATTTAAAACGTGCCACTAACTGTGCCACTTGTGATTTGAATGCATGCCGGAAAAGTTGCCACAGACACCCGGTTCTTAATACTCTGCAAATGCAAGGGCTTTCATCAGTGGGCCACTCAATCACATTTGTGTTACCTCATTCGGCGATAGTGACGGACGTTTATTTAAATGAAAATCTTTGAGATTGGCATGTTAATATAGCTAATATTTCTTAGCTTAATTGGGTAAACATTTTTTAATAAATGATGTATGCCTATTTTGTTTCCGAAATGTTTGCACCGAGATGGTTTTTTGTTTTTTCTCCTGTAATTCTTGACCAGCCTAATCATCATCCTCATGTGTCTCAGGTTATATCCTCCACTAAATAATGCACGTTTCACAGAAGTCTTAGCTGGTTAGAATGTTTACACACATTTAGGTACATAATTTGATAAGGCTTTAACATATTTTTCCTTCTCTTCTCCTCTCTGCAGTCTGTGGAGAATTGTGCTTGTATCCTGCACAACCTGACCTACCAGCTGGAAACGGAGGCTCCCGAATGCTTGGCCCGGTTCAACCCCCCAACAGAGGCCCCGAGTAGTCAGAAGAGCTCCACTGTCGGCTGCTTCAGCCCAAAGAGCAACAAGTTACAGAAAGAGGTCAGTTCTCTTGTTTCCTGTCGAACAAATGCAGAATGACCTTTTGTCAAGTTTTGATGTTTTTGCAGTGTTGATGTTCCTCCTCTCTGTCCTCCTATCTTCAGAAGTTATTTGACGTGTCTAAAGGGATGCAGGACGAAAGCGTCCCCTCGGGAGTGATGTGGCTGTGTCATCCCAAGGCCATGCAGCTCTATCTGTCTCTATTGAGCTCCTCCCAAAAAGAGGCCACGCTTGAAGCCTGCTGCGGAGCCTTGCAGAACCTCACAACCAAAACGGGGCCGGTGCGTGTGCGTGTGCGTGTGCGTGTGTGTGTGTGTGTGTGTGTGTGTGTGTGTGTGTGTGTGTGTGTGTGTGAAAGAGGACAATTTGCAAAATGGGGAGGAATTCTGCAAATATTGTGACGGTCTTAATGACACACGTTAAAGGACGGGTTCGCCATTTTTCATCCTAGGCCTAAAATGTTTGTTCCAATCATTTTTTAAGTGTTCTAGCTGCTAGAACAGAATTTAGTACAACCTCACTGAATGCTTTTCTACTGAGAAACTTACCACTCTGCTGCAGCTTCTCACTGTGCAATGGGGCAAAGTTTTCACCCTTTAAAAAAAAAAAAAAATCATTATATATTACCTACTTTTTGAAAATTGGGAGATCTTTATATCAGGCTGAGGAAATGGTCGCAAGCTATTAATTTTACCTTTTTTTTTTTTGTTTTGTTGATCCTTTTGGCTTAATCCTCACTAATTTAAGGGACTGGAAACAGGAAGTTTCATTGCTTCCTATTGGCAGCCTGCTGGAGCCAACGTTAACCTCTGGATGTACTGCGGCAATTGTAAAAAGTAGTTTTGAATAATATGATATTGCTGTTATTCTCAACATTATCAAAAAATAAGACTTTTGGGACTATAATGCCAGTTTCCCATTACATAGTACTTAAATCTTGCGCTTTATGCTATCAAGGACAGTTTGTTGTCATTTTACTTCACTCTGCTGTTTAATTTTTTAGGCATCCAGTGCAATGAGCCAGATCATGGTCCAGAAGATGGGGGCTCTGCCAATCATCGTCCCTCTGTTACGTTCCTCAAATCAAACCCTGCAGAAAAGCGCCATGTGCCTGGCGGGTAACCTGTCACGCACCAGTGGCCAGCAGACCTCCATGGGTAAGGAGGACATGAAAGACAGAAACCTGTTTGGCTTCTTTAACTGTAGCATAGCTGCTCTATATATTTATTAATCACCATAGAAATGAAGTACTATTAATGTTTGCTTTGTGTCTTGTCCAGCCAGACAGCTGCTTCCTGAACTAGCCAGCATCCTCTCCTCTGGTACCCGGGAGATGGGCAACTGCGATGACACCATAGCAACAGCGTGTAACACTACACGGGGCCTGTTGTCGGCTGATAATGAGCTCAGCAAGAAGATCATCAGCAAGGAGTTGGTGACATCGCTAGCAGACCTCAGCGAAGATAGGTAAGACTCGGGCCCTGAAGTCATTTTATAGCATTATTATTGTTGATTGAAATGCTCGCTCTCTTCCATCCCCCCGACAACACCCCTCAACGACCTGCTGCCGTCACTCAAATGGCTGAGTGGGCGTCACTCTGTCACTCTAAAGTCTATAATCTTTTTTAAAGCTCAAAGCTCCCTAAATAGCTTTAAAGTTGGTGTTATTATATGTTTTTGTTTGTGCTATGGGCTATGGTTACTACCTATTTAACTTGTACATGCATTTGAGTTCTGCCTTCCTTATTCATTTAATAAATTACGAAGTGTTTTTTCAATTACTAAGCTTAGGTGTTTAGGTTTAGGTGTATTAGGTGTTTTCAGGCAATCAATGACCAGCTATGTGACGCATACAATTCTTTCCATGTGTCCTGCATTGTGATTTGTGGTACATTGTGGAGGCAACTACCTTTTTTCATTAATTCAGCCTACAATAAAGTTAAAAGTGTTTTTTTTGTTTTTTTTAATATATATAACAATATTTTTCTCTCGGTCTAACCTTCGATCTCTTGCTGTAGCTCTTTCCCCAAGGCCAGAAAAGCCGCCTCTCTGCTGCTCTACAACCTGTGGAACGAAAAGAGCCTCCAAACCTCCCTCAAAAAGGTAACAGACTAACCACTCTGCTCAACTAGACAATTTGAACGCTACATTTGGATAACACCATAAATAGAGTCAGCCTGGCAAGAAATTTAAAAACAGAAAAAAAACCAAAAAGCATTTTACACAAGCATTCACTGTGTCCGCTATGGTTTGCTCTCGCTGACACAGGATGCATGAGAGTTAGCTTGAGCGTGTCTCTGCATGTGGGCCACGTTCCCTCTTTCTTTTTGTCGTGGGAGGTTCGCCGTTGGAATTTACTGGTTGTGTAAATCTTTCATGGGTCATGGACACACACTTTCACCTCTTCTTCTCCACCCTCTTTCTCTTCTCCCCGTTCTCCTCCGCTTCAATCAAGGCTTTTCGCTTCAGGCCATCACACTGGAATCCTGAAAGACTCGCTTTTTTTAGAGCCTGCCTATTGATTGCACGAGCTATGAAGGAAGACACCCGAGACAGCTAGGTTTGCCACCGCGGATTTAAAAGAAAATAACAAAAAAATATAATGACATTTTTACAAGACGATACATCTTGCATTCTACACCGCATAAAGCTAGACAGGGACTTTCAGGTTTACAGAAGGTGGAAAAATAATTTGCTCCAAATCAGTGAGGAATCTGATAGCACAAAGTTTCTTTGTCAATTCTTGGTGTAGACCCACCAAAAACATTGCTCTGTCCTTGGTTCCCTCCCAATTTGTCTTTTTTATTGAGTTTTAAATTGATGGAGAAAGCGTGTGCGTGTGAGTGTGCGTGTGATGCTTGGAGATCCTTAGACTTAAATCGTTGAATGTTTGATAAATCTTTGTAATACCTTTTTATTTCCCGCAGCTGGGTTTGGGCAAATCCCTATTCGTCAATGATATCACCACGGCGGCGCACAAGTCCATGCAGGTTATTGAATGAAAATTGGGAAAACAGCGGGTGTCAGGGTAGGAACTTCCCTTCCCATTTATATTACACCACATTTTGTCATTTTACCCTTTGGTCCAAAGCCACGTAAGCAATTTGTTGCTTTGATTCCTCTAAGATGTCAAAACGACTGTAGGTTCTATTCTTGGCATTTCAGGCTTCACGCGTGTCTCCTGGTTTCCTTGTAATCCTAATTCATGACTGTCTCCTTCTAGGTCTCTTTTTCTCATCACCCATCCCCGTGTCAAGGCTTGCAGATTAGACTGCGTGTTTAGACATCACCACGGCCCCACGCCCTGCGCCAGGAGGATTTTTTTGAAACATTCTTTGTATTACAAACTCTACTTACAGCAAGCCTGTTGAAAGTGGCAATCGATTATGACTCGATCACATGTTGTAAAATGGTGTGGAGAAAAGAACGGGGATTGTGATTTGGAGAATCAGCCAGTTTTCCACAGTTTTTTTGTTTTCCACTGTATGTATTTAATGTAGACATGATGTCAAGTGTGGTTTTGTCAGTGTTAAAATATTTGAGGGTCATAATACCCAGTGGAATACGTTTTCTGCAGTGAATTTGTCGCAACATGGTGCACAGTTCAATCCACTACTAACAATATTAGAGATAGTCCGTGTGTTGCAGCCATGATGAGGTGTGTGTGTCTGTGAGTGCAAAATGATGTTTGCAACCATTTAGGAAAGGTGTTTAGCGGTGTCGTAAAGCCCGAGTTGGGCAACAGTACAAAGCCAAAATTTGCCAGCTGATAACTGAGAAGAAAAATCCTCTTTTACATTGAGTCTGAGTTATAAACAGATTTGGAACGTTTTATATAAAGGTTTGTGGATTTGGACTTTGAATGAATTGTACTATGTCCTGTGGTGGGCACCCGATTTAAGCTGAGAGCCGTGTATGGCCACTACACAACTAATGGTGTTACAAGTATCTCAAAATGGTGAAAAAAGCTCAATATTTGATTAAACTATTTGACCTATATCATTAAAAACAACACATAAAATTAAGGATTCATTTTAACTGTGTACTATATTTTTATATTTAAATATATTTTTATGATACATTGTTCTGAATCAATCTTAACTTCTTCATTATCTGTCGGCAGGCCGCACCGCAACGGTCATTAGGCCGCAACAATACATACCATACCATACCATAACCACGTTCCAGAAATGCTTTTTTTGCTACCTTTTGCATTCAGTTTTATCACGTGTTCAATGCTTTTCAGTTTCTTTTAACCGGTCAAACGAAACAGCTTTGAGTATAACTTTACTTTCTGCTTTGCTGTCAAACTGTTCCGCCGTAGAATTCCCTTTCCGTCATCTCCCCTTCATCTCTTCGTCCAACCATAAGAAGATGTATTGGAACCACTGAGTTGTCAATTAAAAGTTGTTTTTTCCTGCTTAAAAAATGTACTCATCTTTTAACTTTTAAAATGTCACACATATTCCATTTTGAAATCACAGAACAGAAATTCAGTAATGAAAGCTAATGATTCAAATATAATTACGTTATCACAGTTTTTAGTTGTTTTGTTTGCTTTTTTGTCATTCAACTGTCTACAACTAAGAAATTAAATATTTAATATGATTTTAAGTATTTCATACAAAGTTTAAACCATATAATTCTACATCTGGGTTTGCACAGAGAAAGTCTAATTATTTTCTGTTATGAATGTTTGATTAATGCTGGTTCGTCAAGTTCACTGTTACTTCTAGCCAGTACCGTTCTTTGTATTCTTGCCAGGAAAGGCGGAACCCGCCACCAACTATCAAAGCATTGTGAGGAGCACATGCATAACGTCAATACATTAAACGGCGGCTTCTTAAAAAACTGCCAGCTAGAAAAAATAACGTATAAAATGTGTTATTTTAACAAAATTTCTATCATTTCTCTAACTTTAATTTCTATAATAAATTTGATCTGATTTCATGGCTATAATGCCACGCCAGCAGAACACCTAAATAGTCAGCTAAATAGTTTTAAAATCCATATTCTCAGAAACAATATATTCACAAGTGAACAGGCCCAATAATGGCCCTTAATTCATTATAATTCAGACTGGTCATGGGTAGACCTACTGTAGGGTGAGATCTGTTATCACTAAACAAACCTCTCGCAACCTCACAGGAGGCTTTTGCAACCGCAATAAAGCAACACATATTAATGCATGAGCAAATGCCACATACTGTAAACCCACAAACACACATCGCATCCTGTCAGACACAGCTGCCACACACAGCTGTGTGTGCACGCTTACGTACACTTGGGTGTCAACATAAATTATTCTCACCGAAGGTTTAAATGAACGTACACCCTCACAAAGGGAGCCTTGTTAAAAATGTACCACTTGGCGCAACATTTAATGCTGTCAAACAACCGGTTCCTGAAAATGGCACGGGGTGCCAATATCGGGGTGTCAATTTGATCAAGATATGTTACCATTTCATTGCCAAGAAGGAGGCCTATCTGATTTTCCGTCGAGCATGAGTGCAGACGGGGAAGATAATATACCACAGTAGTTTTGTTTTACTTCCTTTGTCCCATAAAATAATTTTCTCGCAAAGGAATTACACACATGAATTGGTGTAAATTGGAGGTGATCAATACACTTGTACTTATACTTACATGTATATTTGAAGAGTGATGTTTTAGTCTGTTTTAAGTCTGTGGGGGCGTGTTGGGTGGAGGCCTGGGTATTTTCCTTTGCACATTGTGTGAGACATGGTTGTGTCGGGCGTTGTCGTGTCAGAGCCTGTCTTGTCATTTTTGGATCATATCTCTCTCCATTCCTCCACTCAAGGCCCATTTTTTGTACTTTTTCATTTCTTATTGCGCAGTTATCGACCATTCCACAGTGTCACTTCGTTGAGTGTTAACAAACTGACAGGTTCATCCTGGGCCACGGCAGCTTAAAGACATACATCAGATGATTAAACTCGTACACGCTTTGGGCAAACTACGTCAGGTGTGACATTTTAATTATCGGAAGAGGGAGAACTGGAAGAACTGGCTAGAGCTGGAAATGGAACCGGCGGGAAAGTGAAGGTGTCTGGGCAGGTGGGGTGGAGCAACTGGGTGTCCCGCTCTGAGGGGATCTCGGTCGGCGTGGGTTGAGGACGTTCAGGAGCGGAGCGAGGTCTATTTCCTCAGGCCTCGCTTTGTCCTCTTGGAGCTGTTGAGAAACAGACAGCAGGGTGAATTCCCACAAGGTGTTTATCACCTGGGACAGCTCTAAAGGCACATTTACCTGATGATTTGCGGTCACCTTTTGCCCTTCCATTCCGCAAATGACACACACACACAGGCACGCACGCACACGCGCACGCACACGCACACACACTAAGCGAGACTGTCTCAGGTGTCAGTGTTTGTGATTAGTTTGGCAGCAGACTGTCTGTCTGTTAGATCAGGGATGGGTTTGACATTTTACAACCCAGTGCCGTTTTAAAATCTTGGTACACACCATTTATAACGTCATGGCACAACCACACCGAACGCTTTTCCAATGAGAAACTTACCACTCTGCTGCAGCTTCGTATTATGCTTAGATGCAGTCCAGTGGGGCGTACGTTTAGGCCTTAAGAGAACGTGTTAAATCTCCTTTTTGAAAATGGGAAACTGTCTTTTTTGTTGTTGTTTTTTTTGTTTTGAATGATAGTAATACATTTTATTTGTGTTTTTGCAACTGCCACAGCACATCCAGAGCATAACGTTGGCTGAAGCAGGTTGCCAGTAGGGAGCAGTTGCCACCTCCTGTTTCTAGTCTCTCACGTTGGCACGGCCAACCAAAAGATGAATAAACGTTATATAAACGTTAAATGAACTCATAAACGTTTGCCCCGTTGGACTTTATTCAAGCACAGGGAGAAGCTGCAGCAGAGTGGTAAGTTTCGAAAGCACCCGACACACAAACACTCATGACTGACTGACACCCATGCATCGGCACAGGCAGTAATTGTAACGTTTAGTAATTTAAAGATGTCTCGGAGGCATGTTTAAAAAAAAACCTCAGACTCCCATTTGCGGTAATTGCGCACGCTCACAAAAACATGTGGCCGACATTCAAGCTATGAGAAGTTTCCCAAAATCTGGTGGTGCATATCGTTTTTGGGAGACTTCATTCTGCGCTGTGGGTCAACAACACGCACTGCGTTGTTTACTAGATTAAAAAAGAAAAGGTTCAACGCTCCCAAGATTGATGGCTTCCTTCATAATAATAAAACAAGTTTGAAGTTCGTGCCTGGGCGAAGAACATGAGCTTCTTTGAGCCTTCATTGCTGTGACTTGTCATGACAAACCTTTCAGTGCAGAGATATATTCCGAAACCAAAACAGCATTTCCCCTAAAACCCTTGATGGGCAATAATTATATGGCTTTAATATCCAGTAAACTGTCTTTCCGTCCGCCTGTGCACAATTGAGTAAGAGTCCACGTGGCTCTGCAGGTCAATACACCATCACTGTAGATAACCTTCTGTGGCATATCCAATTTAGCTTTATCAATATTGATTCAGCAAAGGTGTTGCATTGTGTGTATTTGGGGCGGGTGTGTGTGTGTATATGATAGCAGTACATGTTTTTTTGTGTGTGTCTCTTAACAGAAAACAGAAAAAGGGAGAAAGTGAAGAAAGGAGGGAGAAAACATGTAGAGAGAGCGAGAGAGAGAGAGAGAGAGAGAGAGCAACGACGAGTGAATTTGGTGTGAGAGAAAAGTGGGGGGGGGGGGGAGAGAGAATATTCAGGGAACGGCGAAAGGTTTCTCACTTTTTCTGGTGGTCGCTCACGCGGTTCCTCAGCACGTTGATCTGGAGCGAAAGCAGGCGGGGGGAAGGTTCAAATTGAGAATACGATCAATACGGAGTCGACACACAATCAATACGCCGCCCTTCCCCCCTCCGGTCGCTGGGCAGAGCACCCACCTCGTACTTCTGCCTGGAAAACTGATACTGCAGCTCAAACTTCTCGGCCTCCAGATGCTGCATCCACTCCCACAGCTCCTTGGCCTTCTCCCTGCAGGAGAACGTGGTGTTATCTCCAGGTGTGAGCCTGTTCATCGCTTGACCTTTAGATGCATGCAAAACTTCTTCGTATGTATGTTTGTATGAGCATTCGGCAGCCATTTTTGTTTGAATTGGTTCCTGTTTTCATGGTAGGGAGAGCAAGGTTTTTGAGGCGTATGGTGCATCAGAATCTGTGTACTTGGTTCCAAGGACATTTTCATATCCAAGGGATTTGACGTTGGTGAAGATTGTGCAACTTATTTGGATTTTTGAACTAATATTTGACTCTTAGGAATACATAATACATAACACAGAGGGTGTTGGAGGCAGATGATCCGCTGTGGCAACCCCTAACGGGAGCAGCCGAAAGAGGGAGATTTGACCCTTAGGAAAACACATCGTCCCAAGACCTCGCGACCGCCCCTGAGGTCTCTGGCGACCCCCTGTGTGGACCTAGCTCCCCAGTTTGGGAACCCCCCCCCCCCCCCCCCCCTTCTCGAAGGAGGATCCACCCACTTGAGTCTCTCCTGGCTCATGTTCTCCACGTCCAGAGATTTGCGTCTTTCCGACAGAATCTTCTTCTTCTTCTCTCTCTCCGTCTGCCGCTTCCCGCTCCTCTTCTCCGTCTGCGGCGAGACAGAAAAGGGGATGACGGGGTGGTGTTTTTTTTCTTTTTTTTTTTTTCTCTCTACCTCTAGGTTCACCATCACCACCACCCCCCCCGGATTCGCTACCTCCTCCGTCAGCGTCCTAAACCCCCGCCCCCCACGCTCACCACCTTCTGCATGTAGCCTCCAAAATGGAGGCTGGTCAGCGTTTTCTTCTTCTTGGCGTCGTCCTCCGCCCTCCTCTTCGCCTCCTCGTCCTCCTTGCGAGTCCTCTCGTCCTGGATGGAGGGGGGAAGAGAAGCAAGGATCCTCAGTTTGATCCACGCATTAGGCCACGGACCCGGGAAGGGCCCCCGGACCACGCCTTGAGAGCCTCTGGAATAATCAATTATGTCATAGTAGGTGAATTGAATCGACTGGTTCGTCAAAGGGAGGATTTCACCTCGAGGCGTTTCTGTCGTTCTTTCTCTCTTTCGCTGCGGATCCGGTGCTGCTCTGCACACTCAGAGCGGCGTTTCTCCTGGAAAAAAGACCAGTGCACCTCCATCAATGAAACCCAAAGCCACCACACGTATTCATTATACACGTATGACTGATTGATTGACGGAGGTGCGGACCACTCACTATCCTCTCCTTCAGGTTGATAATATCCTCCTCTTCCTTCTTCCTGCTCTCAAAATGAACCTCGATCAGGGTCTGCAGCTCCGTCAGGTCCTTCTCCATCCTCTTGCGATGGATGTCCTGGAGCAGAACACAAACCCCGCCAAATTACACCCAACGCGGGGCTTGGGTGAGTCGGGGTCATTGGGAATTCACTCAAAGAGGATTTCCCGAAAGAAAATGGAGATTGAATGAAAATATATAAAGTACGGAGGAGGTAAGGTGAGGGCAATGAAAAAGTTCATGAAAGGACGTCTTTCAACGTTTTTCCCCGAGGGCAAAACGTTCGGGGCTTTGGCGTTCACTGATCTCATCTCATCATATCTCAGGGATCTGCTTCTCAGTCGCGCTGCATTTGGTTTCCAGTTCAGTCACTCACGTCAAAATCCACCTTCTCTCCGTCTGGAATCTTGGGTGGGATGAGGTTGGGCATGATGAATGGCCTGGGGACAGAAACGGCAAAAAGAGCAAGTGAGAGAGGGGGAGAGAGAGAGAGAGAGAGAGGGAGAGGGGGGGGGGGGGGGAGAGAGACTTGCACGTGACCATGTATGGTGGCAGAGAAGCCAAAATGCAGCATTACTGTAAAATCTTCACACATGTGTGTTTGTAAGACTTGAGATACACCATAGTTAGATACATTTTTAACACATTCGAAATAGTGGTGAAATTGAGCTTTTTCTCAGGTCCTCCTCCATCCTCTTGCGATGGATGTCTCGGAGCACAACACAAACACTGCAAAATACACCCAACACGGGGCTGTGATGAGTCGGAGTCATTGGAAAATCACACAAATAGGATTGCCAAAAGAAAATGGAGATTGAATAAAAAGATATAAAGTACAGTGTAAATGTAAGGAGGAATGCAAGGACGCCTTACTTACTGTCTGTGTGTGTGTAGGTGTGTGTGTGTGTGTGTGCTTGTGTGTGCGCACGCGTGTGTGTGTGTATGTGCGTGTGTGCGCGTGCGCGGTTGTGTGTGTGTGTGCGTGTGTGTGCATGCATACCAGTGTGTGCATGCAAACGTGTGTGTTTGTAACACTTGAGATACGACATGTGTCGATTACGCACATTTTGGTATTTTTTAGTATTTTTAGAGCTTATTGTGCGTAATCACCAGGTGTCATGACATTTCACTGCATATATGTATGACTGTATGTATATGTATGTGACAAATAATCTCTTGAACTTTGAACTTTGAACATAGTTAGATCCTCCATATTTAACACAACCGAAATAGTGGTGAAATGGAGCTTTTTGGATGTACTTATGTTATAATAATTACATTATACAACAATAAACAGTGCAAGTCAAGGAATGGATAGTAGGATGTAAAAAATGTATGTTCATATCTGTGAAATAAGCAGAATATAGATCAATGTGTGTCTGCATATGTGTGTAGCACGAAACCGTTGAACTCACTTATATTTGGGTTTGTTATCTTCATCTGGGGTTTGGAGAGAGAGTGATCAAAGGAGAAAAGGAGGATTTAATGAGATGTGCAAGAACACCATGAATCACGACTTTAAACCTGATACAAGATATTTTCCACATAGGGTGAAGCACACACACACACACACGTACTCATGCCGTTATTATTCTGGAGCCAAATGTGTGATCGGTTACGGAGAGTTTATCCAAGACAAACATCATGGGAGAGTCTATCCCTTAGTCAAACTGCATGGGAGACTATCTATAAGACAAACATTATGGGAGAGTCCATCCATAAGACAGGCATCCTGTGCTTCATTCACATTTCCGATTAGAAGATGTTTAATCAGAGAAAAAAGTGTGAAATCAGATTGGAGACTAGAGATGAAATTGAATATGAATTAGTTTGGATATAATCAGATCACAAAGTGTGAAATCAGATCGTAAATTATTAAATCAGACTAAAAGATGTTTCCACCTCCTTCGTCCGCCTCCTCTCCCTCATCTGAAAACAAGAGAAAACAAAGCGCTTGAGGAGTCGTTGGCATGGAGGCATAACGTCATAAATCATCATTTTCAATCACAGAACTGTATCAGAGGAGAGCGGAAGTATAATACATTTCTGACAAAGCATTTCACATTTTTGGTGACACATGCCGAAACATTAAAAAAACACCATCTACTCAAGTTCTAGTAGCAACATCAGCCTATATGTTCAATATATATATATATATATATATACACATATAATGTTTATATATATATTGTTGGATGTAGTATAGCGCACAAAATGGCGGCTGATAGAAATGACAGGGCATTTCACTTAAAATGGTGCCCA
>NC_137194.1:13404817-13407317 GCF_960531495.2 Zeus faber | reverse complement strand
TACAGTAACTTACTCTTCATACTCCTCCATCACTTCCTCGCTGTCAGACATGGTGCTCCTCTAGAAATCTGCACATGAACAAAACCTTTCGTGAATTGGGCTCTGAGCAACCCAACGGACATCAACTGAGCACTCTACAACCCATTCTGCTTTACTTGTTTCACTCTTTCACTGTGACCTGAGAACCTACCTGAGAAGGATGGAGTGATAAAGAGAGAGAACGTTGATGGGGACTCTCCAGCGGCGCTGGGGCCAAATAATGTCCTCAGAGTTTTGCTGAGGGCCAGAAAGTGACCCCAGAAAGCGAACGAGAGAGAGAGAGAAAGAGAGAGAGAGAGAGAGAGCGGGAGACGGAGGGGTAGGAGGATTATTAATAACCTTTTCAGATTAGCTGGTATCACTTTCTTATCGCCATTCCCAAAAAAGGTGAATTCATGTCCACAGGCGACACTGTGTGTCACCGTGTTTAGGAGACACAGAAGATAAGTGCAGAACACACACACACACACACACACACACACACACACACACACATACATACACACACACATATACATAGACACACACACAGACATACACACACACACACACCTACACAGACACACAAAGACACATAGACACACGCGCGCACACACACACATACAGACACACACACATACATATACAGACACACACACATACACATACAGACACACACAAAATCACGCACGTACACACACTCACACACAGACACACACCCACATACAAACATACACACTTACACAGACACACACACACAGACATACACACACACAAAGACACACACACAGACACACACACACACACACACACACACATTTGGCAGGGTGAGGGGGACACTGCACAGCCTCCCTTTATCTTAAAATGTCCTCCTAGACCTCCGTTATAAGACAGTACAAATGCATTTGCAATAAGGTTATACTTCTGAAAAATGTAAATAAAATGGACAGTTCTTAGTTATAAACCACTTTATTTTCTCAACATAAACAGACACGACAATTAATAAGAAATGTTTATTTTGGCAGCACAAAGGGAAACACACCCACCAAAAGGCAACCCACATTTTTGAAAATAAATTATGATGCCATAAATTTGATTTATGCAAGTCAACACGGCATGGAGATTATATCAGTTAACCTTCACCTTTTTTTTATAAAGTGCTTAAGAAATAACCTGATATTCAAAAGTGAAACTACAACAAATATCAGCCTCTTTATTTTTATCTCCTGGCATTAGAGAATGTTTAATCACATTATTATACATTTTATTACAGGACGCACATACTGTATGACGTTAAGCTGCTTAAAACATGTTAAGAGAAGCAACCATAAGCGGCACATTCAGTCTCCTGGTTATTTTTATTTTATTTTTTTTTTACCATTTTTTTCTCTCTTTCTCTTTCTCTCTCTTTCTATCTCTCTCAGTCAAAACGTCATCACTCCATCCTCCGTTTCTCCTTCCTATCATCTTCCTCTTCTTTCCTCTCATCCTCATGGCAACCTATAAAAAAAAGACAAAAAAGAATAATAATAGTGAAAATAATAATAATAATAATAATAATAATAATAATAATAATAGGTCAGACAAACAGACAGATCGAGATAGATGGACAGATAAAGATAGATGGACAGACAGACAGACAGACAGACAGACAGACAGACAGACAGATAATATACGATACGATCCACCTAAATATTTACTCAGAGATAAAAAAAAAATGAAGTAAACCTAAATAATGAACAATGGAAATAAACCCAACAATAAACAATAACCCTAAATATAGACAATGCAAATGAAACATATGGCAACATACAATGAGAGATAATAAACAACAAATATAACCCAAAATGAAACAAAAAGCATATCATAATGTATAAACAAACAAACAAAAAAAAAATTATCAAACTCATGGAACTTGGCGATTTGGGGGATTTTTTTTTTCATTTATTTTTTAAATTGTAATTATTTTTCTTATTTTCTTTCACTGTTGCTGACCTTGGGGCTTCACTTGTGCGCCCTGCCAGGGAGCTCGGCCTCGGACCGGGCCTCGAACAGGCTCTTTCTGCTGCTGATGTCCACGTGTCTCAGGTCCTTTGCAGGCAGGAGAGAGGGAGATTTTTATTTTTATTTTTTTGTTTTTTTGTTTTTGTTTTTTGTTTATTAAATTTCACCCAGAGAAGGAACCTCGACTGCCCTCATCTCCCCAAACAGCGCGTCTGCACGTCCGTCCGTGGGAGGACCGTGTCTGCCCCCCTGCGGCCATACACTGACACTACAACCTCGCCGACGCAAGGAGAAACATACTAATGATACTGGAGTCGTAAAAAACGGAGTTATTGAACCTGTAGATAACCATCGTAGTGAGATGACTGACCGTCGGGTTGTGGGGGGATCCAGGTTGATTGCTTTTGTGCAGCAGTCGGTTGATACGGTCTGACATTCCCGACGTGAAGCTCCTGAACTCCTGTGGATGCCAGAGGTG
>NC_137194.1:13394817-13399817 GCF_960531495.2 Zeus faber | reverse complement strand
ATGTGTGTGTTTCGTTTCTTTGTTTGTCTTGTGTAGCTGTGTCTGCGTGTGTGAGTGGGTGTGTATGTGTGTGTGTATTTGTGTGTATATCTTTTATGTGTGTGGGTATGTGTCCTACTTTGTATATTTTTGTGTATAATTAAGGGGGTGCTACCGAGGCTCTGTGAGATCTGAGAAAAAAAGGGCTCAAAGTACAAAGCACAATATACAGTTGATCGGTATTTGAATATTTAAAATATTTGACGATAATTGTGCTCCCTGTGTGGAACGGAAAAGTCTGTGTTCTCAAGTGTAGATAATGATTAACGTGAATCCGTCTCCGTGTGGGGCAACAACAACTCTGTGACGGGAGTAAAGCATTAATAGTCTGGAGCTGAGGAAAGTGTCTGTTTCATCTCTGTTGTTTGTTCCAAACTACTGGTTTGGAAGTGGAATACACTCAGTTATAATCTAACGCCGGTGATGCCAAGAATCCTAAAAGTCCTTCAGTTGCATTAAAGGGATGAACTCACCCTCCCTCCTTGAGTCCAATCAGAAGATATTTAGCGTTTATTGGTACCTGGATTTACTTTGGTGAGAATGACATCAAGAAAGGATAACGGTAGAACACTATCCTTATTTATCATCATTGATATGAATTACCATTTTGTTTTATCATTTCGTGAGATAACATGTTATTAATCCACCGGGGGGTTCATTTTTCATTCATTTTGCATATGCAGACTTCTATTTCCGTGCTTGGTTTAAAGGGAAGATTAATTGATAAATGTATTCCAATTCAAGGTTGTTTACTCTCCGTGGTTATAGCAAATCACAGGATTTGTTCCACAATATCCATAACTAATATCAGGGATATCCACTCCTCTTCACATTGATATTCATATTACATTGACATTTTATTACACTGTGGCTCTGTGGAATACTCAATTGTGATTGGTCAATAGCAGCAACCAGTGGTCAGTTATTTGTAAATAACGACCGCTGCTCTGTTAATAATGACCCGTTGCCAGGGGCAACCACTCCCCCGCCCGGATTCCTGTTGTTTTACGCCATAGTTGTGGAACCAATTTTCTCAGGAAAATCTCTCAACGCTTTTTAACTCAGTATTCAGTATTTTATTTAGTGAGGAGCTGTGTAATACGCAGGATAATGTACAGCCACCTAAAATAAATCCCCCTCAGCGTGATACAAGATCACCCTGTCGGGGGTTATTTTGCCGATAACGACCTGCTGGCTATACATTATCCCCTACGGATTAGATTTTAGAGGAGACAAATAACTGTAGCTCCTATTGGTGTGCGTGCGTGGGCGCGTGTCTGAGGCTCGAGACGCGTCACCTCTTTTTTCGTGGTGACAGCAGCCGCGGGGGCAGCGGCGCCGGAGGAGCCGAGTCGGGTGGGGACGGGGACGCGGGGCTGTTTGGTCGCGGTTTCTGCCGGGGACTCCTGCCTTCGCTCCTCCACCTCTTCGTCCTCCACCTCCGTGTCCCCCAGCAGCTCCACCCTGGCCCTTTGTCCTCCTCTGCCCTCCTCCGCCTCACCCTCCTCCATGTCCTTCTGCCGCCTCAGCATCTCCACGTGCCTCAGCCGCCGCTTCTCGTCGCGGACGCGCAGTATCTCCACAAAGTCCAGTTGGATCTGCTCCACACTGACACCGACAAACATGGAAAACATTAGAAAAGCACAAATCACTATTCACTGCGTTGAAAAACAATAACTGTACCTCAAATCGTAATGAACCACAGAAGCGGTTGATTCTCAAATTGGCACCCATATATCAGCTTTTCGGTTGCCAAGACTGAATGGTTGCCGAAATGTAACCATTTTTTTTTAACACATCGAAAGTGGTTGACAAAGGGGCAACCAGACCACAAGAGATGGTGAGGAATGGCCCAACCGGACAACTGTTATTGTCGGGCCCTGGGTAGCTCCTGTATTGTAATGCAGTAATGTGCAATAACAGTGTTGCCTAGTATCTCTGTTGTCTGTCATTGCATTGTATCTGAATGGGTATTGAATGTTTTTTGAGGATATAGGTACTTATAACGGTAAAATTGAAATGTGTTACTGTATTAATGGTGAATCTTGACCCCTAGATGACCGTGATATGATAGATATCATATCACCATATTTTTTGTCAATACAACCGCGCGCACACACACACACACGCGCACGCGCGCACACACACACACACACACACACACACACACACAGGCATGCCATTGACAGCAATGATATATGGTCCCCGGGGACAGTGATAGGACATTATCAGGTTTCTTTAATGAAAGGCTGCACAGTTCTCTCTCTCTCTCTCTCTCTCTCTCTCTCTCTCTCTCTCTCTCTCTTTCTCTCTCTCTCTCTCTGAGTGAAGACTCTCTTTGAAGACAGTGTCAGCAGCTCCAGGTTTTCAGCTGCCCATGTTTTGGAGCGTTTCATTCACCGCAGCGTGTGGTGTCAGATTGACTATAGAACGCCCTCCTTCAGGGGGAAAAGACCAAGAAGCATCGTTTGGTCCTAGGAAGACAACGACGCTCAGAGGAGCCTGTGCAATGTAGCTCAACCCGCTTGCAAACATGAAGAAAGGTATCAAGGGAATAAAGGAGATGGAGGGAGAGAGAGGTCCTATTACTAGACATGTACTATGAACAGCTGTGGCATTTCTACTTGGCTTTACCAGCAAAAGAAAGCCTTGGTTGGGCAAATTGAGGGGAATTTGAACATTGTCACTTTGTGCAAGAGGAGCATATCTTTGAATTCGGAAATTGGAAAAGAAAACCGGACCCCTGATCGCTGGGGCCCAAGTTTGTGGAGCTATCATTTGCTTGGGTTTTTATTGGAAAACGCATCTACCTTCAATTTTAACAACTCAAAAGTCTAAAGATTGTATGTCATTATACGGTCTGTTGCTTTTGTCATTCACAACTTGGCCGAACAATTTGCGGTAGGCGTCCATGTTTTCCCGGACAAAAGCAATGGAACAAATTGAAATACAGAGTTCCGACTTCCAAAGGATTGTGGTTGTAGCGGCCAAAAAGTACCGCAGATTGTACAATGATTTGAAATGTGAAAAGAGTGTCAACTTCCCGCACAAAGGCTGCTACGCCCGTGCTTCTGGAAGCAGCCGACTTACCTACTGGGGCCCTGGGACTTGTCAAAGGCGGAGTCGGTCCCGGGTGAGGTGTCCTGGCCGGGTGTGGCACCCGGGCTGGGCGAGGGCTCATCGCCGGCAGGCTCAGCGGCGCTGCTGGAGCTCCTCACCCTCCTCCTCCTCTCCCTCTCCACCTCCTCCTCATCCTCCATCGTCCACTGGCGTGCCAGGCTGTGAGGAGACGCAAAAGGTCTTTGCTGTGGCAGCTGTTCGCATCTTGTTTCACATCTGATACCTCATTTGATACCTCATTTGATACCTCATTTGGGACCTCATTTGGGACATGATTTTATTGTCTTTGGGAGCCCAATCTGAGAAGATCTTTAAGGTTGGGTATGATTTTGTCCAAACTTCTATACTTGTCTATACTATAGTGAGGGTGATAACAGTGGAAAATATGATCAAAACAGCCATTCTCTAATGGTGCGAATGTCTTTAAATGAAATAATGGTGAAATTTAACTATTGATCAATTTGTTGGGGACCCCCTAGAACCTCTTGAAGGACCCCTGGGGTGCCCAAACCCCATATTGAGAACCACTGTGCTATAGTGTCACTGAGAATTAATGGATCTATTACTATTATATTACTATTATTATTACTATTACTGTTACTATTACTAGAGTACTCCTACTATAGAGATAGTGATAGACTGATAAAAATTTAAATGGAAAGTGAAGGCTGAGAGAAAAAGAGAAACCACAATCAACCCATGCAGCGACTTTACTCTAAAACGTTATGATTTTGTTTTTCATTATCGGTTAATAAGCTCATATGATGAAAGAGAACCTGCTGAACTAGTTCCCCTCCTGTGCAGGCTGCTGCCACCAGTCACAACATGATGCTCGGATGATCTGCATAATGTTAGTCACACTGCAGCACGTCTGTTTTTTACTGTTAAAAAAAGCAGACACACCACGAATAATAAAATAATTCGATATCTGCAGATTTTGCGTTGCCTGAGTTATGTAGTGGAAAAACGCCTATTAAGACTATGAAGAAGTTTTTGACTCACTCCTGTTGTAAAGCAACGCACCTTTGCTCTCGTCCACGTGGCGCAAGTTGTTTTATTGATTTATTATGTTTGTTAAAATGCAGCCAAACAAACTTCTAATATCTACAAAAAAAATTATACAAAAATAAGAAAACAAAACGAAAACCAAATAAAAGTGACAGCGCATGAATCGCATGGATAAAAAAAAAAAAAGTTTGAATACTTTTCAGACAAAAGGCTTACCTTGATAAAGCGGACCAATTTTTCCGACTGATAGACATTTTTGGAATCGATTATATTCAGCCAATAGTCCGAGAGAGAGAGAGAGAGAGAGACGCACTGGAAAGAGGACCGCAGGTCTGGCAGTGAACAGGGTAGAAATCACATTACACAGTGCTGAGGGAAAATAAATCCACCCTTACCCCGTTGCAGGTCACATGACCACAAGGTAGGATACCTGAGAGATAGAGAGATAGAGAGAGAGAGAGAGAGAGAGAGAGAGAGAGAGAGAGAGAGAGAGACTTGCACATGACCATGTATGGTGGCAGAGAAGCCATAAAGCAGCATTACTGTAAAAGCTTCACAAAGTCACACGCAGTCATCTACTTCTAGGTTTTGGGATATGATCTTTATTCATATCTATATTTATATATAACCATTTATAATGGCTCAAAATGGACCTCAAACTGGTTAACAACCTGAACTCAGACATTCAGGTCCATTTGTAAAGCTACACCCACATTTTCCAATGTTGTTTTACTGGGAAGTTCTTCACAATGTGTGTCAGGCTGCAGCTTTGTCTGTTTGCGCTGGTGTGTGTGTGTGTGTGTGTGTGTGTGTGTGTGTGTGTGTGTGTGTGT
>NC_137194.1:13354817-13384817 GCF_960531495.2 Zeus faber | reverse complement strand
GGCCTACACCTCCTTAATAGAACTGTAGTTACAAAGCTACAGTTACTCTCGTAATGGTTTGTGTGGTGCCAAGGCACAGTGATCTGCTACATTACCTCCCCCTTCTCCTGGAGTGGCCATGGTAGAGAGCTGGGACAGGCATGAGGTTGGTCTTGCCTGCTTTATGCCGGATCCTAAATCTGAAAGGTTGCAAGGAAAGAAACCATCGTAGGATGTGATTATTGTGGTCTTTCATTGTGTTTATCCAAGAGAGGGCTCGGTGATCGGTCTGGAGATCAAATTCTTTTCGGAGAAGATAACAGCGTAAGCTACTGATGCCCATTTGATTGCTAGACCCTCCTTCTCAATGGTGGGACATTGGGTTTCACGCGCCAACAGCTTACGGCTGATGTATAACACTGGCCGCTCTTCCCCCTTGCCTCCTTGAGTAAGAATGGCCGACATTTGAGGCGTCCACCTGTACAACGAACCGCTTCTGTAAATCAGGACTGCACTTTACTCTACCAGCCCACCATTCCCAGGAAAAATCTCACCTGCTCTCCAGTGCAGGTGAGATCTCTGGCTCTGGCCTCTGGCCCATTGGCATTAAGCATCATTCCAGCTGTTTCAATACAACCGAGGACTTGTTGAAGGTGTTGGAGATGGTCTTCCCATGAGGAGCTACATATGATGACATCATCCAAATAGGCTGCGCTGACCACCTATAAACCAAGGAGGATGGTGTCCATTAACATTTGGAAGTGCAGGTGCAGGCGTATTGTTTGGATCTGTCCTCTAGTGGTATCGGCAAATAGCCTTTGCAGAGGTCCAAGGTGGTGATGTACTGGGATTTTCCTATGCCCTCGATTGGGTCATCCGGTCATCCGATCCGGACCATAGGGTAGGCGTCAAAAGAGGACTGGGAATTTACGTTTTGGACGTCGATGCAGGGTCGCAGGGTTCCATCCTTCTTTGGCACCATAACCATCGGACTGGAAATACTCTTTTTCCGAAGGCTCCATCGCTCCCAGATCGATCATGTGTTTGAGTTCCCTTTTACTCCCGCGCTGGCGTCGGGAGGCCCAGCATAGAACCTTCGCCGCCGTCAACGCTGGAGGCCGGCGATGCCACGGAAGGCTGTCCGAGACTGGCGGTTTGGAGAGTTGTTCGTAGCTCTCGGATGCCTGCCATCGGGCCCTCTTCTCTTTCCTCCTGGTCGCGGATGAACTGCTCTAACAAGGTGACCAGTTCAGACAGCTGTGCCCGGATTGTCTCCAATCCGCCGTCTTCTTGACCCGCTAGCTTTGCTCTGTACCTGGCCATTGAACCTCTGGTATGGATTCAAGATTCAAGATTTTTATTTGTCACATACATATACATACTTCCATACATATATGCAGTGAAATGTAATGCAACGCACCCGGTGATAGCACACAATAAGTCCTAGGAAAAAGTACAAAAATAAAATAAAATAAAAAGTAGAAAATTCCTTTCTAATAGACCGACTAACTGACTCCTAAAACGTAATACAGTAAGTGGAATACTTATAGAATAAGATAAAAAATATATAGAATAAAATACAATAAAAATAAATTGAAATAAAATGGAATAGGTTGAAGGAATATGGCTATGTATATACAGATGTGTGCATTTAAAGTGGCATGTGAATTAAAGTGGCATGTGAATGTGAATAGAGTGAGGTAGTGTTTGGGATAATACAGCACAGTATACAACAGTACGGCGCAGCAATACGGCATCACGAACAACCCTGAACAGTGATACAGTATGCGGTACAGTATGCTACATACAGTACAGTAGGTAGTGGAGCCTAGTGCATGGCTCAGTTAGGACCCCTGGTGAGGTCAGCGTTGACAGTTCTGATGGCTTGAGGGAAGAAACTCCGTCTCAGTCTCTCTGTTCTCGCTGTGTGACTGCGGAGGCGCTTGCCTGACCGCAGCAGCTGAAACAGTCCGTTGTTGGGGTGATGAGGATCCTTCATGATCCTACGGGCTCTGCTACTACACCTCCTGGTGTATAACTCCTGCAAGGGGGGGAGGGTAGTTCCAGTGGTACGTTCAGCTGAACGCACCACCCTCTGCAGGGCCCGCCTGTCCTGGGCAGTACAGTTCCCAAACCAGGCAGTGATGTTGCCTGTCAGGATGCTCTCCACTGCTCCAGAGTAGAAGGACTTGAGGATCCTCACCGAGACCCGGAATTTCCTCAGCTGCCTGAGGTGGTAGAGACGCTGCCTCGCCTTTCTCACCAGAGTGTCTGTGTGAACAGTCCATGTTAAGTCCTCTGTGATGTGGACTCCCAGATATCTGAAGCTGCTCACCCTATCGACAGAAGTCCCATTAATCCACAAGGGCGCGTGCGTCCTCGATTGTGATCCACGCCTAAAGTCCACAATCAGCTCCTTGGTTTTGCTGACGTTCAGGTGGAGGCTGTTGTCCTGGCACCAGAGTGACAGGTCAGCCACCTCCTCGCGGTAGGCCTTCTCATCGCAGTCGGTGATCAGGCCCACGACCACGGTGTCGTCAGCAAACTTGATGATGGTGTTGGAGCTGGACCTGGCCACACAGTCATGTGTGTACAGGGAGTACAGTAGGGGGCTGAGGACGCAGCCCTGGGGGGATCCTGTATTCAGGGTGAGGGAGCTTGACATGTACTTCCCCACCTTGACCACCTGGGGGCGGCCTGTGAGGAAGTCCAGGATCCAGGTGCACAGCGGAGCATTCAATCCTAGCTCTAACAACTTGACAGCCAGTCTGGTGGGGACTATGGTGTTGAAAGCTGAACTATAATCAATGAACAGCATTCTCACATAGGCCCCCTTCCGGCCATCCAGGTGCGTGAGCGTGGTGTGCAGTACCTGGGAGACCGCGTCATCCGTGGATCTGTTCTGCCGGTACGCGAACTGCAACGGGTCCAAGGTGCGGGGGAGGGAGGCGCAGATGTAATCCTTAATCAGCCTCTCGAAACACTTCATGACCACCGAGGTGAGGGCCACCGGACGGTAGTCATTCAGGCAGGTTGGAGAGGCGATCTTCGGGACAGGAACGACGGTGGACCTCTTGAAACAGGATGGGACCACTGATTCAGCCAGGGAGATGTTGAATATTGTGGTGAACACCGGAGCTAGCTGGTTAGCACAGGTCTTCAGTACTCGTCCAGATATGCCATCTGGGCCCGCAGCTTTCCTGGACTGCTGTTGTTCGCTGTCCCTTTCTGGAGACCTTCCAAGATTCAAGATTCAAGAGGCTCATTCGTCACATACATATACATACTTTCATACATATATGCAGTGAGATGTAATTACCTCCAACTTCCTGCTTGCCATCCCACCACTGCCACCAATTGTCACACTCTGACTCCGACTGGGGGTCCGTTGCAGGAGACGGAAAGATGTTGTGTTGGTTATCCAGTGTAGGCACCCACCAGGCTAGGCTCAGCCAACTACCAGGCTACTCCATGGCCTAGTTATGGTGTGTGTGGTTCCAAGGCAGGGTGATCTGCCGCAAACAAAGAAACAAATGAAAGAAAGAAAGAAAGAAAGAGAGAAAGAAGGAAAGAAAGAAAGAAAGAAAGAGAGAAAGAAGGAAAGAAAGAAAGAAAGAAGGGACAGACTCGGAGGGACGAACATTTATATGGGAAATACACACACACACACACACACACACACACACATAAAGAAAAAAGCAAGAAAGAATAAAGAAAGACAGAAACAAATAAGAAAAAAAAGATCCATTGGAAATGCATGACAAAGAAAGAAACATCACATCAGACTTTTTGGTTTATTTGCTATTTATTGGGGCTCTAGTCCTATCTAAATGATGGTTTGCTGACATAATCATTGCATCATTGTTTATCCAATTCCAATTATATCAATTCATTTATTTTTCCTGTCATAAAACCCATGACTTGTTTTTTCTATTCTATTAACTTTCTATTTTCCGCCCCTCCGTCTGCCAGGGGATCTTGGGGTCTTCAGAACCTGCATTATGACCTGATCACCACTGAGCTGCGCGCTACATTCTACCGTCTGAGTATGTTGCTCATCCAGAAGGTCAACAGACCTCCAGCCCAGGGACCAAGAACCTTCCACAACTTTCCCCCAAAGAAGGACACGGTGCATGACATTGTTTAGGTTTACATTCATTCAAGGGTAAGATGGGAGACTTTACAGGATTTGGCAGAGTTTACAGAGAGATTATACTATGAAGACATATTAGGCATATATACATACACACACACACGCGCGCATGCACGCACAACCCATTTGCCAAAACATACACTCCGGTAATCTGATGGAGATCATGTTAAAATGATTTTCAAAGGAGAGAGAGCCCTCTAGTGCTATCTGGTGGTTTGACACCCGCACTGCAGACACTTTATGATGCGCTCTGGAGGAATGTCCCAGATAGGTCCTATCTATCTATCTATCTATCTATCTATCTATCTATCTATCTATCTATCTATCTATCTATCTATCTATCTATCTATCTATCTATCTGTCTGTCTGTCTATCTGTCTGTCTGTCTGTCTGTCTGTCTGTCTGTCTGTCTGTCTGTCTGTCTGTGTGTCTGTCTGTCTATCTATCTATCTATCTGTCTGTCTGTGTGTCTATCTATCTATCTATCTATCTGTCTGTCTGTCTGTCTGTCTGTCTGTGTGTCTATCTATCTATCTATCTGTCTGTCTGTCTGTCTGTCTGTCTGTGTGTCTATCTATCTATCTATCTGTCTGTCTGTCTGTCTGTCTGTCTGTCTCTCCGTACGTCCATCCATCCATCTAATGTGCCGTCATACTTTCTCTCCTTTTACACTGTATTTCGCTCATTCTTGATGTACACAAGCTCTAACAGATCTGGAAACTTTCATATTTGCCGTTCCGTCGGTGGGCTGTCAGAGGAGCATGGAGGTCGTTTCTAGTAAAGAAATGCCCAGGAAAAAGAAAAAAAATACATTACCGTAAGACAATGAGCGGGCGGCGGCCAATGAACCGTTTCAACAAACACATCTGGATTCAATCTCGGGTGAAACAAACACACAGACGCAGACACACACACACACACACGCACACATGCACACACACACACACACACACACACACACACACACACACACTGCAATTTTAAATGATTACAGTCTAGGTCAGTAAAACAACTCACTCAAACCTATTGTGAACGTCTATAAATTCTATATAAAGCCAGTGTGTTTCCGTGTGTGTGTGTGTTTAGTGTGCATTTGAGTGTTTGTGTACTGAGATAGAGCAGAGACGTGCACTGAGGTTAGAGTGTTTGGACTGGGCATTCTTGGGCACAGGGTAGTTTGTGTATACACACACACACACACACACAGACACACACAGACACACACACACACACACACACACAGCTATTTACTAACTCAAATGCAGACTCCTGTTCGAGACCTCACTTGTATTTCCATTGTCTCACGCACTCCAGATTTCCAGTGTAGGGCTATATTTTCTAAATATTCTTTTAATATCCGCATTCATCATTTTTCAATCATATGATGATATTGTCATATTGGTCATATTGGTCATATTATCATATTACACTCTGTTTTCAGTCCAAATTAATCATTTTCAGAAGATATAACCTCAAATTTCTCTCAAAGTAAGCTGTGAATTATTATATTATATTATATTATATTATATTATATTATAAAATATGTTTTCATTACTACTCACAGTTGTGTTGGAATACATTACTGTGATGAACCTCAACTGGATCATTTAACCTGGAATTTAAAATTCATTAGGGAATATCTTGATATTGATATTGTGCAAAATTCAAATGGAAAATGCACAAAAATGGGATTATATATTGTGTATTTCCAGATGTCTAAACCCTAATCCATCATCTATGACTTGCGTCTGGATTGGTCCTGCTCCTGGGCAGACTCCTGCGGTGTGGCTCGCTGGAGAGTTTTCCACAAAGTTTGGCAGAGGAAATAAGCGACTCTTTATTCCTGACGTGCACAGAACCACACACACACAGATGAAACACACACACACACACGCACGTGCACACACACACACACATTACTGTATTTTCAGCCTGCAGAGAAGACACATACAGTAGCATCACACACAAGAACACTTGGATCAAAATACTATTACACACACACACACACACGTACACGTACTGTACATCTACACACCTACACACCTACACACATGCAAACTCACAGACTAATATTTCCCACCGTGCACTGATCTTGTTTCTTTCGGATGCTTGGATCTCGGGTCGTGCACGTGGGTGGATGTTTGTGTGCACATACCTGAGGCTCATTATGTCCCTCATTAGAGTTCAAACAGAACAAAAGGCAGCAACACACACACACTTACACACACACACACACACACACAGATGCCGTGGAGTGTTTTCAGGAGCCATAATAGCAGGTTTGACTGTAATGGGAAGCAGATGAAGTCGGCCCTTTGGAGTACAAACTTGAAGTAACTCACATCATTACAAAAAAAATATTTTAATTGCTAGTCCTGTCTTATCTTAAATTTCAATAGGAACAATCATATTTTGCTGTTACAGAAACAAATCGCGGCTGTGTCCTGTTATCGTTGCCCTCCTGACTTTAAATTCAATGTATTTTGTGAATGAATTATTACATTTCTATGTTCCCTCTCTTCACGTGGGCACCGTTTTCGACAGTTATATTCGCAGTTATGTTTGATCTTAGGATTGCTTCGCTACTACCACTAAACAGTATTCCGACTTTAGTATATCCCTACTTTAAGATAAGCTGGGATTTTGTCCTAAATTCGGTTAGAAAACATGAGATTCATGACAAACAGAGATAAGAATAGTCCACCCTGAAGAGTAATCTGTGAAACCAACAGCCGAGCCTGGCGGAGACGTCAGGGGTTTGGGATCCGAAAACTACAATCCAAACTCGTTTTTATTAGAGGTTTATTAGCTCATAACACTGTGCATGGCGTGTGTTTTCATCAAATGCTGAGTGTAAGACAAGCAGGGACAAACGCTTCCCGGTGTGCAAACATTGTAAAAACTCCATGAACAATAACCATCTCACTTTGAGAGGAGTACAGCGTACAAAAGCACCAAATCGTCAAAACAGCATCTTGTTTAAGAGCGGAGGCGCACGGTGCCTCCAACGCCAGGAATACTTCAGAGACGCCGAGGCAGAAGGTGAAACGGAAATCCGACGGCTCCGACACCGAAAATCCAAAACAAAGAACCTTCATGGTTTTTTTTGCGGCGTCCTCCGTGGGGTCCTCAGATGCTGAGATTGGAGACTACAAACAGCTTTCCTTCAGTTCCAAAAAAAACCACAAAAAACTGTGTGAGGGTACACGTCCGCTCTGGAAGGCCGAAGAAAGTGATTGATCCCTTTATTTACATTCAAAATGTCCAAATAATCCAAAATGGCAGATATAGATCGTTCGTATCATTCCACCTCCAGGAACGTCCCAGAAACGGTCGACAATTAAGATTTTTACTCAATGATAAACTGATGTTATTTTGGAATTGGAAGTTGGTGGTTGTGGATTTATATTCATAGACGACATTTCTGTCACCATGGTTACTGAGGTTAATTTAGCCAATGACCAGTGCTGCCGCTGCCAACTCTCTTAAGGTGTCCCCCGAATTCCTCGGCCGTTAGCTCATAGTTCAGCAGATTAGATCAAATGACTAAATGACTTTTTGGTTTCACATCCCATAAGGTGGAATGTCGGAACAAATGGACGGAATCACCTTAGTAGCTCTGGTTTTTCCACTGAAGCACAAGTGTGTGTGTGTGTGTGTGTGTGTGTGTGTGTGTGTGTGTGCGCGCGCGCGCGTGTGTGTGTGGGCGAGTATGTTTAAAAATACTTGGCTGCCTGGTGAGGGAGAGGCAGATGTTATTTTGGAGGCTCGCATTGCAACATAATTAGGCATGTCTTCAAGTCAGAGAGGGCGAGAGAGAGAGAGAGAGTCTAAGAAAACACTCGGTGGGATCCAGAGTCGATGGTTAAAATGTGACGGGCACCGGGTGGAAACTTTAGGATTCAGAGTACACACCGTTTCTGAGATTCTCGACTTTGACCCCGCTACGTTTCAAAGCAAAACATCTCCACTCTTTGTTTTTGTTTTTGTATATTCAGAGACCGGATCCATCAAACTGCTCGTCGATGAGTCAGGTCCATGTCCTTGTTAATTACTATGATATCACCAGTGCTATTTATTTTTTTGTGTGTGTGTGAATTGCAATGAGGATACGCATGAGCGCCCATCCCGTAATGTCACTGAGGTGCTTTCCAAGTGCAGTGAAATCACTTCAGTTGAAATGTCACTCTGGTAATTCCACATTTACAGAAGCAATTTTGTCTCGGCAATCAAAGGTAGAGACGCTTGAGTACTTCTCCCATCACGGGTGATGGGACGCCACGCCGACAACGAGAGAACGAATATCAACCTTCTTCATATCAGGGACTCTCAGTTTGAGAGGCATTGGGCCAGGGACCCCATTTGATAAGACGATGACTCTGGGACCCCGATCCGATGAGATTTTGTTCAAACTTCTATACCAGCGTGTCGATTCTATAGATAGGAGCAGGACCATGGGCGATCAAAGCTGTCGTTATTGTACATTTTTCGATGGACTTCTGAACAAAAATAATGGTGACGTTTCATTATACATCATTTTATGCGCCCCCCCCCCACCAGGGTTCCCCGGACCCTATATTGAGAACCGCTGATGCGGGACCCCAAACCGTACCTGTGTATCCCCTCAGATCAGCGCCCTCCACCTCCACCCTCCTCCCCTCCACCCTCCTCCAGGTGGTGTGAGGAGGCGGACAGGTGGCGGCTCCGGCCGCTCTGCACCGCGCGCAGGTTTTTGTACCGCACGAGCGCCAGGGCGATCTCCGCGTTCCACGCGGCGCCGTCCTGCGCGCACCGGAAGTCGATCTCCTCGCCCGTGGCCATGACGACGGTGAAGTACACCAGCCCGCGCTTGTGTTCCACGCAGTCCACGGTGGCCATGCGCTCGAAGCGGAGCTCCTTGGCCCTGGAGCCCGGGGCCGGGGCGCCTCCGCCGGACGTGCAGCCGTGCAGCCGCAGCCCCTCCTCGGTGAGCAGGCAGCGCTTCTTCTTCCAGAGCTGGAGCAGCCCGCCGCTGCGCTTCTCCAGGACCCCGTCCCGCAGCACCCGCACCTGGAGGGACATGGCGGCATGCGCCGCTACCCCGCGATGTGGAACTGCCTCAGAATGAAAGGCGAGGCATGGATGGATGTGTTTCTATGTCTCTAGGTAGAGAGTGCAGCGGCCGTGTCCAGATGCTGTCCCTGAATGGCCAATCCGAGAATCCCATAAAAAATAAATGAATGAAATGTCTATTAAAACAAGATATATTTGACATAAAAAATAATTTAACAAAACAATAGAGCAAAATCCAAAGACTGAAGTAAAAATCGGTGTGTTGAGGTCGTTGGTAGGATGTGTTTGAACATGCCCAGCTCCTCTCTGAACCTTCTCCCCCGCACCCCGCCTCCTCCCCGTGACGCGGGTGTGGGTGTGGGTGTGGGTGTGGGTGTGTGACAGAAACAAAACACAGAGAGAAACACTAACAAATAGCAATTAAACCCGCAGGGATCGAAAGTCCCCGAATGGTTTTACTCTAGTGCTGTATTTAGTGGCACTACTTACTCTAATGTACTTAAAGTGATAATCCATAATATTATTCTGTTTGAAAAATAAATCCCATATTTAATACTTTTTAAGCGGCGACATTCCAAGAAACAGGCATTCAATGTATTTGGGTTAAGCATGTGCTCCTCTATATGCTGTCTCCATTGTTGGTGGCGGGGTCTGCCTTTCCCAGGTAGTGGTCAGTAAAATTTCAATATTTAAAATCATTTCCACCACCTCAAGCGATGAAGTTAAAGAAAAAAAAAGAAAAAAAACAGTTGATCCAAATAAGTCATGGTTTGGATATACTTCCGTTTTTTGTGCCTAAGACGTTTAATTTTGGCACATCTTGACCAATATTTCTGATACTCACAGGGCTTTTCATATGAGTGAGGCAAACCCTTTCTTAAGATAAATCACTTTTAGGTTTTGAGCCCTGACCGGAAAACCGACCCTTTTAGATGAACAACACAGGTTAATGCCTGAGAGGAAATGTGTCTTCCAGCTGAAACATGAAAACAGTGCTGATGTTTCGGGAAGTTAGAAAAGTAAAACACAATGTTCACTATGTGAAAATACATAAAACCATTAATTTCTCTCTTTGTTTGTTCCACATGCAATCACAGTAAACAAACAAACAAAAAAAATTGGTGATACTTTTTTGGGAAGTGCAACCAGCCTATTATCAGTTAGTTATCAGGAAATTTACAGAGCATGTTCTTTTTTTTTTTTGTTAACTGCATTTAATTAAAAGGAGCACACTGCCCCATCGCCTATGGAGACATTCATGTCTACAAAGTAGTTGGAAAGGTACCAAAATTAAATAAACATTAACAATTAAAGCAACGTTTAGTTCATATTAGATCTGAGTTCAGAATAGAGCCAAATCTGACAAAATATACCATTATTGAGGTCATCTCTAAACCCCTATTCAAGGACACAACTGCTCATGAATCTCTAAAGCTTAAATTACTTTATTTGTGGTTGAAGTCATAATTGTTATACCGACAATAATATTTCTGATGTCAACATTTAGGCATTCAAACAATTTTCCGGCAGGAGGATCAAGGTGAGCACGTGGTCAGGGACGTGGCACCCCCATCTTCCTTTTTACAGGAAGCGTGTGTGTGTGTGTGTGTGTGTGTGCGCGCACTGCAGAGTTATGAGTGGAATGAACATGTGTGTCACTTGACAGAACTCTTACCGGAACATTCACACACACACACACACACACACACACACACACACACACACACACACACACACACACACACACACACACACACACACACACACACACACACACACACACACACACACACACACACACACACACATTGGTATGCATGTAAACAGAGAGAGAAGCAGTTTCACTCACAAGTGCATATGTAATACTTGTACTGAGCGTGAAACCACACGTCATCTATTTGTATTTTATTTTCACTTTTTCATGATCATGGCATGGCTTAACTAGCTGCATCCATCCGTCAAATTACATCTTTTATAACAAAGAAAGGAGGGAATGGCAGGAAGTGAGGATGATTACATTACAGGTTAACTGCGTATGCAGTAAAATCCATATTGCGTTGCAAGAGTGAGTAGAATACCGACAGAGGAACTGGAGCCAGTTGTTATAATATTCTGCTCTTATTATTATTTATAATATTACGTTTTCTACTCGGAAAGCGAAGCAGTTCATTACGGTTTCTCGTGCCTTGGTGCGGCGTTGACCAAACCCTAGCAGGAGACGGTAGTGCAGGGCTTGGTTGAAATGGGATAGAAGATCAGCCATCGAGGGTCTAAGTGTGTGCCAGGGCTCCAGCTCCTAGCCCGTAGCCAAATCCTTTGGGTCCAAAGTTTTTGGCGTAACACCCTGGAAGAGCAAAGATGGACGCTGAGGTCACGATCTCACATAACTTGCACTTTTTAAAATTACTTTCCACATGATAAAGGCTTGGTCATGATAAGGCATTCATGGTCCTCAGATACATTTTCAGGTCCGAGGAATTTGTCTCGGTGCAGTTGGTTCAATAAGTCTCACACAGGTAGCATGAAAAAGTTTAGCTTCATTCTTTTTTTTTTTTTTTTTTTCTGGTTTAAATTGTTTTGGAGCCACAACCAAATAGTGTTTGTTTGACTGGAACAAAACCTGCCTATTCATGGCACTTGGTCGCCCTCTAGTGGTCTATATCAGAGTTGCAGTGTCTTCATGCTGACAGCAGGGGGCAGTGCGCTTCAATATTTTGCTCTGTCTTTTTTGTACAGTTTATACTGATGGCAACAATGTGAAGGCTAGTGATGTGGTACCTTTGCAATAGATTTCTCCATCCTTGTCAGCCAGTGTGGTTGACTCCAGACCCTTCCCACACAAGGCACAGCGGAAACAGCCGTTCTTATGCCACGCCTGCAGATATATATATATAAATATATATAAAATATATATATGTGTGTGTGTGAGTGTGTATCAGGGTTGACACTTACAGAAATTTCATTTTTGTTATGTACAAGCACAGTTGAAAAAAGAACATTTCTAATGACTTAACACACTGTTGAGGACATCTGTTTTGCGCCACACACAATACGACAATACGTATTCCTGGGGTTTTCTTTGTTTGATTCATACCCCTTTCATGAAATTAGGGTGCTTAGTGCCAACACACTGTAAATAAAAATATCTACTTTTTTTAGGTGCATTCTTTGGTGGGTGTGGCGACTCCAGCGGTTAAATTGGGATTCCGCAGATGAGGGAACCGTAAGGCCTAGCGCACACAGAGCAACATTTATGGCGACCTCCGTGTAAAAACAAAGAGAGTGACATTAAATAAAAGCTTGTTATTGTGATAAATTTGGGTCATCATTGTGTCATCATAATATGTGGCAGTATCAGTTGCCTAAAGCAATGGTTTCCAACCTGGGGTACCAAACCCCCAAAAGGGGGCGCCAGAGATTGCAAGGGGGGGCACGAGTTTGCCAACAGTCAAATATTGGTTAAAAAAAATCCTCATGAGTGTCAGTTCAAATATCACCATAATGTAAAAATCACCACACGTGTCTCACCACAAGATAAATGTATCCTTTAAGTAGGGAGTCTCAAATGTAATCAGGCTCGATGAGGGAATAAGGTTGCGAATCCCGGGTCTTAAAACGCGTTCAACTGATGTTGCCCATCCATATTGCCCAGGAGGTTGTGTATCCGTGTGTGTTTTCTTACACTTCCGGCACCCATCACTTTTTCCGCGGCGTAGACGGATTTTCCACAGCGGGGGCACTTGTCCGAGCCTCCGAACTTCTGAGCCATCTTGGAAGGGTTTGGGTTGTTGGTCGGACGATGAGGACCAGGTCTGGGAGAAGCAGAGAGGGAGGAACCGACACGTGAACATCAGACCAGCAAACTAATCTTGACGTGTAAAAGTGTGTGTGTGTGTGTGTGTGTGTGCGTGTGTGTGTTTGTGACCCTCACTCTGAGGGTGTGATGCCCAGAGCCTCTCCCTGGTCCATGCTGAGGGTTCCTGCTCCTATGCCATAGCCGTAGCCCTTTGGCCCGTACTTCTTTCCGTAGCAGGATTTGCAGTAGATCTCTTCCATGTGAACAGCCACCGTGGTGCTGTCCAGGTTCTTCCGGCACAACACTGTGTAGCAACATACAAAAAGTGGAACCTTAAATCTGCGTATGATATGTGCGGATTACGCACAGTTGAGTGGTTTTTTGTATTTTTAGAGCTTATTGTGCGTAATCACCAGGTGTCATGACATTTCACTGCAAATATTGTATGACCGTGTATATATATATATATATATATATATATATATATATATATATATATATATATATATATATATATATATATATATATATATATATATATGTGACAAATAACCTCTTGAATCTTGAACCTTGATATTGTGAGCATATCAAAACCCCTCTCCAGCATGACCCTAAATGGAATGGCAGCGTGCGCTCATGTAAATTCCATCTGAAGAATGTCTGACTCGAATTCCTGCAACAATACGGAATAACTCGACTACTTGAACTCACATTTTTGTCTCGTGATTCTTTGGCAGAATGGAGCCCTGATATGGTCTTTCCACCCGGTTCTACGTCTTTGTCACACATCCGTATCGCTTCTGGTTTGGCGTACAGCATTGTGTTTCAAAAATTAAAAGGTCTCCCATCCCCATTGTTGATCCCAGGAATTAGAGGAGACGCCTGAACTCACTGCACAGGAAGCAGGACTTATGGAAGCTCCGCCCGTCGCACTGCACCTCCTCGGCAAAGTACACCGTCTTCTTGCAGCTGCCGCATTTATTTCCTCCTCCGAAAGGCATTCTGCATGCGTGGGTTATAGAAGACATTATACAGTCAGAAAACAAATAACGGTGAATTATATTAGACTTTTCTTTTGAGTCAAGGTTTTTTTTTCTCTGTCCTTTGCCTTGGTATCTGAGATACTAATACACTAAAAATGTAATAATATGACTTCCCGTTCTAACTAAAAGTTGAGGTGTCCAGCTTGTGCAATATATCACCACAATATATAACAGGTAGTCTGGGTTGCAGAAAGGACTTCCACTCCTTTCTTTACCAGAAAGGAGTGGAAACAGGATTTTGAAAAGTATGATTATAAGTAAAATATTATTTTGAACTGAATATCTGAGCTTATGAAAAGTATTTACACTTGGAACAAAAAGCCTGATTTCACCCAGTTGGCATATAAAGTGCTTAATCCAGGGAACACCGAAGCAGACGCTGAGGTTTAAAGTATGGAAGGTATGGTTTGGTAGGTATGGAAGTATGGAAGTATGTATATGTATGTGACAAATAAAAAATCTTGAATCTTGGATCTTAATGCCATTCAACATTTTTACACCACTCATTCCTAAACACAATACCTCCAGGGAAGGCATTGTATGTTCAACGTGGGACGTCTGTAAGGAATTTAAGGCCTGGACAGGATAAGAAGGAACACGGATATGATAAAGAAAGGGAAGGTCGGCTGAGTGGAGGGAAGTCCGACAGGAAGGAAGATACGAAGCACCAGCTGCACAGGAACAAATGGTCACAAAGTCATCGCTGGTGACGTTATGAAGCCGTCCACAGCAGCGGTTCCAACCTTCTCGTGGCTCACGGCACACTTGAAAATCTTTAAAAAATGTTAAGGGTAACACCAGTAACATGGAAGACCGGCACGTTCTCAGAGCATGTATGTTTTAATTTACACAGCTAACCAGCATGGACAGCGGCGATCGACGTTGGGCCCATATCTATTGGTTTGATTTCAAAGTTTGAACGATGGAACAATGAAATTACTTACATTCTTCAAAATATCACATAATCAGTTTATTTATTTTTAAATATATATGCTGTACAAATGTTCATGAGAACCTTTCTGTTTGCCAATGATTTGTCGGCCAGCTTGCAGTACCCTCGCGGACCAATAGGGGCCAGCAGCTCACTTGAAGCCAAGGCTTCCATGTGGAAAACGAGTTGAATGAATGACAGACTGAAACCTTGTTTTGGAAAATTGACGACATTCATTGATTGCTATATTTTAATCTGTAGTCCACCTTGGCATTTAACTTTAATCTGCTCTACATCGTTGAAAAGTCGAGCAAATCATGCGTAAAGTGGGAAAAGAAATATTCAAAAGAATCATACTTTTGATGTAGAATGAGAACAACTTGAAGCGTTTAGAACGTACATTTCGTATGTGTGTCAGCGTCTTCAAATTGTTGGAATTCACATGTGGTTGCTTGTGCCTGTGGTTGAGCCCAGACCCTGTCATTTTAATAATTCCAATGCTCTGTGGCTGTTTCTAAAGAGGAGCCGCGGAAAGAGAGTCAAATAACACGGCCATGCGGAACCGAAAGAGAGAAATCCCCTCCGAAGTTTAATACCGTCGTTTTTTTTGTGTGTCTTCGCCTCAAATCAAAAGGAAACTGGATGCGAAAGTCATCTCGCGGCAGCAGGCCGGCTTTCAAGGCCGAGGGTTGAATAAAAAAGCATGAAACGCTGCAGTGATGTGGAAGCATGGAATCCTGCCCGATTTGGCCCAGTCCTTCCTGGCAGAGCCCTCCCTTCCCAAACTCCATTTCCACATTCCACACTGTAAAAACGGTTTAACCCTCCGCCTTCAGTTCCTCTGCTGCCACTTTGAACTACATCTGCGTCTGAATTTAAAGCTCAGCCCGAGAGTCAATTTCTGGTCCTCCCGTATGCTCTCAGCCTGTGGATGGTCAGAGTTTCGTGGCGATGAGCGTGGAGTATAATGGGAACCTCCCTGTCAACATGACTCCTTCCTGAGGTTTTCAAGTCGGCATAAACAAAATCCTGTGACTCACATCCTTCTTTCAGGGAGACTAATACTCTCTCCCACTCCCCCACCCCCTCTCACAAGCCAAACATAACATTATAATGACACCAAGACTGATAACACCTGTCAACATTTGGGATTTAAAAAAATGGAGGAAATGGAGGAAAATAAATACATCTATCTGCAATAAAAAAAAAAAACCCACTGTTTTTATTGGTTTTGTTCTGAGAAACAGGGGGAGCAGAGATCACTCTGGTCACGCAGCCCACATTCAACGTAGAACGGTCGAAAATACGGGAAAATATCTAAACGGGAGGACAGCGCGAGTGAAGGGTAAAACACAGGAGAGCCTGAGAGACCAGGATTATTCATCCTGACATTGAACTGTGACCTGCAAATGCTATTTTACACTTCACCCCACTCTGCAAATCCAGTGTGACGTTATATTGCACATAAAAAAAAAAAAAAAAAGGAACACAAAGGCGAGACGTCAGCGTCACTTTGACAACGCGGAAAAAAAAAAAGTTTCAATGAACCTTTTCAGTTCACCCAGAAGCCACACAGCATTAGGATAACAACTTCATTCAGAACGAGCTCAGTGAAACCAGAGAACGTGGAATTAATGGTTACGTTAATTAATGGGTTAAAGTACATAAATACATCATGATCTATGTTAAATAACGTCATATCGTTACTATATATATATATATATATATATATAACAGCGCCCCCTTTCTGCCGTATAGGAACCCGTTCTCCACAGCTCTGTCCTTACACGAATGGTGTCATGGCTGGTTTGTTTGTTGATGTCTGGCGTCAGAAACCTGTTTCTCGAACGGCAAGTGGCCTGGCTCTTCTGTTGCTGTAGTAGGTCTCAAGGTTGGAGCAGGAAGGGGCCTCTTTTAAACTACGATCATGTCTTAAACACCACGAAGGAATTTGAGCGCGTAGCTGCAGAAAAAGGGCTTCACACCCCCCCCCCCCCCCAGAAACCAGGAAGTGTGTGGGTGCGACGCGCTTTGTTTTTGTTTTTTTTGGGGGGATGAGAAACCTTGTGCAAAACCTCCGCTGCACAGTTTTTGTTCCTCTCTCGTTGAAGCAACGTTCGCGTTCGCACGTGAACGTTGCACTCCGGCGCACTCGTTCCAAAACGAGCATGTGACCATTCTCTGGAGCGAGACCCCGGGAGCTGTTCAAATAAAGTGAAACACACAGAGAGGGGAAGGCGTCCGCGTGGATATTTCTCCGCTGGAGGATCGGGCGGATCGGTGGATTCCCTCTGTGAAAGGTACTGTGGTGAACCAAGCGTGACATAAAGGAGAGTATAGGTCCATAATGGAATCACTTACCTGCGACGAGACGGACAACTCTATCGGTAAAAAAAAGGTGGAAGTCCCAGTTTCTGAAAATGCAGTTTGGGGATGAATCCAAAGACTTGTTTTTCGAACCTGCCGTGCAACTAAACGAAACGCGGCTCTGTTAAGAGAACTTGTCTAGACCTGGTGTGTACACACACACACACACACACGCCCAGGATAAAGCCTGTGTAGGTATTCAACTGCGCTATCGTTTTACAGTGTGGTGGAAGGGAGGAGCGTTCGGGAGGGAGTCGCCGCTTCGGTCCGAGACGCGGCATAAAAAAAAAAAACCCAAAACATTCCGCAGACCAATCTCTGAGCTGTATATTTTCGGTGGTGTTAGTTCATTGGTATCACATCCGAAAAGCTGGAACGCTAGACAATTTAAAAGCATTCCTCCTCTCCGAACCCAGGCATCTCGGAAAGAAAGATTTTTTTCAGATTTTTTGCTCCCCCACCCCCGACTTTCTCTTAGAAATAAAAGCATTTTCATCAGTTAATATTCAGAATTTAACACATTTAACACGTGTATTTTACCTGACTTCTTTTTTTCCCCCACTTTCTTCAGTTTTTTTTTTTTTTTTTTTAATCTTGATTTAAATATGTGATGCTGTGTCCCTTTTCTCTGTATGAAGCTTTAACCTTTAACTGGTGATTAAACAGTAGAGGCGGATGTTAAATCAGACGAGTTGTCTTCCTGATAAGCGCAGCAGAACAACTTTATATCAATGACCTTTTAGGAACTGTGGTCACACTCCAATGGGCTTTGAAAATCAGTGATACATGTTTGATTACTAAGACAATTAAATGCTCAGAGACATTGGTTTTTTTTTTTTGTTTTGTTGGTTCTTTTTCGCCATCTATTGGTCACTATGGGCACAGAGCACATTTATGTACTTCAAACCCGGGCTGTGTTGGATTTTCGTAATTACAAGATTAAAGTCGCAATACTGACATTAAACTCATTAATAATTTGAAAATAAAGACAGCATTTGAGGGGGAAAAAAAAATGTAATTTCAAGATTCAAGTCAAGGTACTCGTGAAATGCAGTATTTATGTCACAACGTTTCTCTGAGATTAAAACAAAATATGAGAAAGTAATATCCTATTTTGGCTTTATTCTCATAAACCCAACTTTTTTCCTCATAATTCTGATTTAAACCTTACAGTATTATATTAAGATTTTTTTTTCTAATTGAAACAATTCTACTTTTTGCTCTATATGTTAAATTATTAGTCATGCTCAACATTTCAATGTACTCAACATTTCAGTTTTAATCGCACAATTTCAGATGTATTCTCACATCCTCAGCCTAAAAGCTCCAAAAGTAGTTTGATTGCGACCTAGTGTTCATTATGTTAGAGATATTTTACGTCCAATTCATGCATTGGGCATACGTTTTTGGACATTCGGAAAATACTACCTTCAGAAAAGTACTAATTTTGAAACTCAGTCACAACAGCTCAGCAATAAACTTTTATTGTATAACAAAACACATTGCAGTATACAGTACTTTGTATATACTGTATGGTAATTAGTCCTATCACAGTCAATGCAATCCATTTTTGAACATGCTCATTTATTTTTTTTTTTACACCATTAATGCATTTTCCTAGTTTGACCCTTTAAAGCTTTACGTCCATGACTCACAAGAAAAAGTGGCTGCTCGCCTCCTCTTTCTCGTTTGTCTTAGAAACTGGCTCAGTGCAAAGAAAAGGAGAACGATAGCTGCTTGTTTATGGTGAAAATTCCATTAAATACATTTTTATAAACATTATTTTGTCTTTCTGTTTATGATTATGAAATCATAGTATGCCCATAGCTCAATGCACTGCTTTTGAAATAGAAAATTCTTCCTATAGGGTCAAATTTGGGTAAATAAAAAACCTCAATTAATGGCACAACAATCATGCGATTAATTGTTTGACAGCCCCTATGGCAATATAACTTCTGGCTGCGATGGATCTGCTTTTATTCACCTGGTAAACACAAACAAAAATTCCTCCACATGTGCCTGATGCATGTGGATCTGAAGAGAAGGTGGTTGAAAGTGCAGTTTAAGGCAGTGTTTTTCAAATGGGGGTACCCCTCGTACCCCTAGATATGTTGGATATGGTATATCTGTTTGACCAGTACATGCGTCATAGTAGACATTAAATTATATTCAACAATGTCATCCCCTTCCTGTGCAAAACGCTCAGTTCCATATCTAAAATATGGATCATACTAATATAATAACCCCATACAAACCAACAAGCCTACACGCCTCCCCTATCAAGTGCCGGGCTGAATATAATTTTTTTTTTTTCAATAACAGCCGAAGCCGCTATCGCTGGTCGACATGCACGCCAGCAGGTCTGAGTGGAACCTCTTGAAAGTGGTGTAGTGTCTGGGTAGCCGCAGCTTTTGGAAACATGTCAATGCCGACGGCCACGTGGCCTCCAGGACCTCCACCTTCATGTCTTTGGTTGGAACCTCCCAACCCGTCCAGAACTTCAGCAGGCTCTTCAGCTCAGTGGAGGAGGCTGAGAGGACAAATGGAGGTTTAACACACATAGTGTGAGTGTGAGTGAGTGTGTGTGTGTGTGTGTGTGTGTGTGTGTGTGTGTGTGTGTGTGTGTGTGTGTGTGTGTGTGTGTGTATGTATGTATGTGTGTGTGTGTGTATGTGTATGTGTATGTGTATATATATATATATATATATATATATATATATATAAACAACATTTTTTCCATAAAGTTATTACATATTGTTTCTGTTTCCTGCTGCAAGCCAACTGTCTCTGGGACTTAAATGAAGCTCATCTATCATAGAAGTTTTTACTCTAAATTTATAGTAACCTAGTACAGTTCTTTACTTAAGATAAGAAAGTCCTGAATTTGTTTTTATCTGGAAATGACTTCATAAATCAAGATACTTACTTACAAGATACTGTAAAATGCTCATACACACTTGTGTATGTGTACTAATGACATCACCATTCTGAAATCATGAGGTTTTATAAATAAATATGCAGTATATACCATACCATTTTTAATAAACTTCTTTAGGTAGGTAGAAACCCGGAACACGTCCTCCACGTCCTCCTCCTCGTCCCCTCCGCAGGTCTCGAAAATAACAGTGATTGCCAACGGCCAGATGATGTTGTCCAGAACCATCTGTCAAACAGAAATGATGCTTTGATATGCTATGTCCACTGAAGCCAGATCTACACAACAACCACAAACGACAGCAACCAGTCTCTTGATACCATTATGATCATTTCTACGCTGCAGTGCCAGATATTTGCATCAATGGCCACTCGGAGTTAGGATCCAACTGTTGGAATACATTTTCAGATCTGGTGTAAAGTCGACCTTACAAAACAACAACAAAAAAAAAATCCCATCATCTACAAGCATTGCTGTAGCAATCGTGATGTGATGCCCCCGTACGTGTGATGTGACTTCAGCCTCGGACTCTCTGGGAAACAGATTCGGGATCACATCTTGTCTGTGCGTAAAAAGTGGCCACAGCCCCGTCTCCTCTAAACCTTTTCGGAACTGAGCGATCTGTCGCACCGTCTGCCCAAGGACCTGCAGCCAGAGAAACAAACAGTGTTTTGTATATCTGACCTTTAGGGCAGGCTATTTTCTTTTCATATTTGGCTATTCTGGTTTTATTACTTCAGACTGTTAAAAATTTTTTTATGTCAATCGTCTGTTCAGTAACACTCCTCACATTGACCAATCGCTCATAGATGAAAATGTACTTGGCAAAATAAACAGATTTTGATTCTGAAAAAATTTAGTAGTGAAACGAGAGAATTTGCTCTGTATGTTAGTGCCAAATTAGGATTATCATACATTATACACAAGCAATTGAATATTACAATTATCTACTGAAAATATGCATGTAAACTGGTCGAACATTTGTCATGAAGAATTCAACAAAAAATATTAATATGTTGCTATCTTAGGCTTGAAACACATGCAATTTTATACTAGATTACATTTTTCCTTTCTTTTAAAATTTTCTAGAATTTTCATCAGGGATGAGAAAGCTCACCATATCCCAATGCTTACAATGTGCATTCCTCAAAGGCGGAAATTGAAAAATGATTTCAGGAGGGAGGATTTACAGCATGCAGAAGGATCTGTTTGGAAAGCCACCTCCTGTTGGCGGCGTTTGGTGCAGGGAGATTCCAGGACGTGCAGAGATGGAGGATAGAGTCATCGTCTTCAATATCAGCATTTCTTTCAAGCTTAGAGATGAAAAGATAAGGAAAAAACACTTATTTCCACAGAAAAGATCACGATTCATTCATTTTGTATGGTATTATATTACATGGTTATTTTAATATTTGTAGTCTTCAGTTAGTGAGAAGGTCGGGCCATATATTGTTATAATATCATTATTGGAATATGAGACTAGATATCGTCTGGGATTCTGGTTATCGAGATATTGCGATATAGTTAAATGTTGTCTACAAGGCTTCAATACAGTAATAATAAGTAATGAAAGTAAGTATAAAGGAAGTAAAAAAGTATAGAAATGCAATTTTCTGACCTGCATAGACTGTACTAATCAATGTATTGTGATTTAAGTGTATATGCTCACGCTGTATTTCATGCTCCCCCTTGAGCTGCTATCTTATCTTATATTTCTTCTGTGTAAATATCTCATGAAAGCACAAATAACCACAATGAAATATTATTAAATAATCAATTTCAAAATATTTCTCCAAAAATATCCTGATTTGATTCAGTAAATGTTGTCCAGGCCTAATGGTGAGTCCAACTAAATGGTAAATAATGAAACCGGGGGAAGCATTTTAATAATAGATAATATTCAAATCAATACCACAGATTTTCCATGATAGTTCAAACGCACCATCCTCACGGCGTGACGGATGTCGAGATCCGGACAGTCCTCTATTGTCACAGTGGCGTCCTCCAGCGATCCCCCAAAGAGGACGTGAAGAATAGCGGGACTGAGGCCCGGGAAACTGGGACCACCATGCAGGAAGGAATGGCCGACCATCCGCCCGGCGACGGTGAACATGTCGTGGCGGACGAGGAGCTCAGACGTGGAGGGAACCAGGTGGTCGGGCTCGCCCTCAAACACCTTGGTGACGGCCATGTCTCCTGTGGAAGGAATTCGATCAGAATGACAATGAGTCGGTCTATTCCGCAAAGTACATTTTCATATTGGAGGAATTTTTCGTGGTGAGGACTGATGCATTCTTGACACTCAATTAGAATAAGAGGGAAAAAGCTTAATATCATAAAAATACAAATAGCCAAATAAACACATATAGCCAAAAAATACAGAGAGAAATAGCCAAATACATATCTAAAAATATGCAAAACCGGTTTCAATGCCCAGGATAAGTTATTGGTATATATAAGCATATAAAAGGAAAAATTGTTACTATCTACTCACAATGAATAAAGTTAACTATACACAATAAAAATATGGCAATATACTGTACACTCAACCTAATGATATGAACAAAAATAACCTCAAATTAACGTTAAAAAAAGAACAAAAACAATAATTAATTAGCATTTGGTATTCCAATCCATCAGATACTTCCCAGATGCAAACCGGAGTCTGAGGAAACCGTCACATGTTCAAAACGGTATAACAAACCTAAATGTAGATAGAATCCACTTCTCAGTCTGAAAATCACCGTTGACAGCAAGTGACGCTCTACCCCGCTTCCAGTCGCTAGGTCACCTGTGAAATATATATATATATATGGTGTACAAATGACAGAGAGAGAGAGAGAGAGAGAGAGAGAGAGAGAGAGAGAGAGAGACAGACACACACAGACACACACACACACACACACACACACACACACACACACACACACACACACACACACACACACACACACACACACACACACACACACACACACACAACTAACTGGTGGATGAGGCCAGGGATGCCTGTGCGTGGTCAGCAGCAGGTACCTTTGAGTATGCAGGTGAGAGGTGACGCCCACCGGACGTCCTCCCTCCTGTAGAAGGTTATTAAATCCCGGTCCTGATTCCCGGAGTCCTGTCTAATGTCCATGCACAGACAGAGGCTCTTCAAGCGGCTGCTGCTCTGGAGAAGCTCCCGTGAGAACATACAGCCGGCCCCTGCTGGGTCGGACATTGTTCTCCATCCTGTTAGAAAGAAAAAACACAATTCAATATGATGGCGTCAACTTATTATTTTTTGAATCACTATTATTGCAGTGCCATCGTATTGCTGCAGTAAACTTTGATCCTTTTTCCCTCTTTTTTTTTTTTTCAATTTCTATCTTCATCTGAGGATGGAGCACATTTTTTTACATTCGGCATCTGTTGTATTTTTCAAGACTGTTAAGCATTCTTTTTCTACGCTGCGGTCTGTATTTTTTGTTTTTCTTTTAGCATTTACGATACCATGACAAATTCCATGTACAGGTAAATTGGACTTGACCCAACAAACCGATTCTGATTGCGAGTAATCGAACATTTGATGTGGAAATGTCGACACGTCGAAATTTGTTTTGAAATCAAAACCTGCTTGATGAATTCACAACTGCAATAACGCCTACATTATTAAAAAAAAAAAAAAGATATATGTATGTATTTTTTTTTTCAAGTTAAATAGAGACTGAAATATGGGAAAGCAATTCATTGTGCAGCCTTGGTTCGTAGTTTGGTTCGGCTTTTGTTTGCTAACATTAGTGCCTTGAACATCGCCATGTTTTTAGCACTAGATGCTGAGTGTTACAGCGGGGAACAAGTGGCTTAAAATGTCCATAATCAAAAGGAAATTTGACGATCGATATGATAGCTTTTTAATTTAATACATATAGGCAGTGGCACCTGGTATTGACATGGTGAAGGAAAGGTGACGCGCTTGTATTCACAATACAACCTCCAGTCCGTGGTTTCAGTACAATTCCCTCGACCCTACCTGCACCTCTTAGACGGTCCCCGAACGCTCCGCGGCAAATACCTCTACAGGGAGATTTTCTGCTGATATCATCGACATGGTTCGTGGTTTTTGAGTGAACTGTGAAGGACTGAAATGTGGCCCAGTGGATAAAGCCCGTTTTGAACCCGGGAAAGAAGCGCGTCGCTTCCAAAACGTTAACGCCTCCACTGTCAGAGCGCGAAACCCCAATACTTTTACGACGTTGTACCGTCCCGTGTTTACGTTATGTTGTCAAGGGTTACGTACGCCGTAAACCAGTTTGTTGGGCGGTTTCCAGCGGCACTTTACGGTAAGCAGTCGGCATGAACAGCGAAAGTGATGTTATATGCAAGTCGTTACATACGTGTCACTCGGTGAAAAGTCGTGCACAACCCGGACCAAGCGTTTGTTGTCTATTTTGCGAGACAACCAATAACATTAACTGTTTAAGTCATCTTTATTTAGTCATTTATTATTATTTCTTTTTTCTTTTTTTTTTTTTACAGATAAACCCCTGCGCCGTCTCCGCTCTGGGTCATAGTTTCATCGGTGGACGCGCCCGCTCAATTTGCCTGGAAACCCATTTTTCCCCATTGGCTAGCACGCCATCAATATCCACCAATCAGATGCCGTGTTTTATATTCACGCAGCGTGTGAGCCGAGCGTGGGTGAGTCGCGCGTCCACGCCTGGACGTGTTTGAGGGTGTGTGTGTGTGTGTGTGTGTGTGTGTGTGTGTGTGTGTGTGTGTGTGTGTGTGTGTGTGTGTGTGAAGAGGTATTTGAGAGACAGTGGCCCCTTCCTCGATCAGCGTTCTCGTCGCTGCTGGCGTCCTTGTGGACTGGTGGAACGTCATCAGCCGCAGCCCAAGCGCTGTTCCAATTCCAAGTCCGCGTCCAGCCACGTCCGTTCCAAACGCCCGGATGTGGACCTGCTCCGCCCATTTGATCGACGACGCGTCGGTGGTGACTTGTGCGGGGACAGCCAAGTATTCCAGGATGCATTTCGCACCAAGTGTCTGTACTCCCGGGTCCAACGAGGCGAGTCTGAACCACCGGGTCTGCGAGACTTCGCGTACTTGGTATTGAGAAACGGCCAGTCAGTTATCAACGACCGCTACTGACACCTTGTGGTCAGAGGTGTGATGCCGCCTAATCATCACAATCCCCCTTCTTTGAGGCAAATACTGTAAAGGTGGACAAACAAATGATCTAGTATTTTCAAGCATATAGACTTCATATACTGTACTTTCTTTAAGTACACGGAACCAGCGTAAACATTTTTTTTTTTTTTTTTTTTGGTCTGTTGGAAACATTTACCTAAATATGAATCTAAACATAAACTCCACACACTCTTGTCACGCTTTCTTTCTTTTTCTTTTGTATTTTTTAAACATTCTGTCAATCGCAAGTTTGGCCTTTCAAGCTTTCTGATTTCTCTTGTAGGTCTTCTTACCACAGGTTCGCCTGGAGTGTGTGTGTGTGTGTGTGTGTGTGTGTGTGTGTGTGTGTGTGTGTGTGTGTGTGTCGGTGTTGCAGCCTGTGCTGAGGTGGAGAGATGGACGCTCGGAGCCCTCGAGCGGTCCCTCGCGTTTTCACGAGACTGTGGCCGGTCGCGATCGATTCTGCTTCACCTTCTGCTGCCGGAGTCTTTGTTCCAGCTTGTGGACGTTTTCCTTCGCTCCGAGTTAACTCGGCGGCTTTCGGTTCACCGGCCGCTCGGCAGATGACGGTCCGCACTCGAGAGGCGATGCTCCGCGGCCGGGTAGAGCGAGGCGGGGATCTGAGTCGCTGTCAGCGGCTTTCTTCAGGAGCTGCTGGGGAATGTGGACCCCCCTTTCAGCTTCTCCGTTTGTCTGTGCGTACAGGGGACTGGAGGCCACATGCTTGGAGCCGTGCTTTTCCACAAATTCCTGTGCTTGGCGTGCCATTTCTGGCAAAGATATTATTTTACGTGTGTTGCGACACATGTTGATGATGTGTGTAGAAGAGAAGTTTGAGGCATAGTCTGGAGAGTCTTGATATTAGGGGTGCGGCTCTCAATACACGTCGTATTTTCACCGCAACTCTGCGTCGAGATTGATGGAATTATTGCCCTAAAAAGTAACAGTGGCAGTAAAACTGTATTTTCCTGTGATGATTAAATTTTGCAGTTGATCCGGGGTTCACATGCGAGCCGAGCAGTGGGGGGCGATCTGTACGGATCAGGGATCAACTACGCTCCATTACACCACTAGAGTAGATGTAACAAGTCCATTCCTATTTTATTCCATGGTGCTGTTGGCACATGAGCTCCCGTCATAGGCTGTTTGGTTTGCTTGTTCCTGTGTTTCTGGAATGTTTCACATCTGCTTTTCAGTCTCTCAATGCCTTTGTTGTTTCCACATCTCCCCCGCTTTTCTTTTTGCATTTCTCGACACAGAAATGACCTTCAGGGAACCTTTGTAGTATGTCCTGTCTCAATTCCCGTGGAATGACGATTCTGCTTTTACTTCAGCAACAGTCCATCCACTCGGTTCACCTCTTATGCGGTAGAACAGTGGACGGGAAGCGGCAGGCAGTCACATTTTCATATTCTCGATGATGTGTTGCGGCTCTGTGTCTTGCGCCGTTTCTTCAGCTATTTTTTCGGTACTTGGTGTCTGATACAGGAAACGCGGCAGATACGGTGTTAACATGGCGTTGAGCATCCTCTTCTGTCGTAATCACACTGTTCCAGATGGGTGCTCGTGAGAGCGTGTCGGGGAGTATCGGGTGCTTTCCTGGCGTTTAGATCAGCTCAAAGTCGTATCTCTGCATTTTCACCATCAGGCGCTGAATCCTTAGCGACATCTCATTCAAGTTATTTTTTGGTGCTGGCGACTCGTGGGAGACGGTCTGCCTCTGCACTGAAGGAGGGTAGGCCATATACGTATGTAGCTGTAGAACTTCTCTCGGCCAATCACTAACCCTAGACATTATTTTTCTATTCGAGCGAGCCGACACTCAGTCTCTGCCATGGACCTGGGTGCACAGGGCACTGGGTTCCAAAGCTCACCTTCAGCCTGCAGGGGCACTCCACCAATGTGCCTTTTCCAGCATTCGCTGCTCATGCTCATGTTTCCTCACTCTTTGTGCATGAGCTCACAGGATGTTTTTGCATATAGGTCAGGAATTTACCTATCCTTGTGATGTGTAGCACACCTTTCTTGTCTGTGGGCCTCGGCACGTCCTGTATGCCATTGATTTTTGTCTTGGTCGGGCTGGACACCCTGTGCAGAGAGCTTGTCTCAGAGGAAGACGATTTCTTGAGCTCCAAACTGGCATTTGCTCTTGTCGAGCCTCAGTCCATACTTCTGTATCTACTCCTCTGCTCATCCTCCACGCCAAAAACCACCTGGTCACGGAGTCCGTCAGTGCGGCAAAGTTACATGACCGTGCTTTTAGCTTCAGGTCAGTCAGAAAGCCATCAGAAAGCTGTTGCCGCAACCATGAACGGAATACATATCTCTCGTATGTTCCATTCTTCTTCGGAGAGCAATGAGCATTACATTTATCGAACACTTTATCCAATTTGTCTCTACCCTCTTGATTTTCGATGCACAGTTGGAACTGCTGCTTGAAAGTGTGCCAATTGCTGTCGACAGTCCCCATTCGTTTCAAACCCTCCGATGGCTTCAAAGAATCCATAACGCTTACCACAGTTCACCTCACTGTGGTTTCCCTCCTGGTACCATGTTTTGTTCCTTGTAAGCGGGTTCTTTGGTTTTCTTACACTGTCCCGCCCGGCTCCCATTCGTAAACATACAACATCCTCAGGTCTAATGACCACCCGCTACTGACACCTTGTAGTCAAAGGTGTAGTACCGCCTAATCATCACAATAATGATCGCCAAAGTTCCAGACAGACTTTATCTATTCTCATATCAAGATATTAATATTATATCGGTACAGTATATATCTCCTAGTGTATGTGTGTGCTTTTGTCTGATCATTTAATTATTGTATTTACAGTAATCTAATACCTAGTGCTACTACCTCCTGTTGGGACCTTTTCTTCAGCTTTAGTAGTTTCACACCCCTCCATGCTGGGGAAGCACTGTAGATAATAAAAAAAAAAAGCAGCTTGTGAATGGTGATTGTATTTGACCTGGCGTTCGGATACAGTTTAAGTAATGGTTAAAAATTATCTGGGCGACTCTTGCACACGGTGTAACAAAGCCGGCATGTAATGAAATATACAATTAGATCCACTAGTCATGAATATTGTTATAACAACTACTGTGTTTTTGTGTTATTTCACCTTCATTTGTTGCAAGAAAGCTGGCATTTTTAAAGCATGCATTAAAATAGGAAACAGAAGGAAAACATTTGGAAACACGCTATGCTTGAGGTCTGTACAGCATTTGCGGAGACATCCGCCTCGCACGTTTTCAGCAATTACTAATAATAACAATAACATGTTTAGAAGCAAATCACTGAATCCATTTTACAGGGACTTTCAGAAAAAGGCTGCAGCAGGGCTTACCGATGTCGCGAGATGTCCTCCCTATGATATCCTCTGTTTGTTTTGCTTTTTGGACTGTTATATTCAGTTTAGTGTCAGTGGCAGAGTTACAGTTGTGTAGCCCGTCCCTAAAACCAAAGCCCAAAACGGGTTTGACTTGTTCGTACAAGTATTGTAACCAAATTATGGACCGGGTTGTTATGGCTTAAGTTATGTAAGTGTCAAACCCTTTCTAAACCGACTCCTTCTATGGAGGTTATTTCTATGCCAGTTCTACTTAATCTTGACCTATTCAGATAATTAAAATAATTCAATTCAATCAAAATGGGGGTCTTTATGTGTCCTTAAGGGGAGTGGTTCTGAAAAAAATTATGCAAAAATGACAAGAATCATGCTTACACAAGCGGGAAAAATGTTAATTTGCATGTTATTTCTTTCCGCAGGCATGAACCTTCTTGCAGAGGCACTAACAGGTAAAAGCCAAAGTTGAACTGCATACGTCCAGTGTTTTCTTCTTTGTTTTTTGGGGGGGTTGGGGTGGGGGGTGATAATCCCCTGAGGGAAATTGCCCAAAAACAAGATGTTAGAGTGGCACCTGTTATGGACTCCATACGTTACACAAAAGAGTCCTATCTTTTACATAATATATTAGTTATAATAATAATAATAATATTGAAAACTTGATGCCAATTTTTGTTTGGAATTAAACAAAAAAAGAAAATCGCTAATATGAATTAAGACAAACATTGATTTATCTCAATTCATATCACCCTTTTTTCAGAAAGAAAGAAAGAAAGAAAACAATGACATGAAGGTCATTACCAGGAGGTAAACAGATATATGCATATTTACTAGCATTTTTTGTGACAGTTTTTAATATATATTATCTATACATCTATACATGTCTGTCTGTCTGTCTAACATTTGATATAATTTGAGACAGTACTGTGTTCAAAACAGCAACATACTTCACAGAATACTCTCCTCCTTTCTTTCTTCATTCCACACAAACAACATGTTTGGGAAAGCTCTGCCCCCATACACACACACACACACACACACACACACACAGACACACACACAGACGCACGCACACACACACACACACACACAAACACACACATACACAGCGCGTGCACACACAAACACACACACACACAGATACACACACAGACGCACAGATTTCCCTCTCGCCAGCAGTGGCACAAGTGCCCTATTGTCAAAACAGCATCTGTCAGGGTATTACTCC
>NC_137194.1:13317317-13347317 GCF_960531495.2 Zeus faber | reverse complement strand
ATGAAATGAAAATATGTTGTCATACACTGATATTACAACATTTTCTCTAATAATTGTAATAATACTATGTTTTACTCAATACAAATTTTAAGAAAGGTTCTGTATTGTCACATCTAGTGTAATGTCACGCAATGTATGAAAACAAAATTACAACTGGAAAAGTGAAAGTTCAGAAAGACGGTGATACCCAGTGTAACCACTAGATGGCAGTATACACCTGACAAACAGCAACATGGTCAGGGACGCCTCGTGTTCCTCCTGATGTTTTGTTTCTTCTGAGGCCACGCTTTAAACATGTGACAGGTATATCCCATCTCATCCTTTGAATCTCATCCGCAACAGCTCCACAACATTTCAAACAGCTTTGAACAAACCAAGGCTTGTTCCTATCCTAAATGTGCAGCGACGAGGCCCATACGTTCGGCAGATAGTGAGAGATCCGTTCAACGTTCTTGTGTGACAGAATGGCACAGAACCTTCTTTGAGGACCACACTGAGCTTCAGCACATGACACACACACATGCACACACACGTGCGCGTATGCGTGCGCGCGCGCACACACACACACACACAGACACACGAACACACACGCACACACACACTTTGAACTGGCTCAGGCTTTAAGGACATATTCTTATCTTAACCCCTTTGAAATTCCTGATAGCATGAATGTCGCTTTGTGTCCCGATTGGTCCCTATCACAAAGGCGCACACACACACATACACTCACGCACTCACACACACACACACACACACACACACACACACACACACACACACACACACACACACACACAAACACACGCTCACACACACACTCATATCGCTGTCGTCTCTTGATCTGTGTTTCCAAGAAAGATTAGTTGATGCTGTTTCTTTGAAAGTGAATGCATCATCCACCATGTCTAATTTTGATACTCAATCCAGTCTTGTGTCGTGTCATGATCCCTATTAAGACACAAATGCACACACATAGACACGAAATGCCACTCCACCAGCTGAGTGTCGGGTGTGTGTCCTTTTGGGCTAATGATCTGGAGCAGCAGTAGTATACTGGTATGCCCCACCCCAATCCACTGGGAATAAGAACATTTCCATACTGATGGACCCAGTACCAGACCACACCTGTGTTCCCTGGAATCCGAGCAGAAATTCTGTCAGACAGACAGGAATTTTGATGCTTATTAGTACTGTCTGCTACCGACTCCCCCGAGAGAGACAGAGACGGATAGAAAATGGGACTGGGGGGTGGGGGTAGAGAAAATGAGGAAAAAATGGAGAGAAATTGGGACAGCGGGTGATGGATGATCACATCTGTCTCTGTTTCTGCCCCAGCGGTGAAAGTGATGTCTCCATATTCTGCTGCTCGAACCGTTACCAGCGTTGACTCAGCCATCACCAAGCACCGGTCTTGCGGTTACTGGAGTTTATGGTGTGTGTGTTTGTGTGTGTGTGTGTGTGTGTGTGTGTGTGTGTGTGTGTGTGTGTGTGTGTGTGTGTGTGTGTGTGCGTGTGTGTGTGAAGTCCTCTTCCACGCAGTCTCAAATAATCCACAATTTCATCCTTGTGACTTTTAACAGCTTTAATTTGACAAATCTCTGCTTTGCTTAAAGACGGCTCTTGGAGGAGTTTCCTGGCAGCTTTGGGACGGGGTGAGCGGGGTTAAGCGCTAAGTCTGTGCACGTGTGCACATGTTAATAGTGCCCATGTGTTGTGTACGTGTAAGTGTGAAAGTGTGTCTGTTGTTTGGATGTGCGTCAGTTACAGAGCCAAGCAGCTGTTGTCTGTTGTCTCTGGCTCATCTGGTTGACGACAACATTGATAACGTGGTTTCATGATGTATCTATATAATATCGATATCGTGATACAATATGAGACTAATTATCCTAATATACTTAAAGTATGTTGAATATCATTAAACTAATGCAGTCATCTGAACTTCATAGACTAATGATTGTTTCTCAGATATTCCTTGTGTGTAAATATCTTATGAAAGTACCAATTGTCCTCTCCAAAAAATCATGAAATTACCAAGCAAGCTATTTGTCATTCAATATGAGTAAATATAGTAAAAAAAAAAAAAGAAAAATAGAAATATCCAATTATCTCCAGAAATCGCCAAAAAATAAACAACAGAAATATCCGATGATATTAAAATATACAGAATATGCAAACAATTCTATGCACAGGATCAATCATTGCTGTAGGTATATAAGGTATGAATGATTACTCCTGACTATTCAATTTGTCTATATGAGTCTACTGCGTTGTAACAGTTATTTCAAGATGGGTCTTGTTTTCAAATCCATTTTCACGTGTATTTATTTCCTGCGTTGCTCCGACACACACGTGTTGCCTGTTTGAGATCTTTGATGGAAATCGATGTGTTGTGAGTGCTGCAGCTGTGTTTACGGCGAGATGAATGAATTTGTTTTATATTTCCCTTCCCTTCCCTCGCATCCAGATGTGACGGGCGCTCTCGCTCTCTCCGGCGTCTACTTCCACTTGAGGGTTTTCTCAGTTGTTCCCCACCTCCTCGCTCCCTGTGCTCCTCCCTCCCTCCTTCCATCCCTCCATCCAGCGGGAGTGAGTTAAATTATATGATATTAAACCAAAGGGTTCACACAGTAGTGAGTGAGGAGCGGAGGGGCTCATGGACTGGACTCTGGAGCTGGTTTGATAGTGTAAAGTTCGGCGTCGTGGAAGAAATTCAAAGTAAATCAGGTGAGCGTGGGTCTCGAAGTCGGTCCGATTCGTGTGTACGTTTTAGGGAGGCTTTTTTTTCTTCTTTTTTTACGGATGGAGAATGTGTTTGTGTGTGTGTGTGCGTGCGTGTGTTTGTGGGTTGTAGCCTGTGAGTGTGAAGCGAATCGAGGCTTCCCGGGAACACATTGTTCTAAATTGTTTGGAAAGTTGTGCTCAACCTGCCAACGTTGAGGTTTTGCCTTAAAAAGTAAACACAGTAGGGAAAAGCAGAGTTAATTGTTAGAAATATAAACTCTTGTGTGCAATTCCAAAGAACGTCCTATTCCCACCATGACGGATGACGAGGAGGAGGGAGGACGAATGAGCTTGAGAAGGCAATGGGAAGAGAGGAAGGGAGGGAGGGAGGGATTGAGGGAGGGAGGGAGGGAGAGAGGGAGAGAAAATCTGCACCAAACCTCAGCCGAGGTCACCTTTATACAATAACTACGTTTGTGTCCTGTAACATGTCATTTTGACACCTAATGTTGTTTCACTGATTAATGGTTGGTGTGATTGTGAATGTGTGTGGTAGAGAGAGAGAGAGAGGGAGGAAGAGGGAGAGCGAGAGAGAGGGAGACTGTGGTGTTTGTATTTGGATCTCCTGGAAGGCAAATTACATCACACCGATGTTCCTTGCCTCGCTGAAAATATGCTCGACTCGTGGTTTACCATGACTCTGTGAGTCATGGGCTCTGGTTGTTGACTCACACGCTCACACTGCGTCTGTTATGTGAGTTCGCGGCTCACCTGATGAAATTAAAATTAATGGCCGGTGGATTTCCTTAAGTATATTTACTCATATCACACACGTTGTTTATGTGTCATGGTCTCTCAATGTGGCCAAAAATACTTTCTCTGTCTCTTCCTTCAGGGCAGAAATGAGTGGGGGTGTCCATGTGAAGTCGGTCCCAAGGGCCCCATCTGGGATCCCCCTGCCCCGTAGCCTGTTGCCCTCCTCCCCCAAAGTGGAGCCCCGTCGCCAAGATAGCAGTCTACCCCGGCCCATGCACACCCCCAAACACACACCCACGCACACACCTACGCAAACGCCCACACACTCCCCGAGACCCTCCCCTTCCCCTCCGCTCTCCTCCTCGTGCTCCAGCCTCCCAGAGGCCTCATCCAGGGAGCTGCTGAGGGACGTCGCCCTGAGGAACCAGCTCCTCCAGCGGGCGGGAGCTCTACCCGCTCCCAAGGCCTCGCTGTCCAAGGTCTTGACCCCGCAAAGGGAATCGCCGCCTTCGAATCGGGCCAAACACACTCCCCTGCACAAACCCACACAACAACCACCCCAACAACCAATCTCCTCCTTTCATGGGTATCAGAACTGCAACCGCAATGGAAACGCCTACAGCAACAGGAACCAGGCGTGGGCCCCCCAACCATCGCCCCAGTTCAGGAGGGGAGAGAACTCCAACGCACCAGCAAAGCAGGAGAAGGAGGTCCTGGGGGGAGGACAAGAGGAGGAGGAGCTGGATCCTCCAGGAAAGACGCCGGTCCTGCCCGCCATTTTCCACAATGACAACCTTCAACCCTCTGCTGTTCTGGGGGCCCCTTCCCTCGCTCCCGTCCTCAGGAGTCGCAGTGGCTCCATCAGCCAATCGGACGAAGAGATGGGGACGCCTGAGGATCTTAGCCCAGCCTCCTCTCCCCTCCCTTCTCCCCTCCCTTCTCCCCTTCCCCTAAAAACAATCGCAGCAGACGTACCAATTGTTGCCAAGGTGACCTACAGTACGACGGGCGCTTTCCTCGACAAAGAAGCCGCATTCGCAGAACCTCAGACGCCCAGAGTCAACATGGCGACCGTGGCCCCGTTTAGGTATAGGTGAGTGGTTAGTGTCTACACCTACAGTATCTACCTACTCATAATAGTTTCGGTAATATTTCAGAATGTGTGTACTGATAAAACTACTAGTCAATGCGGAATTACATAACAACAATGAATCATATACTCATAATACAAATATTTATATTTGAATTAAACTGATCGAAGTACCCAAAAAAGTAGTGAAATGTCTGTTCGGGAAGTTATTCAAGTGAATAAAAACACTCACTAAGAGAAGGTGGTCAACAGAAAGACAATTCTGACAGAAAATTACATTCTACTCAAGTATATTCTATAGTGTTATAACCAATGAATTATTGTTAAGTAATTTGTTGTTTCTTATTAAGTCATGTCAAGCCTTCTTCTGTACTTTCTTGTATCTCTGACCCCCAGCAACCACCAGCCCACCTCCTCTATGAGTCCATTTATTTCTCTCTCTCTCTCTCTCTCTCTGTCTGTCTATCCTTTTCTTTCTGTCTCTCTTTCTGCCCAGACAGTAAAGAGCAGCCTTACAGGCACTCTGTTTTCTGGAGCGGAGCTGATTAATAGTGTGTTCAAGTCGGCCTTTGGGCAGTCTTAAAGAAAAAAATCATTCGCTTTGTCTTTACATGAACACACGCATGCGCACGCACGCACGTGCACGCACGCACGCGCACACACAAACACACACACACACACCAAATTACAGTGACAAACACACATTACATTACACATATACATTAAAATTGACTTTCTTTGCCACCAGATGAAATGCATTATAGTGTGTTGCATGTGCACATGATGTGACGGCAGTGTGTGTGATGTGTGCGATAGGCTGCAGGTGCAGGACAGCGACCTGTCAGTGGACGAACTGAGCGACTGTTCATCCGGATCCATAGAAGTCTGCTGTGACAACCTCACTTCATCAGGTTGGACGCACGCACACACACACACACACACACACACACACACACACACACACACACACACACACACACACACACAAACACAGGCTCTATTGTGATGACCAGTGGCTCCTTTTACACCTTAATTTATTTTGACTTACACTTACCCATTCAGCTACGTATTCCATATTCCATTCCAGTATATTGAGCCCTTTGAGAGACATTGGATGAGCGACAATTCATTGAACGAGATTGTTTTATGGCCTTGGACGATTACATGTGGTGAGATGTTGAAAGTCCTAGACTTTCAGTCCTAGACAGTAAGTCCAAAAGTTTATACAAAAGATATTCAACCAAATATTAAAAATGGTGCCTAATTTAGACATATCTATATAGTAGTATAATAGTATAATAGTAATATGTCCAATTTGGGATGATGCATGACAAGGGTTGTTATTTTAACGTTATGAAACCCATACCTAAGTAATTACCCTAAAATCGATGCCGATAATCTGTACATTGAGCTCATTATTAAATGTTGGATTGTTGAGTGAAATGTTTAGAGTACCGAGCCAAAACAACAGAACACCTGTCACTGTCCAATCAGCTATGGACAGCACTGTAAGTATGTAGATAAGAAGTTCATGTGCACACATTAGGATACACTACCAGAGTGGCACTGCCAATCTCTCTCTCTCTCTCTCTCTCTGTCTCTCTCTCTCTCTCTCTCTCTCTCTCTCTCTCTCTCTCTCTCTCTGTCATTTGTACACCAGACCTCATAGTCCAGTTGTGTCTGTTCAGATAAGGTCCATAGAGATCTGCTGGCAGGTTGGAGGCGTCCTGCCAGCGCTCTGAGCCTCACAGCGTTTGCTGCATAGTCACAGGCAGCATCAGACTCAGACTGGCTGGCGGCCTGCCACCCCAGAACCTGAATGGAATAAATGGAGTGAACGGGATCCCGACCATTCAGTCACCCACCGTTTGTCACCCTTCTATTCACTCCCCTGAGACCACGTCTGTGGCGGGTTGGCCTAATTTTATGTGCGTGTGGAAGTGTGTGTGTGCGCATGTGTGTCAGTCAGTCAGCCTGAAGCTCTACTCACTACAGCAGTTCAGTAAGTGAGATGGGCTCAGGATATAAAGATGAAGATGAAAGAGCGGGACATCAGAGATGTGGGTCACTAATGGGATGTAGAGAGACAAGGTGTATGTGTGTGTCTGTGTGTGTGTGTGGGGGTGAGGGGGGGTGGGGGGTGTGTGGGGGGCTTCCTGAAACTCTCCGTTGTCAACTTCATTGACACCTGAGAATTATTATATTATCTGCTCAGTTTGCTCCAAACCTAGTCAATCATTCCCTTTGATGCAGTGGTGTGATGGTGGTGGCACCAGCTTTGACGTGCACGCCCCTGACCTGTATTTGGCCTTTAACACTTCTCTCGTCCATCTCCGTGAGTCATATTTGTCTGGCAGAGTACAAAAACATTTGACCAGTTTGACCGTTTTAGCTTGGACTGGAAAAGTGGAACCGTTTTCCGAAAGAAGCGGTGGAGAAGATGGCATAGTCGAGTATTTAAGATTTAGATTCTATTGCATACCGTTGTATTGTCTTTGTTTTTTTTGTTCCCCTTTTTCTAACTTTATGAGAATCATTTCAAGAAAATTGAAGCGGAAATATGTGGGGTTTTTTTTCGTTAACTTTTCTTTCACTATGTAAATAATTTCAACCCCATCGCAGAGACCACAGACTAAAATCAACGAGGAACTCGCCAAGCCGGTAATTATCAAACATTCTCCATCCATCTTTCCTTTAAAAAGTATAGATGAGTGAGTTTAAAACTGGATGTCAGTTTCCAAACTAGGTGCAGCTGTCTCTACAATGGAACCCCATGTTTTTTTTTTTTTTTTTGTGCATGTAGGTTTGTGTATGTGTGTGTATTCAGTGTGTGTGTATGTGTTTGTTGAGTTTACACCTCCGAATTAGCTTCCATCCGTCTGTATCCATCTCCGCCAGGGCTCTTCCTGTAAAGGTGTCCATATGTCTCCCGGCCTCTCTGACCCCAGCGGTAGAGCAGCTGTTAGAACCACACCAAAATACATCCAATCCTATTTCTAGAGCAGACGGAGGTGTCGCCCAGCTTGTTCTTGGCGGGGGGCGGGGGGTGTTGGAGTGCGCGTGTTGGACTCACCCCCGGTCTTTTGAAGGGTGCCAGCCCAGAACCATCCAGAACCTGTGGTTGTGTGGCTTGTAACTGCTGCTTAGAATACATTAGAGACAGAAGCTCGTCAGAAGCTGCTTCTACATGGAGGGTGGGCTGCCGCTGTAATGACTGTAATTTAGAGCGGTGGCAGGAGGGAGGGAGGGAGGGAGGGAGGGAGAAAGGAAAAGAGGAATACGACAAGTTCACTGAGTGTAGGGATCCCGTGGTGTGTGAGGAGGACAAAGACATACAGTAAGATTAGATTGGATTGGACCAATAGACGTTTCACACCGTTGATCGGGACGTGAACGGATCATTCGCTCACAGCGGCGGAGCACGAGAGGGGAAACTACCTCAAATAAAATGATCTGTTTCCTCCCTATTCGATACAGTTAAAGTGCACTCAGCCCCTAACTGAGTCGCGTGTTAGTGTTCATTTTGTCCGAATCGCGGCGTGTATCTCGATCCCCTCTCCCTCCACCCCCCAGTGAAGATGACAATTCAACTTGACTCGGGCACCATGTGTTCTTTCAATTACATCTCAGACCTCTCGATCTAATCACTCTCTGGGGAGGTGTGTATGTGCCCATTTATGTGTGTGTGTGTGTGTGTGTGTGTGTGTGTGTGTGTGTGTGTGTGTGTGCGTGTGCGTGCATCTGACAGTAAACAGATGTTTGAAAGACGAGCGTGATTTGATCTGCGTCTTATTTTTCATCTGACATGGTTGCCGGTGTGGGGTGATGCTCCCTACGGATGCTCTCGGGGTCTGTCGGCTGCCACACACACATACGCACGCACGCACGCACGCACGCACGCACGCACGCACGCACGCACGCACGCACGCACGCACACACACACACACACACACACACACACACACACACACACACACACACACACACACACACACACACACACACACACACACACACACACACAATCACGATGAGGAGGTCATGACATTATTTACGATGGCCTCAGTGCTGCACAAGGTGTCCACAAGGATTTGAAACACCAAACACCATGGTCTGTAATTGGTTCCCCCCCAAAAGATCTATAATACCAATATGATTATTTTTTTCCACCATCAGGTTCTGGATTTGAAGGTCCATTACCTTCTTGTAAATCTATACCGATCAAATATTGTTCTTTAAAGTTGAAGTGTCTTTTTTTTATTGTTTATTGTAATTGTGTTGGTTTATTGTGTCTTTCCAATTTTTCTATCTTCAAGTTAATTTTATGGTTATTGTATATTGCCTATAGATATTATCTATCTATCTATCTATCTATCTATCTATCTATCTATATATCTATCTATCTATCTATCTATCTATCTATCTATCTATCTATCTATCTATCTATCTATCTATCTATCTATCTATCTATCTATCTATCTATCTATCTATCTATCTATCTATCTATCTATCTATCTATCTATCTATCTATCTATCTATCTATCTATCTATCTATCTATCTATCTATCTATCTATCTATCTATCTATCTATCTATCTATCTATCTATCTATCTATCTATCTATCTATCTATCTATCTATCTATCTATCTATCTATCTATCTATCTATCTATCTATCTAAAGTCCTTCACTTTCAAGGAAAGAAAATATTCAAATAATTCAATTCATATTTCAGAAAGCCCCACCCAGTTTAGTGACCAGCATTTCACCCTCCACTCCTAGAATGCACATAATCCTCTTTCTGCGATCTAATCAGAGAGACATACGCAGTGGACGAGGCTCAGAGCTTTAGTAGCTTTAGGAAGATGATCATATATTAGTATGGACCAGATTATGCCTCCAATACATTTTCGGCAGAGAGGAATTCATCCCCTCCCAGAATTAAATGTCACAATGTCCTAAAAATGAACAATAAACAATAAAAAATAAACCTAAAATAAAACCCCTCAGACTATGACCAAAACAGTCATTAGCGTACATTCTCTAATGGCCGTCTTGTAAATGAAGACTCGCGCACATCTTGTGAAACGTCCTGTAATTTTAACCATTAATCTTTTTGCTGCGGGCCCCATGTAACGTCTTAAAGGACCCCTGGGGATGTCCCCCGACCCCACGTCGAGAACCTTTGTAATAAGAGGTAGAGCCCAGTATGCTGAAATTCACATACATATGCACAAATCCCATGCACACATTAAAGCTAAATAGAACCATGCATACAGTATATAGACTCAATGAGCACGTGCAGGACCATCCGTCCATCCACCCCCACCCCCCTTATGGTTGCACCCTGGGGGACATTTCCATACAAGTTGGGGAGAGAGGCAGTAATGGCTGCTTCCATTACAAACAGGAGGGAGATGGAGAGATGGAGCTGAAAGGGCCGGGTTTGACCTCTGACTTTCAATCCAGAGGAAACCAAATGATCAGCTCTTTCACGTGGGCAGACAGTCATGGTTACACACTGACAGCCATTTTTTATCTTAACATGCCATATCTTTCCCTCTCTCAAACACACACACACACACACACATACACACACACACACACAAAATATTTACACTGATAGCATCCATGTCTATTTGCTGTATGAACGCTGTCTCCAGGCAACCGTGCTCCGCAGCGCAGCATTGTGGGATACCCCAGGGAGGTGTGCTGACAATGTCAACATTGAGGCGTCAGTTTGGGAGCGTCTGCAACGAGTGCTTCCATGGAAAACAGCAACAACAACAACAAAAACAACACATCAGCAGACATGCGGTGTTTAACGGCCCCTTCCACTCAAAATTGTGTTTTCTTTGTTGTTATCCAACCAGTCCTGGCCCACAATGCAAATACTTGCGATAACATGAGCCCTTCAGCGATCATGGAGGAAGCTAACTCGTGAATGGAGTGACAGTTACTTGATATTTGCTTATTGCTGGGGGGCGTCTCTAATTACACATTGTCAAACACATGTTCTTGTGTTTGACGTACATGGGCCAGACGTGACCGTCAAACAGACCGGGCGGGTCTGGCACAGTGTAGTTCCTTGAGCGGAGGGGAGAGATGATGTTCGGCCATTTACTATCAACTTTTTGTTGGTGTAAAAGCCTGATTAAAACATTAACATTCCAACATATAAAATACAGGTAGAGGGGATGTAATTATTTCCACAATCTTTTGCACACTCACTATCTCGCCGGTTGTTTTTCGGCATGAGCCGCGTGTGAGTCACGACGTGTTTGTGACACGTGCCCTTCGGGTGAATGGTGTTTTTGTTTGAGTTACATTCATTCCCTTTTGGTTTTGTGAGTGAGCCTCGGTGCGTATACACTCATGCTATTGTCATGGATATAGCCTTTAAGTGGAGGAACCTGCTCGATGCTGAGGCCGGTGACTCAGCCCACTGTCCCCATTGAGCTTTCACTGCTTGGGGGCCAAATCACATTTCTGTCCCTATCAAACTCCGTCTTACTCACGCTAACCCCCAAGCAAGGAAGCCCCCCCTAATATATAAGTAAGACTAATATTATTTATGTAAACAGGACACTGAGAGGCTCCGTATTGTCCTGGTGCTGTGTGTCATAGCTCCAGTGTGTGTGTGTGTGTGTGTGTGTGTGTGTGTGTGTGTGTGTGTGTGTGTGTGTGTGTGTGTGTGTGTGTGTGTGTGTGTGTGTGTGTGTGTGTGTGTGTGTGTGTGTGTGTGTGTGTGTGTGTCTGGGTCTGGGTGTTCTCCCTGCGTCCTGTGGCCCTGGAGCCTGGAGCTTAGCGTGTGTAGCGGACGTTGCTAGCACTGGAAGCAGGATTTCCCCCTTCTGTCCCCACAGGCTTCCTCTGAGCGCCAGCCCTCCCTCCTCTTCATCCTTCGCTCTCGCCATTGACGCCATTGTTCTTCTAGGTGCACTTTCTTTCTTTCTTTCTTGAGCCACTGACATTTTTCTTCTTGTTTTTTAAATTTTTTTATTTCTTTAGGTTATTTTGTTGCTTTTTGTTGATGTCTAGGCTTTCTAACACACACACATATATATTTAGCCCCTTTCCCAAATGGAATATGTAACATTGCTGGATAAAAAATATCCGGCAAAGGCAGTAGGTAGTCATTCCCACACTGGCCTCCTTTATGGAAAAATTTTGTATGAAGTCTGTTCCCAAATTAGATGATTGTTACAGATACAGTACGTACGTGGGTTAGGGTTAGTATGTTGCGTCCAGTGTAGATGTGATCGTTTGGACAATCTGTCGGCCATGGATGTACAATCGGAGTCGGTTGGTTTTTTCCTGGCTCCGGCATTTCGCTTCCCGTCTCGCCGCCCCTCGACCGGACGGACTCGGTTCCCTCCGCTGACGGAGCGGGGACAGAGCCCCCGTCCCCGTCGCAATAACCCTAACCCCAATGTTATCAAATCAGTGTGATAATTTTCAACCTGTCCTACACTCTGCCTCCGGAGGAGGAACGTTCTCCACCCGTCCTACCTCTCCCTCCGTCAGCTCGCTCCCTCCGGCTCTGCGCTGCAGTGCAGCGGTTGGGCACGCGAAGCACGTGTGCCCGCATTTTTAAAAAGAAAAATAATAAAATCTAAAAATATAAAGACCTGACTCCTTAGAGACTGGACGTGTTTTAGTTTCTTGTCTTTGCCGCCAAGCTCCACGGTTCGGATCAGAGTCGCCATTTTTCAGATTTCTTTTTTTTCTTCCCGAAATCTCATCATTTTTAAAATATTTGTACGAAATAAATATAATTTATGTAAAAACCCACTATCTGTGCTCTGCCTTGTATTTGGATTTGGCTCCACTCCTATTTTACGTGCTTGTCCTGGGGATGTTCCTTTCACACACACTTATTTATCTCAACTTTTCCTTCTTCTAGTGAATCTTTGGGTTTATTGTATACTGTCTATTTTTCCAGCAAATTGTATTTATCTGTCTTATTTCCTTCTCTCCTTCCTCCCTTATTTGTTTGTTTGATCTACCCTAATTGAATGAACAATCTTCTTCAGAGCTATTTTGTCTTTCATCTCTCTTTCTCTCTTTTGTTAATTTTTTTACATTTTTCTTCTCCAGTATTCTCACTCCTCCTTATTCACACCACCCAACTCTCTACACTCTACTTATAGTCAAAGCAGTGCAATTTGTTCTTGAGGGTGAAAAAAATTGGCAAAAATGGAGGGCCAGGACGTAGTGGGTGAGTGGCCATCTCGGTCAGGGTTCCTTCTTTTGAAAAGGTTGAAACGCCGTCGCAAAAACAAAAATATAGTGATTTTCACGGCAGCGTCCACAGTCCCTTCTGTGTTCTCCTCTGAGGCTCAGTACTTTTCCTCCCACGCCCGCGGAGTAAACACGCCCTCTGATACGTCCTGCCGCACGGGGATACTGCCCAATCTGTCTCACACTGTTTAGAGATTCTAGCGCAAATATACAGATGCAAAGTACAGTAACACTTCTCCTCCATCTCTCTCTCTCCCTCTCTCTCTCACTCTCTCTCTGTCCATTCATCCTCCTCTACTTGACCTGGTCCTATCTGCCTCTCTTGCCCGGACTTTAAAGCAGCGGTGGAAGAAGTTCTCGGGCTTTAAAGACACAAAATGACTATTAAAAGTCAAAGTACCCCATTGACGTTTCTACTGAAGTAAAAGTATATAAGCACTTGCTTTTAAATGAACTTAAAGTATTAAAAATGAAAGTACTTGTTATATCTAGTACCCTGGTATAGCAAAGCATATAAAACAGCATAAAATGCTACTCTACCTTTTTTCTGCAGATGAGGCTAATGCAGACCCTGATTCTGACAGTTTACAAAAAGAAAATATTAATAATATATAGTATTAACATATAGTATAGATGTCAGTCATTTACAAGGGTATGGATCTAATGAATCCTGAATCAGCAGTTTGATAGATGCTGTCCCTGATCTTTTTACCGGATCCAGATCAACATAAACCAAATGTTTTAGACCTCGACTTTTCACCAAAACTTAAGTCGTTGACTAAACGTGAATAAAAAAATGTAGATGCTTGCTTTGAAATGTAGTGGAGTGAAAGTCAAAAAGCTCCAAAAATAAGTAAAGTACCAGATACTTTTAAAAATGTACTTAAGTACAGGAACAAAGTAACTTGTACTTAGTTACTTACTACTCCATTGCTGCTTAAATGTGTCTCTCTGTGCATCTGGAACAGTCTGTCCCTCTTCACTGCAGCGAGGGTCGTGTTGATGCATCAGCCCACAAGCACATGCGCATGACCCGTACACACATATACACACACATACGCACACGCACGCACATAAACAAACAAACACACACAATGCAGTTTAGTGTCGGCTCGGCGGACTGTGCGCGGCTGCGGCGTGGTGGATGTGTGAGCTGATGTTGAGGACTGGCCCACCGTGCACTCGCACCACTAGCTCCTCTGTAGTACAGCCAGACTGTACACTCTGTGAGTGTGTGTGTGTGTGTGTGTCTGTGTGTGTGTGTGTGTGTGTGTGTGTGTGTGTGTGTGTGTGTGCGCGTGTGTGCGTGTGTGTCTGTGTGTGTGAGAGAGAGAGGGAGAGTTTACATCAGTAATATACATGTATTAAAGTAATTATACTGTGGTGCCAAAGAGACGAGTACTGGGACAAACAAGTAGCTGTATGCTGCCAACAACTTAAAGGCCTCCTGCATTGCGTGTGTGTGTGTGTGTGTCTGTGTGTGTGTCTGTGTGTGTGTGTGTGTGTGTGTGTGTGTGTGTGTGTGTGTGTGTGTGTGTGTGTGTGTGTGTGTGTGTGTGTGTGTGTGTGTGTGTGTGTGGTGGATGAGTTCACCACTTGTTTTGGCCCTGTGCGTGCCACACAGACCTTCCTTGTACACGGTCACTCTCGGCTGATTTTTACCTTAATCCCTCATCAGGGAGGCATAAGGGGCTGACGTACGCCACCTATTAGCCTTAAATTACACCCCCACCCCGACCCCCCTGTTCCCCCGAAAAACTGTCTGCTACTGGACCCCCAGCGCCCCCCATAACTGTCACTGCACCGCACCGTGTGTGTGTGATACACATCTCAACATTGGCCCTTTATTAAAGGTAGCTGCAGCTAATGAATGGCGTATGTGCTGGTGGACAATAAATGTGTTTTATTGTCTCATTTTCAAGCTGTAAGCCTAAATATGACACCAGTTTGCCTACATTAAAATAATATATAAAAAAAACCTTTTTTTGAACTACAACCGTAATGTTGACGTTGGAATGTTACCAAACAGGACATTGCTTGTTGAAAGCCCCGGATTCGTCTCAAGTGATTCATGCAAATGTAACAGAAGATAGGCGGGATCCCAACAGACGCGCTGCTTGTTTAAACACACCGGTCCGAACCAGTTTCACAGCATCAGATAGCATCATGGCTGAATGCCCTAGAGCTGCTATAACAGAAGAGATGTTCCACTGAAGCTCCCATACTGAAGCTCCGGGGCGAAGTAAACTGTTGGGCCCTGAACAGTAAGAGCCACGGGACGAGTCGTCACCCAAACACACTCTGTGGTGAAAGAGCTTCCATTGTCAGCGAACTGTGATAGAGTGCATATTCCAAGTTGATTTTCTACTCTGTCATCACGTTTTAGCTCCTAATGGATAGAGGCGATGGATGAGTGATGTCATGATCCGTCTCTCTCTCTCTCTCTCTCTCTGCCTTGGTCTATCTCTTTCTCTCTTTCTACCACTCAATTTCAATTGAAATTCAGTTCAATTTAAAGGGCTTCACTGACATTTCATTCAAAGCAAATGGAAAACAAAAAAATGTAATTTATATAACTTAAAAAATAAAAACAGAAAATGTATACAGCATATACAAATGAGTGAAGATAACCTAAAAGGATAATATAACTTTTTAAACATTGCTGTTAAAAAATGTATAAATAAGTGAATAAATAAAAACACATAAACAGATAAGTCAAGATAATATAACAGTTGAAACAGAAACATTTAAAATAAGATAAAATAAGCAAATTGCAAATTTATATTCAAAAATATAAATAAATAAATATATATATATATATATATATATATATATATATATATATATATATATATAGAGATAGATAGATAGCAATGTTCTTATTTTTTATTAGAAAAGGAGGATGGGCAAGAAAGGAAGGAGATAAGTGTGCCAATGGAGATGAGATGTGCTGGGGCGCGAGGTGACCTAACCGGGGTCTGGGTGAAGGCTCCGACTTCTTAGGGCCTGTCGCATCGATCTGACACACACACACAGATAGAGCACACACACACTGGTATACAAACATGGAAACACACAGATTCAGACACACACAAACAGAAACAGAACCGCACAAGCACAAACACACACTTAATCATATGCATAACAGACACAAACACCTATATATACACACACATAAATGCACACATAAATGCACACACACGCACATACACACACGCACATCTATTAAGCCACACATGCAAGAGTCATCTAGCATAAACGTTTGAACTAAAACAAGTTTAGTTGTACTGTAATTACGTAGGCTTGGAGCCCTGTCCACGTGTATACAGATATTTTTTCAAACAAAGTATTTTATCAGCATTTTGGCCTCCCATCAACACAAAACTAGGGTTTAGGTCACTGAAAACAAAGCTTTTGGAAAACTCCTTTCAGGGTGGAGATTTTTAAACTTTCAAATTTGCGCATTTGTCAGGAACCTACGAGCAATGGCCGACAACCATTGTGTTGTTCGTCGTGTCTGCATTAAAAGTTTGAAGGTCTCTTGAACTTTAGGAATCGCGGCCATACAGTGTTGTGTATGAATATAATGATTCCATCGCTTAAGAAGAAGCTCAATATGCATGCTCCTTATATTCTTCTGTTGTGTTTGACATCAAGTATTACGACATATAATCACCCCTAGTGGCCTTGATTGCTTATGTGAGCATTTAAAATTGTTTTTGCTTTCTTTCTTTATTTATTTTTTTGTTTTTGATTTTGATTTCTTGTGCCAATGGGGGAAAGATGAGGGGGAACGTGCCTTTTCAGAAGTATACATATACTGTATGTGTGTACGAAGCCTTAGACTTAGACTAGACGTAGACTAGAGCAATGATGACACACACACACACACACACACACACACACACAGACCGACAGACAGACCGACAGACAGACAGACAGACAGAGAGACACACACACACACACACACACACACACACACACACACACACACACACACACACACATGCACACACAGGCACCTAAGCCATGTGTTGGTATGGTGCTCTCCAAATGCTCAATAATAATAATACTTGTATTTACTGAGAATTTAATGACATGTGCATTTATATGAACTGGAGGGGGAGGGGATGAGTTGGAGAGAGAGATATAGAGAGAGAGACCTTCTTAATGAAGTGGAGGGAGGGAGAAAATATGAGATACTGAGACGTGATCTGATCTTAGTCGATTGTGATGGTCATTTCAGGTCCATCAGTCGCTAATTGAAATGTAATTACTAGCGTGCCAGTTAGACGTGTGTGTGTGTGTGTGTGTGTGTGTGTGTGTGTGTGTGTGTGTGTGTGTGGGTGTGGGTGTGGGTGTGCGTGTGCATGTGCGTGTGCGCGTGCGTGTGTGTGTGTTGAGGGGGGCGGAGGATTCTCAGTCTGATCCTCACTTTTGGCACCCAGTTTAATCTGAGTCACACAATTAAATGATGCCTCCTTTTTTCAAGTCATTCATTCGTTCGTACTTTTCTTTCGGACCTTCATTTCTTTTTGATCTGCGCATGTGAATAAATCAACAGGAAGGGGGGGTGGTGGTGGTGGTGGTGCTGGGGTGCATGAAAGAGCATGAGAACAAAGGCATTAAATAGAAAGAGGTGGAGAGGAGGGCAAGGGGGGCAGCGAGAGAGGGGGAGGTGAGAGAGGAAGAGAGAAGGAAAGAGAGAAAGAAAGAGAGAGAGGAGTTCTGTTCATACGAGAGTGGTTATTTATGCCAAAGCCCTGTTTATTAGACCCACTGGTGGACGGCGCAACATAGTCTGGAGGGTTAGAATACAAGAGGAAGGAATGATGGTAAAACCAGGCAGTGGGGGGAGCGAGGGAGAGTAAGATAGGAGGAGATAGAAAACAAGAGGTAGAATAGATGGTATAACCAGTCAGTGAGGGGGGGGAGGAAGAGAGAGAGAGAGAGAGAGAGAGAGAGAGAGAGAGAGAGAGAGAGAGAGAGAGAGAGAGAGAGAGAGAGAGAGAGAGAGAGAGAGAGAGAGAGAGAGAGAGAGAGAGAGAGAGAGAGAGAGAGAGAGAGAGAGAGAGAGAGAGAGAGAGAGAGAGAGAGAGAGGGGAGGGTGAATGAGCCAGTAGGGGGGGGAAGAGTCAGCAAGCAGGAGAGAGAGAGAGAGAGAGATAGATATAGAGGGAGGGGGGAGTCGGAGGAAAATGGGAGGGAAGGAGTGAGTGTTGCTGCTGCGCCTGTTTCTCCTGTCATTTGGCTACGGCTCACCAGGCAGGCTGGAGGGAAGACAGCGCTAGAGGGAGAAGGAGAGGGAGGAGAGGGAGGAGAGGAAGCTGAAGCGATATTGTCATTGTTTTCTGTGTGACTGAAGAGAGGCAGGAAGACAAAAGAGGCAGAGAGGATTTGGGCGCCGGGCACTGGAGGGTCTGCAGATCCATGGATTACCAGCAGTGAGTGGGATCACTGTTACTCCACTAACCCACTAGTCAGCCTCTGCAGAGGGGTGAAGCTCCGGTCGCAGCCCACCTCAGTTCGGTCTGGACCCCCTGCAGAAACCACAGAGACCAGACAGCGGGGACCAGACTGCTTTTATTTTTTCATTTTTTTTTAAACGTCACTCTCTCGCATTATTATCGGATTTTTTTTAATCTGGTCGGCTTCTGTTTGTCTGAGAGTGTGTGGTGTCACTCATGCTGTTGTTTGGCTCTCTGCAGGAGGGATGCTGGAGGCTAATGTGGCTAGCATTAGCATGAGTGCTAAGCCCAGAGAGCATGACCTGAAGTCCCCTGCAGCCAGCCAGGACCCCCCGGCTAGGAATATGGCCTCCAGAAAGACCCAGGCCAAGCCCACTGCTCTGCCCCAGGGGCTCCCCCGGCCCTCCGGCCCGGAGCTGAAGGTGTACCGGCCGACCACGGGATCCGTCCCCATCCCAAACCCCAACCCATCCAGGCTCCGGAAGCAGTGCTCGCTCACCAACCTGTCTGTACTTACCGACGCAGAGAAGAAGCTTCACCTCTACCAGCCTCCCCGCTGGAACGACGACATGGGACGACCCACCACAGGGACCGGGACGACCAAAACGGCCCAGAGCAAGGCTGGTCAGGTTGGGGGTGGGAAGGTGCCTCTGTCCCGGACGTTATCAAAGTCAGAGCAGTCTCTGTTCCAGGGGAAGCCCAAGCCGTTCTCCTCCCCAGCGGTGACCCCAAGCTTGGGCAAGCCCAGTCGCATCCCCGCCCCTGGTAAACCTCGGGGTCTGTATGCTGAGGTCAAGCCCATCAGCAAAGCCTCTGAGACCGACCAGAGCATAGACCCTTCAGAACCTCCAATAAAGTCTCACTCTAATGGATCCGGGAGCACTGGTGGGGCCGGGACTAAAAAAAACGGGGAAAAGGGTCGAGCCGAGGCTCCCTCGACGACGGAGAAGAAAGTGGAGGCGAAGGAGATGGAGGCAGAGGAGGATAAAGCCTTTCTGAAGGTGGACCCGGAGTTGGTGGTGACTGTTCTGGGCGACCTGGAGCAGCTCCTCTTCAGCCAAATACTGGGTGAGTCCACAATCTCTGTACTTTAAAAGATTACGGGCAAAAACAAACCGTTGGCTCAAAATGACAGAATATAAGTCAGTAAGGACAGAACTCTAAATAGTCACTTTAAATCATCAGCTGGTCATCCGGGATCATAAACAAACACTCACATAAGACCTGCTGCACACTAATGTCTGAACATGTGTTGTAAGCAGTTGCTGTTGACAGCCTTCTTCCAGTCCATCCTCTCAGCTCTTCCGTTCTGCTATCTTCTCCTTTCCTCCCTGTCTCTCTCCCCTTCCTCCTCCCCCTTTGCCTGCTCTCCACACCCATGTCGTTGCCTCCAGCTCTTGCTCTCCGGCATCAACAGTGAATTTCAAATGAGCTCGGTCTCTATTGCAGCGCAGTGCATATAATATGTCTGTGTGTTTTTCTAAGTGCTCCTCTCTGCAGGCGCGCGGGCAGCCGGGCTCCTTTTGTTTACAACGTTGTAGCTGCCATATCTGCTCTATTTACACGTGTTCACGCCGGCTTCTGCTTCGTACGCGCGTGTAAATGTGTCTCGTGCGTGCACGTGGACGCCGTGCGGTGGGGGACCGTGTGTTTTTGTGTTAGCGTACGAGCTAGCTGAAGTCGGCAGATGTTGGAGGGCTGACGTGGTTTCTGTTGTGGACTCACCGTTTATCGGGCGAGCCTTCTGCTCTGACCTACTGCCACAGTCAGTGGGACGACACCAACACACATTAATCTTTAAAACACCGCTCTGTCTCCCCTGCTTCTCGCTCCCTCTTTTACACGCGGAAGCATGTTGGTATGTTTTGTAGGGCTGGATTTAAGAACTTGATACTACGATACGATTCACTTTAGTAGTTTCAATTTCTCGACCAATTTCTGAATGAAAGACTTCTGCAACCATTTTTAATTATTCCTTAAGGAACTGTATTTGTTCGGTGAAATATTTTCGTAACGCTCGTCAGATGATGATACTGAAAAGTCAGTAGTGATTCTCATTATGTATGTATGTATTGAAATCAAATCGTGAGACCCTGCCCCAGTACCTACCCAGCCCTTGTCAGGCGACAAGCACGCCAGGTTATATTAAGTGCAGGTGTGTGTGTGTGTGTGTGTGTGTGTGTGTGTGTGTGTGTGTGTGTGTGTGTGTGTGTGTGTGTGTGTGTGTGTGACAGACCCCCGGCAACCACCTGACTCCCACAGAAATCAGCCATTTGTCACTAAGGGGCGTGGGAGCGCTGGTGGTGGGGAGTGGGTCTGTAAATAAAACGGCAGCATATTGAGTCACTCTCTGGTCACAGTGGGCCATGTATTTAGGCTCACCCCTCCTCCCTCAATCTCTCCATCTATCCATCTATCCATCCATCCTCCCCTCCACCCCTCCCTCCCCTCTATTTCCATTGATCTCCGGGCAACTGACAGATGGTCACCCCCACACCCTCTCTGTTACCGGGGGCAACATGTAAGGAGGAAAAAAGTGTGTGTGTGTGTGTGTGTGTGTGTGTGTGTGTGTGTGTGTGTGTGTGTGTGTGTGTGTGTGTGTGTGTGTGTGTGTGTGTGTGTGTGTGTGCTAGCTACCTGCTTGTGCCACCCCCTCTCAGGCCCTCTCATACACACACACACACACACACACACACACACACACACACACACACACACACACACACACACACACACATCCTGCGTAGATCTGCACTGAGACACATTGTATGTGTGAAGTTGTAGCAAGTTACCAAAAATGGTGACTGTGACGTTGTGAGTAATGTGGTCAGTCTGTGGTATTAATCACAGATTTATCTATCTTTCCACCTCTCTTCCTGTCTCTCTCTCTCTCTCTCTGGTTTTTATCTGCTATAGCTTCCAACCACCTCCTGGCCGTGGGAGATACCATCATTGTGTGTGTGTGTGTGTGTGTGTGTGTGTGTGTGTGTGTGTGTGTGTGTGTGTGTGTGTGTGTGTGTGTGTGTGTGTGTGTGTGTGTGTGTGTGTATGTGTGTGTGTGTGTGTGTGTGGAGAACAGTGTTATTATATCTGACTGGACAGGTATAAATCATTTTTTTTCCATCCATCATCACCCCCTCTACCCTCCCTGTCCTATTTTTTTCCTCTCTCATTCTCAGCTTGTGTCCAAATCACAGCTTGTGTGACCTTGCCCTGCAGCTTTCTGTGCTGTGGTGTGTGTGTGTGTGTGTGTGTGTGTGTGTGTCTGTGTGTGTCTGTGTGTGTGTGTGTGTGTGTGTCCTTGTTTCTTTTCTCAACATGTTATGATGCAGCTGGCCACACCTTATTCCATCCATCAGGAGGGGGTGGAAAAAGAAGAGGAATGGGGAAAATTCTGAGGGTGGAGGCAGGGAAGAAATAAAGGAATATTCATTCACTCGTAAACAAAGCGCTGGGCTTTAAAGAGCAAAGGATTGATAGAAGGAGACAGAGAGAGATATAGTGAGAGAGGGAAGGAGAGAGAAGCAGGAAAAAGAAACGGAATGAGAGCAAAGTAAAATGATTGTAATATTCAATGACCCAAATTTCTAACTGACACCTTGACTGACAAAACATCACATTGCAGTCCAACACAGAGACCACAGCAGGATGGGGTGTGTGTGTGTGTGTGTGTGTGTGTGTGTGTGTGTGTGTGTGTGTGTGTGTGTGTGTGTGTGTGTGTGTGTGTGTGTGTGTGTGTGTGTGTGTGTGTGTGTGTGTCAATCTTTGTGTGACTTTATTCATGCATGTTTGTGTGTTTTTCTATGCCTTTGTGTGTTGCTATGTAGTGTGTGTCTGTCTTTTCGTGTGTGTGTGTGTGTATGTGTGTGTGTTATGAAGAGGTTAAATATGACTTGCCCTGTAGCTTGCGGCCGCAGGCTCATCCTTTACCGTATCTGCTCCTCTATTTCCGATGGGACGCGCGGCTAATTGGTTTCTCCTCCGCGTGCTCTGTCATAGGAAGATAGATTATGAATGTTCAATGGATCCATTCCCATAATGCACTTCTTTCCCTCCCATGGCCCCTTCTCCTCCTCCCCATTGACTATCAACTAGAAGGGGAGGAAGTAAAGGAAACAAGGAAAGAAGATGAAACATGCACAATACTAGTGTCCATGATGAACCTAGCATGTTAGCTTGGTTAAGATGCTGCAGGGAGAATTAAAAATGGACAACCTTTAACCTTTCTTTATTGTCACACACACACACCACAACACATGCATTACATGCAGCTAAGGCCGACACACACACACATTTCGGATGGAGGCCGTGAAATGTATTTTCCGCATTTTTCCCATCGAGGCTCGTCCTTCCTCCGGAGGGCAGGCCAGGAGCGGTCGGCCGCTTACAGTTCAGCGCCCGGGGACCAACTCCAACGTCCATCGCTGGTCAGACAATGTTTCTTGATGACGTGTTAACCACAGACCTTATTTCAAGCATCAAACCAAAAACCCATTCAAAATACTTTGACTTTGGGACGAGGGAACGGGAGTTACTGTAACTACAGCTCCTATTGCTGAAGTGCTCCTAAGTGCTGCAATGTATTCGTCCACTCACTTCAGCCAATCAGGATGGATCAGCATAGCAAATATAAACACCGGAAGTGTTCCCTTCTTCCTCTGAAACCAATTCAGCAAGACTGATGGGGGTCCTGTGGGGTATAAAACCCTCATGCCATGGACACACTACACAACTTTCAAAGTCGTCAGATCGCTGTGCTGTTCGCAGTCTTGTGGTTTGCACACTACATCAGAATCGTCTTTAGAATCAGGATCAGCATCGTCTTTATTGTCAAGTAAGTTTACACATACAAGGAATGTCTTGGTGTTCAGTGTTCAGTCCTGGGTTCGATTCCCGCCTGGGGTGCTGTTGGCACCGTGCTCCGGGTGGGTTATCTCCCAAATAGGAGCCTTTCTGTGTGGAGTTTGCATGTTCTCCCCGTGCTCACATGGGGTTTCCTCCGCCTAAGGACCCCCACCAAAAACATGCACACATCATCGTCTGACCAGCGATGGACACTTGTTACCTGGTCCCCGGGCGCGTCCACGTATGCTGCCCACTGCTCCTGGCTGTGCCCCCGGAGGAAGGACAAGCCAAGGATGGGTTAAATGCAGAGGCCTCATTTCACCGGCCACCATCCAAAGCATGTGCATGTGTGTGTGTGTGTGTGTGTGTGTGTGTGTGTGTGCATGTGTTGTAGTGTGGTGTGCTGTGTGACAATTAAAGATTCTTCATTCTATAAGAATATGAAAATATGGCTGTTTTCTTTTTAAATAAAGAGCTGCACAGTTTGTGCAGGAATGTGGAAATTTCCTGAGTATGAAGTATAACAGAATGTGCAATGTGCACGGATAGTAGTCCAGAAGAATGAAGAATGTGCGTTAATGTAATGCATTGACATGTCAATTCAATTCAAGGCGTACAACTCTGTGTGGTGTCTATGGGGGTAGGGGGGAGGGTCCGTTACAGTGGGGGTTCTGGGCCTTGTTGATGAGGCCAGTTGCAAACGGGAAGAAACTGCTCTTGTGGCGAGAGGTTTTTGCATTGTTGGACCGCAGCCTCCTGCCAGAGGGGAGTGTCTCAAACAGTTTGTGTCCGGGGTGGGAGGGGTCAGCCACAATCTTACCTGCACACCTCAGGGTCCTGGAGGCGTACAGGTCCTGGAGAGATGGCAGATTGCAGCCAATCACCTTCTCAGCAGAGCGAATGACAGGCTGCAGTCTACCCTTGTCCTTGATGGTATCAGCAGCGTACCAGATGGTGATGGAGGAGGTGAGAATGGACTCAATGATGGAGGTGTAGAAGTGCACCATCATCATCTCCGGCAGGTTCAAGTTCCTCAGCTGCCGCACGATGTACATCTGCTGCTGTGCTTTCTCGATGATGGCGCTGATGTTCAGCTCCCACTTGAGGTCCTTAGAGATGATGGCTCCCAGGAAGTGGCAGGACTCCACAGAGACGACTGGGGAGTCACACAGAGTGATGGGGGTAAGTGGGGCTGCGTTCTTCCTGAAGTCCACAGCCATCTCCACTGTCTTCACTGCGTTGAGCTCCAGGTTGTTCTGTCTGCGCCAGCTCACCAGATTGTCAAGCTCCCACCTGAAGGCGGATTCATCTCTACCAGAGATGAGCCGAATAAAGGTGGTGTCGTCCGCAAATTTCAGGAGCTTGACAAACTGGTGGCTGGAGGTGCAGCTGTTGGTGTACAGGGAGAAGAGCAGAGGACAAAGAACGTAGCCTTGTAGGGAACCAGTGCCGATGGTCCGGGAGTCAGAGATGTGTTTTCCCAGCTTCACGTGCTGCCTCCTATCAGACAGGAAGTCTGTGATCCACCTGCAGGTGGAGTCAGGCACACTCAGCTGGTAGAGCTTATCCTGCAGAAGAACGCGGATGATTGTGTTGAGGGCAGAGCTGAAATCCACAAACAGGATCCTTGCGTAGGTTCCTGAGGAGTCCAGGTGCTGTACATGACTGCTCAGTAACAGGGGGTCACACATTACAAGATCTTTCACCAGGAAGAATCCCCAACGAGTCTGTCGGGTCTCCAAACTACATTTTGTGACAAACACAAGCGAGAATAGACACAGTCCATTGTGCCCCACTGAAGGGCCAATAGGAAGCAACTTCATACGCTCTATCCACAGAGAAAGTGTAATCACTAAACACAGACAATGCGTCAAAAATCTGAGTGACCCACGAAAGACAATACTCCTTAAGTCCGCGCGGCCGCAACGCCGATCACCGACTGGGAAAGGGACCCTGCGAAGACGTCTTGCAGGTAGAAACAGACAAATGGGGAAGGCGACGACAAGGATGCCGCCGTGCAAATGTCCTGGACCCCGATACCCCTAAAAAGGGCAGTCAAAACAGCCACAACTTGAGTAGAGTGGGCACAGATAGTGGTCGATGTAAGGGATACATTTGCATAGCAAATGAGATAGGCGCTGGGCAGAGAGCGGTGGCTGGCCCAAGCCGCCAAATAGCACACAACTGTGGTGACAACCAAATTGGAGCTGTGCAGTCCATCTAATGGAGCCGTTCTTCCCACACACTCTGGTGAGGAGAAGGAAAAAAGTCCTTGAGGGTAACCACCCTTGATCTGCATGAGCTTGTCACAACCTTAGGCGTGAACGCCGGGTTAGGTTACAACACTGTGCAGTTGAAATCGCCATTAATGACTGGGCACGGGACTGGGCCCGGGACCATCCAGCAGCCAGGCCACCCCCCCTAGCAGATCTGCAACAGTCAAGCCTGGCTACACCTCCATCAGCCAGCACAGAAGCCCGAGGCTCCACGCTCTGGAATGGAGGAGGGGCTAGTCTGCTTTGTCGCCCTGGGCGGGGGTCGCCCATGGACTGTTCTGTTTCGGGATTCCAGGTCCAGAGTCCAGGCAGTTTATTTTTATTATTGTTATTTTTTTCTCTCTGCGTGGTGGGGGGGAGGGTAGGCTAGAGTAGACTGGTAGGCTGGCCTCAGTTTGGTGTCGGGGGTATGTGGTGTGGTTTAAGCAGCCACACCTGTCTTGGGTCTACGTAATTGAGGCCGGGATTATGGCTGTATGCCTGTTGCTTGTTAGAGCAATCAACGAGCAACAGGTAAAGCCCGCGTTGCCACACACACATACAGAGAGTTTCTGTTATGACAATGTTCCATCTGCTCCCGGCTTGTTCCATCTTGCCCATTCTCTACAATAAACTGGTGTGTTTGCAACATCTTTGCCTGTCTCTGTGTCAGAGGGCCCTGAAAACACCGTTCAGGTGGCGTGCTGCAGGCAGTCCTGTCACAATGGCTAAGCAGGCAGGTTGCACAGACAGAGCGCACAGATTCCCGACAAGCTTTGTAGAGGTCAGAGCTATAAGCAGTGCCGTCTTAACGTACGGCATCTTTAACAGGATCTGAGACAAAAGTTCGAAGGGCGCACTAAAGTCCAAAACCAGATCCCAGGACCGTCAACGAGGTCACCGAGCCCTCGGCATGCGACAGCGCGTCGTGACGCATGGAGATCTGCCACAGGCTCATCACCACTAATGGTTGGAGCTCCGTGAACCAAAGTTCTCCCTGATGATTGAGGGCTATCAGTATCACCAACAGCCCCTCCAAATGCACTCGATCCATCAGTCTTGGCAGCAGCCCCGATGGTGGGAATGAGTAAAGGAGAGCCTTCGGCCACGGGTGGTGTGCGAACACATCCACCCCCAGATGGGGGTCATCTTTCTGGTGGAGGGAGAACCACAGGGGACGCTGAGCAGTCTCTTGGCGACAACAGGTTCACTCGGGCTGTCCTGAATAGTCTCCCACTTTGCCACTCTGCCTCGCGTTCGCCTCTTCTTGACATGAGGTCCGCAATCACATTTGTCCTACAAGGGATGCTGCCCTCGCGCAGGCTTGAGAATTCTGCTTTGACGCGGCACTTGCCCGATGATGACGTACCCAGGCGCCCCGCAGAGGAGGTGAGGATGCTGTGCAGGTACGCCCAGAGCAACAGCTCCCCAAAGGCAGAGCACTCTGACGCAATGGAGGCCAGGCCATTGCGTCGGTCAGCTTGACGGCAGAAAAAAGGTGGCATATCTGGGCGGAGAACGAGGCCGGAAGGTGTCTCCTTCGTCCACGCTGAGGCGTCTATGTCGTATCCATTGGTGGAAAGGAATGTTGATGGTCTCCTCATCTCTGCGACAGCCTGGTCCGCCAGCACGCGATCAATTAAAAGTATTTCACACAGCAAGCCCGCTCGCCGGCCAGTATGGCAGGTCTCGCACGGCGTTGGATCCGTGAGCCCAGCGAGGCAGATAAAACACCTGCCGTGGGAGTCACACGACCCCACCAGGCCGATGCATAGGCAAGGGCCTTGTTTATATTGGCCCAGCGGGGGTTACGTCACGGCACGTCGCTTTACCGTGGACCTCTGTGCAGCGCTGTGCCTGCGCTTTGCTCGCCGCAAATCCTGCATGGTGCAACCAATACACACCAATGGAATTTTTAGCGCAGCACTCACCTATGTGAAAGACCCTTGAAGCATGTGGCCAATGAGCATCTCAAGGCTTGTGACAGCGAGCAGCAGGCACTGTGACACGTCTTCTTGTGTAATCATAATAGAAAATGCCACAGAGGAATATGTATGTATATATATATATATATATATATACACACGCACACACACATACGCATATACAGTATGTAAATATATTTATGTGTGTACGTGTGTGTGTATATATACTGTATATGTATACACCCAATAAATCAACAAATAAACAGAAACTAGAGCTTGATGTAAACGGTTGCCAAGTTGCACCAACCACCGTGTGTGTGTGTTGGTCACTGTCGCCATATGGGTGCATGGGTTGTGGTGTGTGTGCTGTGTGATGAATAAAGAATCTTCTTCTAAAAAAAAAACTGTTAAAAAAAATGTTAAACACACAAGCACACAAAAGTTATATTAATTAATCTGTTTCCCCTTTCTTGATATCACTCTTGGAATGTTGAGATTGAGATAATTGCATTAAATTTATATAGGATCATTATCACTCAATTCTAATATGATTAAAATGTGGTCTCGGCAACCAACAGTTGATGCAAGGTTGCCAACTTGGCAGCCAGTTCTAAAAGCCAGAATACATAAACAGAAAGCACCTTCAGAAAGCACCTTCAAGATTTCTTATATTTTTGGATATTTTTATTTTTCACACATAAATCCACCAAATATTTATCACACATAAATATGAATGTACTTGGTAACAACCCATTGCAGACGTTTTAGAAAAGAGGCCACAAACCACAAACCTTATGAAACCAAGCCAAAATACGATTCTCCCCTCATGCAAGATTTATTGTAATGTAAATCATTTGACTGTTAATAAACCAAGAAAGGCACCAAGACGCTCTGGGGAAATCTTCATAAACGATATTATTAAATATATTATTGCAAGTCAGCCTCAACAGCACCTTGTTAAGCCTTCAGCGCAATCTGAAGAATTAACCCCCCGACGCCGTCCTCTAATGACACCCTGTACCATTCAGAGAACATAATGGCTGTGCATGCGTGTGTGCGTGCGGGCGGGCCTGCCTGCCTGCCTGCCTGCCTGCCTGCCTGCCCGCCTGCCCGCCTGCCCGCCTGCCCGCCTGCCTGCCTGCGCGCGCATGTGTGTGTTTGTGCATGCATGTGTCGGGAGCTTAGCTGTAACAGTGGTCTCTCCCAGTGTGAAGCCAGGATCCAGTCTAAGCACTGAGCACCAGGATTAGTCCTGCATCTAGGTAATGAGAAGATCCAAGTCCCACTCCACTAATCGGAGATCCATCACCCTTGAAAGAGCAGCCAAGAAATGATTCCCAAAGTGAATTACTGTACATATTAAGCCTGGTGGACATCTGCTTGGGAAGGAGATTTGGGGGGAAATTCAGCGGATTTCTTTCTTGAGGACGGAACAGAGAAAGATTTAGGTTGGAGACTGGAGGTTGAAGATTGGAGACAAAGTCGAAATGAGCGGGCCCGGGTCCTGTTTTTGCTTCTGCTCTTCATCCTGGCACTGCAGAACAGAATTAAACCTAACACACACATAAAAACACAGTTCTGGTGGTCGGCCTACCCAATAAACTTTAAGACGATTGCCAATTCCAGGGGTGCAATGGAACGCGTTATATACGAGCTGTAAAACCAATTACTGCACCCAGCTGCTAAGGTTAAGCAATACTATTAATTCTTATCTGTTAGGAGCAAACACTCATATATAACAGTATATCATCGTAATATAGCACCCTTTTTAGAAAGGAAATAAATATCAAACATTAATGCACATCATAATGGTGATCGGCGGTACCAACACACAAGCTGTGTCAGTGTGAACTCCTGTGAGGGTGTCAGTGTGTTGGTCGGAAGTTCTTCCTTTCCTTCTTCTCTGGAACAATGAAGCCTCCAGAGGAATCGGTAAGGACTAAAAACAGAGTGACAAAAAAAAAAAAAAACGAGGCATTTGCGCGCACACACACACACACACACACACACACACTTCATTCAGGAGAGCGACAGTAACAGACGACTGTGTCCGTCATTGTCCGAAGCAGTATCTATTTATACACACACACACATTTATAGACCATTCTAGGGCTGGGGGATATTGACTAAATCAAATACCTTGGATAAATACCTCAATATCGCTATTTATTTGAGTTGGGGGGCATTTTTTGCCTTTATTAAAGAAAGCAGTGAAGAGAGACAGGAAATATTGGGGTTTGGGATTCTGGGTCGCCGCAATTGCAATTTTGCCTACATGTTACACGCGCTACCTGGTTGAGCCACCAGAAGGCCCCCAATATTGATCATTTAGTATTGTATGATTGTATAGTATTTAGTATTGGTGCTTTTAGAATATATTTACACATGATAAATATTTGACCAACAATCACTGGCAATGTGGATGTTATTACCATTGAGCCGTTCTGGAAACAGCATTTTATTACTGTAATGTGGCCTTAAATACCCCATTTAACTGTTTCACAATATTTTGATCCCAAAATCCCAGATGATATCTAGTCTTGTATCTGGATATATTAAAGATATATTGTCCAGCCACAACACCATACACTTAGAATATCTAATTATCAACAGATGATGTTGATCTGCAGCCGGCTCAACTCGTCTGTGCAGATGCTCTTTATTCAGCTTGTTGACTTTGAGAGTGCTCTTTTTCGTA
>NC_137194.1:13294817-13314817 GCF_960531495.2 Zeus faber | reverse complement strand
TATTCAGTTTTACACTGAATGAGGATGTTATCAATCTGTCTCTGGATGGGGGCAGAATGGTATATTCTAACATGCAAATGTATATTTCTGACTTTCTAACTGTATAAACTGCTACAGTGTAATATAAACAGCACGGTCCCTCTGCAGAATGCTCTTATGGAAAACAAACTGTCTCTGTGAAGTATGAGAGCCGAGCTGCAGCTGCGTTTAAGCACTTCATAAAATAAAGGACCGCAGGAAAAGCAAAGACATACACCCAAACATTGCCACCCATTATGGTCTGCCTTGGCTCAGTAGCGTGTGTGTGTGTGTGTGTGTGTGTGTGTGTGTGTGTGTGTGTGTGTGTGTGTGTGTGTGTGTGTGTGTGTGTGTGTGTGTGTGTGTGTGTGTGTGTGTGTGTGTGTGTGTGTGTGTGTGTGTGTGGCGAGTCTGTATTTAGATTGGAGCTGATTTAGATTCATACAGAGCTTTTTATTAGTGTACACAAGAGGTGCAATGCACACGGCTCAATGTGCTGGACATTTAACATGCACACACACACACACACACACACACACACACACACACATATGCATGTACAGACATACAAACACTTAGAAAGTCACACAACTGGAGATAATTTTTGATGGCATCTTCCTCATAATTATTGTTTTGACATTCTCACTTGTATTTAGTGTGTGTGTGTGTGTGTGTGTGTGTGTGTGTGTGTGTGTGTGTGTGTGTGTGTGTGTGTGTGTGTGTGTGTGTGTGTGTGTGTTTTGTTCATCGTACATTCCTTTATCTCCAGTCGCAAAACACCTCATACACATTCTTGCCTAATCTCATCAAACACAGCCCAACGCTTAACACACAGGGCCACATGTGTGCGCGCACACACACACACACACACACACACACACACACAGACACACACACACAGACACACACGTGATACATGTCCCTTTGACCCTGTGCTGGTAAAAAGCCCTGACCTGCGGCTCTGAGAAAGTAAACTTCTTCCTCCATCTTCTCCTCTAAGAGGATATCTTTGCAGCCTCTAAGCAGATCTGGCGTTCTGATCCCTTCGCTTGTTTGGAGCTCAGTTTGCTCAACCAGATTTAGTTCTTAGCAGATTTGGGCTGAGAGGATGAGAGAGGGAGGTTTGGACATCTTAACTATTAGGACTAAAGGACTAAAGACCAGGAGGAGTCTTTGTGATGGCCCATGTCTCCTATTCGTTGTAGTCTTTCAAATGTATCTTTTGTCATAGTTCAACACACATTCAGTTGTTCCTTTTTTCCCCTGCAAAGAAATGACCACATGCTTGTCCTCTATCCTTCTTATGTAATTTTTATATTTATCTGCTAAATATTGAGTCTCATGAAGCATGATGGTATTTCTCTGAAAAATGTTGGTCAGAAGTTGTTAAATTTCATGCATCAATAATGGCATCCATCCACATTTCCCATTAAAAGTTTACACCTGCTCTAAATCATATGTGTTTCATGTTTATTTATGGAAGATCCACCCAAAACGAATCAGAAATTTCAATTCAAATGTTAAATTTCCATTTTGGAAAAAAAGAAGGCCAGATCTTGTATCATGCTTGGAAATACAATTATAACAAAGTTTTTTTTTAAATGTAATTTAATTGCATTTGTAGACATTATACCTTCACCCATTCTCAAGTTTTCCCCTTGGCTAATTATGTTTTATTTGATCTTATTTAAATCAATTAATTCAACAATGACTGATGGCACAAAAAAGTGTTATTCATTTTAAGTACTGTCCCTTTAGGGCTTCCTTACTTCAATCTCAGCTAATCTCACAATTTCACTTCTGAATCAATCAACTATAGCGTCATTGTCACTGACGCCAGCGTGAAACAGCTTAATGGATACATATTTAAGCAAATTGCTCATTATATGGAGACACTTTTCATCTGCAATTGATTGAGATTCATAAGCAATCAAATAAATTGATTTTATTTTCAAACAAATAAACATCATAAGGATGTATAGATGAATAACACCCATGATATATTTAAATTAAAATGCATATGGCAATATCATTGTGTGGATCTGGCACTGTGAAAGAAGATGTGAGGACCTCTTCCTTTTTGTGTTTTCTCAATCCACGTGGAAAAGTGTTTAATTTTACTGCTGTATTATCACCAGTCGGCGGTGCTGATGGATGTGGTTTTGGGATCTCCACCTGCATCCAGCTTTTTGTGTTTAAACGTCTAACAGTGAGGTCATCTGAGTAGTTCTTCTGATTAACAGACAGACACACATATGTACACACATAAACACTAATCACTCTGTCATGGCAAGACGTCTGAAAGAACAGCTGCTAAACAACATTCGACACGGACACGGACACACACACACACACACACACACACACACACACACACACACACACAATTGTGGAGCACATATTGCCTTTTTCTTCGATAATTATCCGTCCATGTCACATATTAGCTTTGATACTTCAAGGCCTCTAATATCCTGTTGCAACATCCTGGTTTGTGTGTGTGTGCGTGTGTGCGTGTGTGTGTGTGTGTGTGTGTGTGTGTGTGTGTGTGTGCGTGCGCGCGCGCGCGCGCATGTGCATGTGTGTGTGTGTGTGTGTGTGTTTGTGTCCTCGTGGTCCAGATGTGCAGGAACGACTGTATGTTGTCATTCTTCCTGTTTTGCAAACACTCTGGGGTCAACAGAACAACTGAGATGCTGCATTGACACGAAGGTGGAAGCAAGACCAAGAACAGATGAAAGAAGAAGAGATAGATAAATAGATAGATACTGTAGAAGATAGTTAGATGGATAGATAGATAGATGGATAGTTAGATAGATAGATGGATAGAACTGTTCCCATGACGCCAAACCGGATACATTGCCAGTACTGTAGATTTACAGCTTTCAGTGCAAGTGGGAAAGGGGCTATGTATAGATAGATGCATAGATGGATGGCTTGATAAAATTGCAGTGTTACAGCAGCTCACACAAGAACAAAATGCCAAATAGCCAATAAGTAAATATAAGTCAGTTTAAGAAATAAAAAAATGGAAAATAGAAAAAAATGGCAATTAACAGGGTAAACAATGAACAAATCACAACAATAAACACCAAACAATTACGTGTGTTAAGTGAAGGAAATACAACCAGGATAAAGTCGGAACCAGTGGAGATGGCACAAAAAAACTAACAGACATCATCACTTTGGCAGAATCTCTGCAGTGGTTCTGCAAGCAGAGGAAACGAGCGAATCGGACAAAATGACAATAACAGCACTTGAGTTTTATTCGTTTCCTGCTCGTGTGTGTGTTCACCTGTCAGGAATGTCGTAATGATTGTCTTCCCGCTACTACGCCGTCCATTCTGGAGGCATTTTTACTTTAGAGACGGTTTTACGCACGCAGTGTTTCCGTAGCAGCGATGCTCATTGCAGCACCGGGACAAACGACCTCCGCAGGGGAGGAGGGAGAGAATAGAAACGGGAGCCATTCCTCAATACAGTACCTCCCATTTATATTAATACCCGAGAAGAACTCTAACAAACACGCACACGCACAAACATGCGCAGGCGTACACACGCGCGCACACACACACACACACACACACACACACACACACACACACACACACACACACACACACACACACACACACACACACACACACACACTTAAATGAACAGACTTATAGACACAGGTTATATTTGGCTACAATAAGTCCAAAAAGGTGGACACACACTTACACACACACACACACACACACACACACTTCCTCCAGAAGGATGGTGCAATTAAAACATCCTCGGGCAGTTTCTTTCTTTCTTCCTAATGGAGAGTCAACTAGAGCCCATGGAGAGGAAAACGGGAGGTTTCTTTCTTTCTTTCTCTTGCGCTATTTCTCTGTCTTTCTCCCTCTGATTGGTCCATCTGTTATGCTTATACAGTACGTGGTGGTATCGAGGGCTGGTGCGTTTGTATGTGAGTTGATGGCGTGGGGGTGGCGTATCCATGTAGTAACCGCGGGCTGGTTGTGGTGATGGTCTTGGTAAAAAAGTCCAGGGCCATTTTTTAGTCCCAGTCTGCCCCTGGCTTGGACAGCATACACTTTAAGACTGTGTGTGCGTGCGTGCATGCGTGCGTGCTGTGAATGCGCTTTACTTGTTGTGAATAAATGTGCTGGAAGTTTTGGAAACAAGCTTCTGTGCAGTCCCACTTCTCTAAAGGCTGGCAATTGTAGTTTATGGACTCATGGTACTGGCCACACACAAATACACACACACACACACACACACACACACACACACACACACACACACACACACACACACACAAAGAGAAATGGGGACTTCTTCTTTGTAGCCCTAGTCTAGATTTATGTTCTCCAGCCATCTGTATTGTAGTTGTGGTGATGGAGACTAATTCTGCCAAGCAAACATGGCCGCCACAGTCTGCGATTTAATTTCTTCTGTCACCGCTTTGCTTTCTAATTCTGTTCTGTTGTGACTTTTCTAAGACGAGGCAGAGAAGTGTCACATTGGGATGCTGAGCATGTTACACACACACACACACACACACACACAAACACGTGCGCACACACACACACACACATACATACTGTATACACACACACACATACCGTATGGATATGAAACTTGCTGAGAAGCATAAATACACAAATGCAACATACTACACCTTATTCAGAGCCCTCTTACATCCTCGGTCATTCACACACATACAAAAACACGAGAACACACATAAACACACACAAACACACACAAAAACAGACAGCTCACAATAATAACCCAGCTCTTGAACTGACTTCACAACCTCTTAAATGGTGGAGTGTGTGTTTGTGTGAATGCATCAGGGATTGGCAGGTGCCAACACACACACACACACACACACACACACACACACACACACACACACACACACGCGCACACACACACACACTCATACACACTCTTTTAACCAACTGACTGTAATTCATCCCCGACCCCTGGGGAGCTGCCCTTCCACTGACAGCGATATTTGCATCCGTAATTCGCCTCCGATCCCACCCAGACCCACCCTGTGTGCTGCCAGCTGGGACCACCAGGGTCAGACACACACACACACACACACACACACACACACACACACACACACACACACACACACACACACACACACACACACTCACAGGAACAGGAACAAAGACTAATGGTTGCACAGACTCACGATTACACCGACTGTATCCAATCAATTTGACACTAATGTTAAACAAAGATCTGATGTTTAGAGCGATTAGAACAAAGCCAATTAGAGCCTTAGCTTTGTGTGTGTGTGTGTGTGTGTGTGTGTGTGTGTGTGTGTGTGTGTGTGTGTGTGTGTGTGTGTGTGTGTGTGTGTGTGTGTGTGTGTGTGTGTGTGTGTGTGTGTGTGTGTGTGTTTGTTTGTTTGTCAGAGAGTGTGTCAGAGAGTGTGTCAAATCGTGTGCCTCCATGTTTCGAAAGGTTTTGTTTTTTTTGTCTAAATGTGTCTAAATATGCATGACAAAAGAAAATGCATAACAAATGGAACCGTTTGTGGAACCTATTTTGTGATTATTTGGGAACACAAAACGCAAAGTCAATACACTTTTTTTTTTTGACATTCAAACTCATTTAAAATCTGAGTTTGACTGAAAGAAAATGAATCGTATAGTCAGTTAATAAGTTAAATGTAGAGGATGAACCCTGAAATTACACAACGAAGACTAGGCCAAAAACAAAACAAAAGTGCAATGCATCCTGGGTAATCCTCGGTGTGTCAACAAATCCATCATCCCTCCACTCAGCCCCGTGTCCCCGGGGCGCGATAATCAATTGTGCATGTGACCGTTATCTTTTGGAGAAATCAATCCATCTTGATATCTACGGCCTCGTTTTCGGTGTGTGTGTGTGTGTGTGTGTGTGTGTGTGTGTGTGTGTGTGTGTGTGTGTGTGTGTGTGTGTGTGTGTGTGTGTGTGTGTGTGTGTGTGTGTGTGTGTGTGTGTGTGTGTGTGTGTGTGTGTGCGTGCGCGCGCGCGTGCGCAGACCCCAGCCATGCAAATGAGACTACCCACATAAGCACAGTGTTTAGTCTGCAGCTGTTGTTGAGATTGACACCACTGGAAGGTCATGACCCCGCCCCCCACACTACCCCTTATTACAATGGTCTCTCCCGCTCTCCTGCTCATATTCCAGCTGGACCAAACCATGGGGGGGCCCGCAGAGAGGGGGTAAGAGTCGGCTAACCCTCTGCCAGCACTGACGGGGCTTATTTACCACCACCCTAATGGCTCAGTCTGACATAGGACCCAGGATGTGTGTGTGCAATTGGCAAAAAGTTCCCTTTCTCACGCAATAGCGATCAAGCGGTGCATTGTTTCACTGCCTATGGGGGGGTATTTGTTTCGGTCCAAAAATTTAAATCAGTGCTCTGGGAATCAGCTGCCTGACGGTTATAATCTATTGAACTCAATTGACTTCCCTCATATCCGACCATTACATTTGTTTTTCTATTATTATTATTATTATTATTAGTAGTAGATTTGATTCAACTAATTATCATTGCACGGAGTACAAGTACTGAGGCAACGAAAAGCATTTCTCTGCATTTTACCATCCTAGTAACTGACGTATCTAGGAGCAGTGGGCTGCCATACAGCATAAGTGTCTTGCTCAAGGACACATCAGCACGCGACCAGGAGGAACCGGGGATCAAACCGGTAATCTTCCGATCACTAGACGACCTGCTCTACCTCCTGAGCCGCTGCCCTATATACCACCCTGCCAACATAGACAAAGAAGGGAATGTGTGTGTGTGTGTGTGTGTGTGTGTGTGTGTGTGTGTGTGTGTGTGTGTGTGTGTGTGCGTGTGCGCGCGCCCGTGCGTGTGTGTGTGTGCGTGTGCGTGTGCCTGTGTGTGTGCTGGAGCTTATGTGTGTGTGTGTTGAGACACCAAAATTGTAACACTTGAAAAAATAATAATCCTAGGACTCCATAATGCTGTCAAAGACGTACTTTGTGTATGTGTTATTATCTAATAATCCTTCAAATTGGTTCACTCTTTTTTGACTTAAAACCGACTCAACATCCTGACATGGTCGTCGAATCAGTCACTATCAGTAGTATCAGTCACTGAGTGTCTCAGGCTTTTTTGTTTGAGTGTTTTAAGCTGATTTAGGCGATCTCATTGTCTTTCATAGCATCCAATCTTCTAACTCCCCGAGGGGGGCTCTTAAATAGGATTCATGGAGGAGACACACACACACACACACACAAACACACACACACACACACACACACAGCCAAATACCACACAGCACACTGTCTGGACTGCCCAGCGTGTTTTCTCAGTAGAGGGTGAGAGGTGATCTGTCATTTATTAATTAATCCATCCATCTATCTACCTATCCGTTTATCCATTAGTCTGTCTGTCTGTCTGTCCGTCCGTCTGAAACGCATTGAGGCGTCCTATTGTTCTGTGTGAGCTCAAAGCTCAGCTCTGTCACTCTGTCTGACTTACTGTCGATATCATGTTTGATTCACCATCTAGAGAAAAAACACAACCCCTTATATTTTTAGTACCATCCCTGTCGTTTACTTTATCTGACAAACAAAGCTTTGGGGAACTTGCCCCAGTATCCTGGACTCTGAGATGTTTGTTTGTGACTTTGGTTGTATGTGTGTATAATCCTTGATTTCCATGCTCTGTTTTGAGGGCCACACATCACATGAATAAAAAATAAAATCCTTTTTGTCACATATAGACCTCTTGTTTTTGGAACCATGACGTGAACACAATGTTTTTTTTAATTCTGGAAACAGGCGTACAGGGAGAATTAGTTGATATTGTAACCACATTATATCGTATACTCATGTTATATATAAGTAATTTAGTCGGTGAAGCTTTATTTATATAGCGCTTTTTAAAACACACTGTTTAAAAAGTGCTTTACAATGAGTCAGGGAGCATAAAAAAGACAATTCTAACAGAGTGGTCATAAAACAAAGGAAACACTTGATAAAAGCCGATAAAGTCAAGAAAAAAAGATATGTAAAATAGCAGGTATATAAGAGACTGACAGATAATAACATATCATATCGCGATGTCCCACACAGACCCAGAGTCCCAGAGGAAGAGGACGGTGCAGAACGTGCTGGACCTTCGGCAAAATCTGGAGGAAACCATGACCAGCCTGCGGGGGGCGCAGCTGAGCCACAGGTCAGTCCGGGATGATGAACAAACACACACACACACACACACACACACACACACACACACACACACACACACACACACACACACACACACACACACACACACACACACACACACACACACGCGCGCGCGCACTCAGGGGTTTATGCTGATAGGGTCAAATACAAAATCAGACAAGAAACGATGCTGAAAGATGAAGAAAGCAAAAGGAGCAGAGCCGTTGAGGCAGTTGATGGATTCATATTGACAGTGCTCACAGTGTGTGTGGGAAACGGCCTGTGGCTTATAGATCAATGGCAGTATTCCTGATAAACCAGTCGTCTTCAGTCCCTCTCTCTCTCTCTCTCTCTCTCTCTCTCTCTCCCTCTCTCTTTCTGCTCATTCTTCTCTCTTCTCTCCCTCCGTGTGGGTTCATGTTCAACAGTTCGACTGAAGCAGGATTAGCACAAAGCTGACTTCAAAGACCAAACACACACACGACTCCCATTCACACGTCCGTGTGTGCACGTGGGTGCGCGCATGTGTGTGTGTGTGTGTGTGTGTGTGTGTGTGTGTGTGTGTTTGTTTTTCTCTTTCTTTTTCCTTTTTTCTTCCCCTCTTCACCTTCCCTCTTACCCCTCACTCTCTCTTTCCTGTCCTCTTCTGCCTTCAGTCTTTCATTGAGTCGCACCACGTGGTGCTTCGTCCTTGAGAGTTCCCCTCCTCTCTCTCTCTCTCTCTCTCTCTCTCTCTCTCTCTCCCTCCCTCTCTTTCCTTCTCCCTCTCTCCCTCCCGCTCTTTCTCTCTCTCCCCCTCCCTCCCTCTCTCCCCCCCCTCTCTTTCCCTCTCTCACCAGCAGATGGTTCCCTGCTGTATTAACCCTTCCCTCCCCATCTCCACCGTCATGTATCTTGATGTAATAACCTTGACTCGCGCGCCCTCCGAGGCCTTCGTGCTCTTCGCGGAAGTTTCCTGTCTCTCAACAACGCGTTGTATTTTTATTTTTTTATAATTGACAAAAAACTTGCCAAACAGTGGGGGGAACCTCGATAAATAAATTAAAAGCGTGCAGATTAGCAGGCGCTGCGGAAACATACGGCTTCGTCTGAAGGAGGAAAGTACGACACTTTCCACCGCGTGTGTCTCTATGAACGTTCATGTTTTTTGTTGAATGTTGCATCCGGAGGAGGAGATTTGTTTCAGCGTAAGCAGCATCCGATGACGCACGGCGTGAGACCCGATAATATGCTCATAATGATAATAATAATAATAGTAATAATACGACAGCCCGGGCATCGAGTGGAGATGTGCTTTTGCTGCACTTTGGCTACGTATGCACACTCAGTGTTAATGTGATGCTGATACTCGTTCAGGAGCGGGAGCCGGCGTGAAGTGATAGCGCCGTGCGGTATTAGGCTTAAAAAGCAGCGGGCGGGGTTGAGAGATGAGAATAACGGTGCGTTTGCTGACAGGAAAATAACACACACACACACACACACACGCACACACACACACCTGGAAACTAAGTAATCCCTAAGCCCCGCTAGAGCTTTAACCAATGATGCAGAGAGGCGAGAAGAGCTGAAAAAAACATTCACTTCCTCTCTGAAATTGTTCATTTCAGCATTTCAGAAATGGTCATTTGAAGGGAATTGGATTGCTGCAAGTGAAAGGGATACTCTGCATGCTAACTGTGTTAGCTCAGTGCAAGGCCGCAGATGGGATCGACTAGCCTAGCTCGAGTGACTAGCAAAGATAAATGATTGCTCTAAAGGTATTATGTTGATCTACTAAACACATAAGGTTAATTAGAGATGGACAAATATTGTGATGGATAAGAAAATAACAGAATTTATGATTGTTTTTCTTTGTGTTTTCAATCTATTAGAATTAGATTGTTGCAAGTTGAATGGGTACTCTAGCTTGCTAGACTAGCTCCTATGAATCTTCCAACAACTCACAAGCTGAGTTATTTGAGTAATCCTCATCATGCTTCTTGATGATGAGTGTAAATTAAAAACAAGAAAAGATTTGAAATGCAGCTACATTGGGAACTACCATAAACTTTAACCTGTGAAACTTGACCTTTTTGTTTTCTTTCTCTTTCTCCAGCTGCCTGGAGGGCGGCGTGTGCTACGACAGCGATGAGGCCGCAGCCTTCTCGGTGTCCAGCCTGTCAAACCGCTCCTCTCCGTTATCATGGCGACAGGGTCAAGCCAGCCCCCGACTACAGGCCGGCGACGCCCCCTCCACGGGCCACGGCCCGACCCACAGCCCCATCAGGCTGAGCCACACGTCCCGCATCCAGCTCATCGAGGAGCTAGACACGGACCCCCTGCTCCTGGAGGGAGGCGGTTACCTTAGCGACAGCGACAGGGGGGCCAAGAGCCCAAACGAAGACGACGATATTGACGACGACGATATCGACGATCTGGGGAATGGGTGAGTGCAAGCGCTGTCTTTAAAAAATAAAATAAAATCTTTCAGGGAGGCTTTCAAGGCGCAACTGTGAGAACGTCAATGGATATACGTCCAGTCTTAACAACCAAGGCACCCATGCCCGATATGTGTGATCATTAATGGGTGATGATTAATGTTTTTTTTTTTTGGGGGCTTAACCACGCCACCTGCCAACAGTTACAGCCCACCAACCGCAGTCAAGCCTGAAGTTAGTGGTTTACCACTATAAAAAGCCCTGATCGGTACCTCTCTAATGAATCACAGAGTCCCAGAGACGGAGCTCTGGCAGCTGGCAGCCCTCTGGTAAAGTTGGCTCTGGCACAGCGAGAACAAGAGGGTGCCCTCTGGTGGGAGGAAACCACGCCCCCCTGTCCTCTGGCTGGAGGATCCTATCATTTTTCGGCTGTGGGTTGTGAGTCTCCTGGCATTGGGCTGGCGTGGCTCCACCAACGGGACAGAATCCCCCCCCCCCCCCCCCCCTTTATTTTATTTTATTTTTTATTTTATTTATTTTTTTTAAGAGAGAGATGTGGCTCTCTAGGGCAAACATGCAAAAGACGTCTGACGAGAGCAAAACATGTCTGATTCGGTTTGACTCCACCTGAAGCTGGAGCTGTGAAGCAATACGTGTTGGTGGATTCAAGCGGGTCTTCAAGTTGAATACGTCCAGTGCTCGTTGTTTTCTGTCAGCCATGACGGGAAACTTTGTGTTCTTGCTAATTTTCTGGAAGATGTTTTCAGCGTTTTAGGCACTTTTCCCTGGAAATGATGTCGCTGGTGTCGGTGGGTAGAAGCATTTAGTTTGTTAAGCAGGGGTCTGTTGTCTGAGACCATCGTTTTGCTCCCTGTCGCATAATGGACCGGAATGGAATTACTTTCATGGTGTGTGTGCGTCCGTGTCTGTTTATTCAACGCGAGTGTGATAATGAGATTATGAGTCACAGTGATTCTGTATTAAGGATGCAAAATGTGTTTTCTGACAGTGATTCGAGAGCCATTACTTAGAGGGACACTTCTAAGGCGTGTTTTCTGTCATAGCGGCAGCAGGTAAAACAGAGAAAATAGTTCTAAATGTCATTCCAATTTTCCACCTCATTTTGGCCGTGAGATCCAGAGCTCTGTTTAAATGGTGCTTTAAATGAGCTCCAGCGTCTTTTTCCTCACATTCTTTTAGATGTTCTTTTTCGTGATACCAAAAAGGGCTTCCTGCCTCACACACAGTCTTGTTGTTGGAAAAATGTCATCAATACATCACTGGTATTGGTTTCCCAAATTGTTCTCTCTGTTGCCCTGTCCTAATTAAACAAGGCATATGTATGTGATATATTGACTTAAATGATCTATGATATTACAAGGACAAGAATATGAGAGTGGATATTTCCAGATGAGGGATGCTACAGTGAGTGATGATGTGTAAAGTCATTTTTTATCTGGTCTTGGATCCATCTTCTTTATGTATGAGAGCTTTTGATAACTTTTTGAGCTCACATACACACACACATGCGCACACGCACACACACACACACACACACACACACACACTCACACACAAACCATCTCTTTCAGACAGTCCCACCTGGATCCTGAAGTGTGTGTGTGTGTGTGTGTGTGTGTGTGTGTGTGTGTGTGTGTGTGTGTGTGTGTGTGTGTGTGTGTGTGTGTGTGTGTGTGTGTGTGGCATGCGTTTGTGTGTGCGTGTGTTTTTGTGTGTATTTGTGCGTGTGTGTGTTTGTGTCAGTGTGTGTCCATTATGTGCAGACTAATCTGACCTAACTAGAAAAGGATGAAAAAAAACCCAACATTTTCTGGCCAAAGTCATGACATTTCCATGGTTACCAGTAAAATGCTTCACCAGTCACCAGGAAATCAATTACACCGGAGCTCAGATCCCCGTTGTGCTGCTCTGTGGTTTTAGATGAACCTTGGTCCTTTCATTTTTGTTATTTTGTCGAAAGGAGAGAAAAGAAAAGAGCCATCACTTGCTGACCGGTTCAAAATGAAGTATCTAAATAGATTGCACTTCATTGATCTCCTCGTTGGAAATGCAGTTGTTATTATAGTCAACAAGACACACAAGGTTTAGAAATGAGGATTTTTTCGTCATGATGACATCAGAATTCGTTTATTTGGACAAGTACGTTTTCATGTGCAAGGGATTTTACATGGTATGAGTTGCTGCAGTTTTTTAATTTGCATACATCTTAAATATAAAATGACATGAAACAATAACGTATTGATACCCTACACAGATCGCAAGGTATGTCATAGAGATGATAAAATAAAATACTATTTTTGATCTAATTTAAACATCCTACCACTAGAGGTCAGTGTTCAGCTGCAAATCCCTAGTTTCCCCCTTTTCGCGCCCCATCTCCTTTCTCGCTACACTATGTAGCAAGGCCGGCGGTGGCTATGGGCAGGCCTGGGCTCAGCCCACCCAAACGTGCGTCTTGCCCACCCATTCGAAAATTAAGAAAGCACTCCAAGTACGTATGGGGATCGAGACGAGAGACAGCAGGAAGTGATGCTGCTTTCTGTGGGAACTCGGGAAAAACAAATTTGTGACAGTAGGAAGTGATGCAGCGTCCGATGTCAATTTTTGAAAACTGTGATTGGTGTCGGTAGGAAGTGATGCTGCTCTTGATGGAAACTCGGAAGACTGTGATTCGTGTCGGTAGTCCCCAGGTCTGGCCCCCCGCCCACCTGCCCCCGGCCAACATGTGAATCAGTCAGTCAACATTTCTTACTGCCCCCCCCCCCCCCCCAATCAAAGCAGTCTAGAACCGGGCCTGCTGTGTACACACACACACACACACACACACACACACACACACACACACGCACGTCTCCCCCTCTATCATTTAGTACACATACTCATCCATTATGTATTCCACTGCTGCTGCTCCTATGGTAAAGGGGTCGAACTTAGTTCTTTTCCATATAATACATTATGGATTACACACACACACACGCGCGTGCGCACACACACACACACACACACACACACACACACACACACACACACTTCTTCCCGTAAAGTCAGTCATCTCCATAAAACGTTATTTTGATCCTGATGATTCGGAGTGATTCACAAAATGACTATTTCACCGTTAGTTGTTGTGATTCACTGAAGTTTGAGGGCTCTGACTCACGCTGCAGTTTGACACTGAAACACGATTCCCAAGTACCTTATAGACGCTCCATGAGCAGGAGCGTCTTTTCCTCCTTCTCTGAGAAGTCTTCAGTGCAGACGGGACCACACACACGCGCGCACACACACACACACACACACACACATATACACACACACACACACACACACACACACACACACACACACACACACACACACACACCAGTAAATACTAGAGAGGGAGGAGGACCAGTGCAGGGAGAGGTGAAACCCCTGAAATAAGCAAAGGAATCTAGACGTGTAAAAGTGTGTGTGTGTGTGTGTGTGTGTGTGTGTGTGTGTGTGTGTGTGTGTGTATGTGTGTGTGTGTGTGTGTGTGTGTGTGTGTGTGTGTGTGTGTGTGTGTGTGTCTGTGGGTGTCTGTGGGTGTGGGTGTGGGTGTGGTTAAATACTTAAAAAAAAAAAAAAGCCATATGTTGTTCACCTCTTCTGCGTATACTCTGCATATAAAAATGTGAACATTTTCAAGGGAAGTGAGAATCTGTCATGTCCAGACCTTAAAAACCAGAAATTGGAGGGTTTACCTCAGTTCATAGTGTAGTTCATGTTTTAGTGTTCTAGCTTCATGGCTTTTATGTTTTAGGGTTGTGAATTAGGTGAAAATGGTAAATGGAATGTTCTCATTGTGAGAATGTCTGTGAGTGTATATGTCTGTGTGTGTGTGTGTGTGTGTGTGTGTGTGTGAGAGCGCGAGCGCGTGCGTGCGTGTTTGCATGTGTGCGTGCGTGTTTGCATGTGTGCGTGCGTGCGTGTTTGTGTATGTGTGTGTGTGTGTGTGTGTGTGTGTGTGTGTGTGTGTGTGTGTGTGTGTGGTCGACCTACCGACAGCCCTGAGGTTGTGATAATGGCCGGAATGTACACTCGTGTCCCTGATCAGCTTGTTTTCTGCCTTGCTGGACGCAGGCACTTTTGTTTACCGATGGAGTAGCTCTGTTCATCCACGCCATCCCTTTGGTTTACAGCCGTATGTTTCCATGGTTACTTTCCGGGAGGCCCCAGTTCGGACAATGAGAAAGAGAGTGAGGGGTTGATAGATAGATGGATAGATAGATAGATTGATTGATTGATTGATTGATTGGCCAGTCGGTGTGTCGATCCATCGATCCATCGATTGATTGATTGATAAATTGATGAATTGATTGATAGTTGCTAATTTCATGTTTTTTTTTTAATTTAACTTCCTTCTCACGGCCATTGGAACAATGGCAGTGTTTCCCAACCTGGGGTGCTAGGCCCCCATAGGGGTCACCAGACATTGCAGGGAGGGGTCGCGAGGTTTTGGGACGTTGAGGGTTATGTTTCCCAAAAGTTGGCTAATAATGGATTGAAAATCCTTGACATACATTCATGCCCTAAAACCGTTGATTTCTCTACCATGAGGATATAACCATTTTAGACAAAAATGGAAGCTGACCACTAATAAATACATGAATAAAACAAAAGTATTGCATCATTCAAATAGCGGGGTCTCAGATTCAGTCATGTTGTATTTCGGGGGCCTCGCAGGAAAAACGGTTGGACACCCCCGCTCTTATCTACCAAAATAATTCATTGCTCCTCCCAATCTGTCAGAACTAGAAACAGAACCCAAAAAATGAGAAGGTGTGAGCGGAAAGCCACCATGTCCCCTGTCAAGCGTTATTATTATTAGCTTCCTGGGTTGTCCCTCTGTGTCCTCGGCAGTTGCTTTCACCTTTTCGGGCTCCTGCAAACGTTTCGATTGTGTGGTTTTCTGATGGTTATCAGAGCGTGTCCTAATGAAGTGAAACTCAATAGACCTCCTCATCCACTGACCTTTACCTCGCTGTTTCCCATCAGAGATAAGGAGAATCAGGACCCCACCCGAAACTGTCTCAGCCGTTCTTCTGTGTGTGTGAGTGCGTGCGTGCGTGTGCGCGGTCAGAGGAAGCAGCAGGTTTGTCTCATTAATTTGGAAGGGCACTGTGTCTTTGGCGGGGCTCAAGCTCTGTCTGCTTATACTTTGCCGCCACCTACTGGTGAACATATTAATGTCATACTCACACACACACTAACAAACACGTACGCACACAAATGCACACACACACACACACACATACACACACACACACACACACACACACACACACACAGAGTAACCAAAGCTGCCTGACACATCAGATTAATGAATTTAGCCCTGTACATCTGGATCTGATTTGCATCCCAGGTGACAGCTCAACTCTCTCTTTCTGTCTCTCTCTCTCACACACACACACACACACACACACACACACACACACACACACACACACACACACACACACACACACACACACACACACACTTGGGAGCCTCCCTCATGCTATGGATCAGGTCTTTAAACAATGACTCATGCCAGAATCCAGTTACGGACCCCCGTCCCCAAACAGCGGCAGGGGTTCCAGGTCAATGTGGGGCCCACGGTGACGACCTCACAGCCAGGAAGCAACCGCCAATAGAGGAAGGGAGGGAGGGAGAGAGGGAGGGATAGATGAGATAAGAGAGGAGTAGATTGGAAACTATTGCACCAATCATTTTCCTGTGACACACATAGTGTGCACACTTACTGCAAACATAGTGTATATACACACAATGTTTGCATATGTATATATATATATATATGTTGGCATTTATTTATTTTTATGTTTTTTAACTATCCATTTTCCATTTATATTTGTAGCCCTGGATTTTGTAGCCCTCATATATATATATATAAGAGGGCTACAGGGATATATTATAATGGCATACATCTATTGACCTCTATTGATTCATCTATTCATCTATCCCTATTTTGATTTCTTTGTAAAAAACGAAACAAAATCAAAAGCAGAGTGCTGGGATGAACACATGAAGGCTGATTCCTTGTTGAAATATGCGTTTCCCCACTCCATTTCTCTTTGTGTCAGAGACTGAGTGCATAAAAAGTTGATGAGCGAGAGATGGAGGGCTCTCTCCATGGAAGTGATGGGGCGTGTGCTGTTCCCTGTCATCCGTCTACCTGCTCTGCCGCGTCCCTGCGTCCCCGCGCCGTGAGCTTTGTGCTCTCCTGCCTCTGCCTGCTCATCACGGCGTGTAATCAATTACTTTTCCTGTCATTAGAAGGAGCTTGGCGAGGCGGAGGAGAGCATTCTTCCCTTTTGTTCCACCGCGGTGTGTCCAAAACAAGAGGGGACACCCGTGGAGAGCACTCCGCCAGCGGCTGATCCACTGTATCGGCCAGATGGGTCTCAACCTCTAATGTGGCCACCAAACCATATGAAAGATAAATAATTACACAAAAATAAATCATTTTAAAATTGTTCCATCCTGCCGTTCGCATGCCTTTTTGAGATTGTACTTAATGCGAACCCTAACCCTCATCCAAAAGCTGCGCCCATGTTAATATATTTTAAGCGACCGTTGGTGAGTGTTTCTGTTTTTCTCTGGGTGTGACATAACCCACCCCAGCTGTAACAGCAGCAGTAACCAACAACAATAATGACATTAATCTGTTTCTATGATAAGACCACACACATACCCGAATTAAAAGACTTAACTGAGAATGACATATGGGGGGATTTGGGGGATTTGAGGCCCTAGAAAGCCCCCTGACACCCCTGTATTCTGCCGCCATTGTCCTCCTGTACTTATTGTATTATATTAAATAATCCTCCAACAACGGCCTTGTTGACCTACTTAATATCATGTAACAACGTAATTCACATGAAGGTCAACAAAGAACACGCAGCATGTGGCCTTCGCATACATTGGTTGGATCCAGTAGGGATGCAACGTGTAAATACTTCTCTTTTTATGTCTCACTCTCTCCGTGCTCGCACTATGCTTGTATCTTTTGTTGGTCGGGGGAAAGCGGTCTGGGTCCGGCCAAGAGCTTGAATTATGCTGCTGTCCCCATTGGGTGTATTTAGTTTGAGAGGAGGTCATTTCCTTATTGTGAAACAGACTCAAATTGAGCAACAAACACATGTTCTGGATCTGAGCTTGAGAAACAGTGTGATATTCCATCAGTTTTGCGTTTTCCCACGCTCTGCTTTGAAACGAGAGAAGTTGCAATTGTGTGTGTGTGTATATATATATATATATACAGTTCTCAACTTAACTATCATTAATAACATGATTGGACTAGATGGAAAACTGATAGGGCCTCTTCTTATCAGACTTGTCAGATAGACAACTTGGGGCAGAATAAAATGTTTAAAAAGTGTATAAATCAGAATTAGAATAAATTAGCATAAAGAGAACTATCTAAAAACATATTGCCAAATGATACAAAAAAAAAAGCCAAATGTATATATAAAAAACAGAATATACAAAATGTGTTTCCATACACAGGTTAATTTTAAGTTAAAAGGCAATAATGTTGCTGAGTGGCCGTTTGGTTGCTGGTATGGCTTGGATGGATGTACTGTAACGGGATGAATAAATATGTACTGTATACAATTATGTGGCCATGGATAACAATGGATGAGTAAGGTCTAAATTATATGTTATGACTAAATGATTACAAATTTCTGCTGAATCTCACTCCAACACAACTATCTAATTGCCCCCTTTCCAGGGATATGCAATATAATACCCGGCCTCCTTGGCACCATTCAGACTAAGCGCCAAACCTTTTGTCATGGCCGCTGTTGCCTAGAAGATCCCCCGCTAAGAGTTAGTGGTTCTCTATGGAGACGCTGTGGCATAATCCCCAATAATCCCGGGCTTCCTCCGGCGGTGGGGTTGGAAAGGAGTAAGAGGGGAACTGGGGTGGGGGGGGCTTGGTCAGCAGTCTGCAAGGACAAGAGAGTATGGGCTAGGGGAGTGTGTGTGTGTGTGTGTGTGTGTGTGTGTGTGTGTTTGTGTGTGTGTGTGTGTGTGTGTGTGTGTGTGTGTGTGTGTGTGTGTGTGTGTGTGTGTGTGTGTGTGTGTGTGTGTGTGTGTGTGTGTGTGTGTGTGTGTGTGTGTGTGTGTGTGTGTGTCGTGCGGGACTCCCACATAGTTCAGAGGGATGTGTTCCCATGTCAACAACAGGAGTGCGCTGGGAAAATAAACAGAAAGTGTAGGTACGTGCGAGCCCGCACTGCCTCCTCCTTCACTCTGCAGAGGTCAAAGTGTCGCGGCATTTGCCCGATGGCCAATTTCACCTCATTTCCTTTCGGGAAAAGAGAGACAGATCCCGCTCGTCCCGGAGAAGCTCTCCTCCTTTTTTCATTTTCTTATGACATAATCATCTCATTATGCCTCGCAGAGGACAGGGGCAACGGAAATGACCTGAATTCAATAACCGATGGTGAACATGATATTCTGAAGCCAAGAAGTATAAACATACATACATATATATATATATATATATATATATATATATATATATATATATATATATATATATATATATATATATATCTATACTGTATAGGGGTCAGATAGGTTTATGCCTTTGAGACGTACAGTATATAAGGAGAATTTAATCAAATTTAGTTTGCCGTCTACAGTATATTAAATTGTAGGATGGAGATGGATGCACTTCAAATGTATCAAATGTGTGTTTGTGTGTGTTGATGGTTGAGTGTGTCCTTCCCTTGTCATTAAGACGGGATAAGGGGAAACGATCAGGTACATTCCTTTTGGTTCCCACAGCCGAAGGACCCCCCCCCCCCCCACACACCCGCACTCCCACTAACCTTGCTCTTTACCATGTAGTGCCCTCCCACTCTTCTAAAGTCCACTCTACTACTCTCTTTGGGGGGTAAATGAGGCTGTGTGCTTAAGGACAGGAGAGGGAAGCCCTTGAGGGGCTTTTAATGGATGTTGCCTTCAATCTTTTACTTCATGCAGCTATACAAAAGCTCACACACACACACACACACACACACATACACACACACACACACACACACACACACACATACTCTAACGCTCTAAAATTGAGCCATGGGAGTTTAACAGTTGGGTGCAAAAGTGGAAGGGGGGGTCGTAATGCGCATAAGAATTCCCTGCCTCCTTCCTACTGGCCCCTACAGGGTTATTCTCCGGGGCGGTTTTGACATTATTCACACACTTTTCTTTCATTTCTTTCCGCTCGCTCGCACATTGTTCCTTTCTTTCTTTCTTCTTCCTCCTCTTCTCCCTCTCATTACACCATCTCCTCTTCTGATCTCCCCCTG
>NC_137194.1:13254817-13289817 GCF_960531495.2 Zeus faber | reverse complement strand
CGCAAAGATGTTGATTCGGCAACAATTGACCGTCTGCCCCCTCTTATTGTCGTTATAATGAGGAGCTAATTGAGAGGAAGCCCACTCCAATCAAACGATTTGACTGATGGTTTGCTAGTGGATAGTTGCGGGTGTTTCCACCCGCAGCAGAGCGCAGAGGCTGTTGCGCATTTCAAGGTCGGGTTCCGTTCCCATTGTTTCTGCGGATGCGATGACAACTGTGTGCGGCTGTTTCGTGCTTATTTGAGTGGCAGGTATGTGGGTAGGTGTGTTCGGCATTGATCCGATGCGGGGACCGTGACTGCGCCCACGATGCTTGTGACCTACATTCGGAACGCCTCCTTCTCCCACGGTGGATCTGCAGGGATTGGGTGAGGAGCGGCCAGCCTCCCCTGCATCGTGTTGCCCACACCGTGCGCCTTATCTAACCGCATACTTCACACAATGTGGGTCAGCGTGGGAGGAGATGTTTTTATATATAGATTGGTCTTAAAATTTGAGGAATATTTTATTCCAAATCTCACACCAACACAATTCAGCGTCTCACACACGCCCCCACGCGCTCACATACACACACGCACACACAGCGCATTCATTCTCTGGGGTGTGTGTTGATGGGGGTGTTTTTGCTCTTTTTGGGTGACTGACCCAAGGCACCTATCGACCCTTTATGTAAACCCATTAGAGCAGAGTGCCCAGATCAGCTTATTAAACACAGCCCTCTCTCTTTTACACACACACACACACACACACACACACGCACACACACACACACACACACACACACACACACACACACACACACACACACACACAAACACACACCTTGCCTAAGATCTGTCAGATCTATGAACAATCAGAGTATCGGTTTTCAGGAACACTTAAGACAAGACATTCAAGACATTCAAGACATTCAAGACACAAACACGCATGCACACACACACACACAGAGTATTAGTAATAATTACGTAGTTAACTCAACGCCGTCACCCAACCAACTCTATCTGTGTGTTTGTGTTGGAATTACATGTACTCTGACACAGTCTTTCTGTCAAAAGGACTGTTGGCCAAGCACACAGCCTCACACACACACATGCACGCACGCACACACACGCACACACGCGCACACACACACACACAGTCAAAGAGTGAGCGAGAGCGCGACAAACACAGTAATAAAACAGCTTGGGAGCCAAACATATGATTGAAGCCAGAGGAGGTATCAGTAAGTTACGTGTGTGTGTGTGTGTGTGTGTGTGTGTGTGTGTGTGTGTGTGTGTGTGTGTGTGTAATCAGACATAAAGCATGCATCATCAAACCGATCTCAGACGACAACACAAAGACATGATCAGCTCTATTAGCTCATAGCGGCTCAAAGCCAACATCAACTCTGTGTCTCAAACTTGTCAGTCTGTGTGTGTGTGTGTGTGTGTGTGTGTGTGTGTGTGTGTGTGTGTGTGTGTGTGTGTGTGTGTGTGTGTGTGTGTGCGTGCGTGCGTGCGTGCGTGCGTGCGTGCGTGCGTGCGTGCGTGCGTGCGTGCGTGCGTGTGTGTTTGTGCATGGATTGACTTTGTCATCCGAAAGGTATGCAAACAGCCAACTCGGCATGACCCATCCCTACCTGCCCCCCTCCTCCTCCATACCCACACCCACACCCACACAGAAACACACCCACACAAAAACACACCCAAGCCAAGAACTCAACACAGTAAGCTCTTGATTCACTGCTTTCATTTACACATGTTATACGATTATATTAAATATTATAGAATGAGATGAAGATGAAGATGAAGTTTACATCCACAGCTGATGTCATTTTAAGATGTGGATGTGTGTGAAGTGCTGGTCGGTGCAATACAAACTACAAGGCTCTGATTTTCAACTGCTTACTTTCAGGAGCTGCCTAATTAGAGAACCAGTGCAGCAATTAAGCTATGGGTTGGTTTCTGTACACACACTACACGCACGCACGCAGACACACACACACATGCACATACACAGATATATATTGTCTATACTATAGGGTCATCTAGAAAAACAATTATAAACAAAAATCATTAGGATTGTGTATATATAAAACAGCACTGTAACAGTTAAGAATCATAAGAATAAATCAGTAGAGTCGTGTAGAATATTTAAAGATTTTAGACCAGAATTTCGGATTATGAGGACATACAATGTGTCCTGACAATCATAATCTCCTATCAATGTTGGTGGGTATTCAGTTTTGTTGTCCTTATGAACCATACTGTATATGCATACACACATGCATACATACATTACAAAGGGTGTGTATGGCGAGGGGCGATTACGTTCGGCGTTAACCAAGTTAAGTTAATTCATCCTACACCGGTGCGGCTTGCTCTCACCTTCTCGACCTGTCACGCTTTGTAACACGTGCACACAGGGGCACGAGCTCACATGCACGCAGACAACCAGACAACCAAACAGAAACATGGTTGGATTTAATTGTACACACAGGGGCCTGTGTTCACAAACAGCCGCCAGTTTCATGAGGTGCTGCCCCCCCGTCGATTAGCGAGTTCCTCTGTTACTTCAAAGCCTTTTCGGGGGACCAGCAGACCTATTGGGGGGTGGGTCGCCGGGAAAAAAGATGGATGGAAGGAAACTGAGGGACGTTTATATAATCATATCGACATGATAGTAATACTGTTTATTAGGTGGAAAAACACACGTCCAGCATGCAGGAATGTATTCTCAGCAGGTTGAAAAGGTGGCTTCAACAATGACCTGCATTGAGACTGTTCTCGGGGTTTTCTCTGACTGGACAGATTTCCGAGTCCAGCGACTCCTGGATGGAAAAGTGAGACTTTTCCTCTAGTTTGTGTTGGAGCCTGGAAGAGTATAAGCTGTGGATTTTGGGTATTATTTTAACTGCTGGGTTGTCATTGTGTGTGTGTGTGTGTGTGTGTGTGTGTGTGTGTGTGTGTGTGTGTGTGTGTGTGTGTGTGTGTGTGTGTGTGTGTGTGTGTGTGTGTGTGTGTGTGTGTGGATGTTGATTCTTAGGTGCCAATTTGATAAGTATCAGGATTCCGCAGTCATTCCGACTAACTCCTTCCAATTCCATATTAAATATATTGGAATTTATGTTTACTTTTAATGCGAGCCCATGTGAAACAGTTGAATCGTTGTTTCAAAGAAAATGCATGCATCACGGGTCATGTTTCCAAAGGTAATACAGATTACCAGGTCACAAGTTTTATTTTAAGCCAATCATCATTATAGAAACTGAGAAGCAGTGATATTTCCAAGGAATACAAATACTACAAATACCTCTTGTATGACTCAAACCTAAAGAAATCCAATGCAAACGTCCACTCTGGACTGAGTGTGGGGCAAAAACAAAAATGTCGGCAATGCTTAAATGATGCATTCCTTCGCTCCCATCCCTGTTTGTGTGTGTGTGTTCGCATACAAGCGTATTTAAATAAAGTCTCCATGTGTCCCATGCCTCCATGTGTTGAATTTCAGGGAGTGGTACCTCGGACATTCTGTGTGTGCATGGAATGTGCAGTGCATGTTTTTGCGTGGCCCGGCGGCTCGGAATGCGTCCTAAACACACTGTAAGAGTTTAAAGTGGCATGAACAAAACCAGTGTTGAGTGACAGCAGGTGATGGCCACATGCTGCTCTGAGGGTCCAGTCGTATCCCCCCCACAAAAGAAAACTTTCGGTCGCCATGTCACACGTGCTGTTTGTGTGTTTGTGTGTGTGTGTGTGTGTGTGTGTGTGTGTGTGTGTGTGTGTGTGTGTGTGTGTGTGTGTGTGTGTGTGTATATAGTTTTAATATGTGTCTGCTTTATCTCAGAGTGAAGTGAAAAAAATATTTTTGCTCCAGTCAATGGCTCTTTTATTCTGTCTGTCTTTCTTTTTTTTTGTTCAGGCGGTGTTTGGACAACCGTTAGCAGGTGGTTGGTGGTGTTTTACTGAGCTCTATGGTCCCTTTGTTCAAACTGCTTTATATGGAACAAAATTTGATTTGATTGACATTTGATTCCCGGCTCTCTCCGGTAGGATTGTCTGGACTTTATTGCTGCTTTGTTGTCTTCTCTCTCACTCTCACCTGGTCAATATTTGTCTGCTTACCACCTTTCTTTCCCCTTCTAAAAGGTTACTGTTCTTCCCCAAGGTGAGGCTGTTCAGCCTGAAAAGCGTGATAAGGAAAACAAACCGTCCGTATTGATCTGCAGATATCTTTCTAGCCCCTGTGAAGGCTGGCCGATCAGTCCAGCTCTGTAGTGAAACATCATTAACTGTTGGAGGATCAGCCAATTAGCCCTGGCCTTCAGAACAAAAGAGCTGACGTTTGAGGTGAAGGGTTGCATGAGCTCTTTACTCTTTACTCTATGTATCTATCTCAGTCAATTAATCGCCTGCAAGGCTTTTGTTGTTGTTGTTGTCGTCGTCGTTTGAGGAGAGCACAACTTCTCGCGATTGTTTGCCAGTCAGAAACAGTGGAACAGTTGTTCCGGCTGAGGCACGGCAGCCATGTTGGCCAACGCCACTGCCCTTTCTCCAATGGACACTGTGGATTCCCCATCTGCTTTGTGTGTGTGTGTGTGTGTGTGTGTGTGTGTGTGTGTGTGTGTGTGTGTGTGTGTGTGTGTGTGTGTGTGTGTGTGTGTGTGTGTGTGTGTGTGTGTGTGTGTGTGTGTGTGGAGCTACAGGCTAAACCAGCAGCTGTGTCCAGTCTTCTTTAGATCTTCTTCCTATGCCCTGCAATACATCCGTGATGTTATTGAACAGGCTTGGACTCAGTACCACTTCATGGAGCCCAGGTAATTTTTAAGGCCTGGTTGCAGGTCTGTACATGGTGCACAGCCCATGTGCTCGTTGGGGCTGAAGAAAATCCATCAACTGATAAAGATGATCAAAATGGGGCTCATGTTGTGTTCATGAGGGGAAAACTTATTGAGTCACACTAGATTTTAATAGCATTCTCTTTTCTTTAAAAAAATAAAAAAATAAATAAATCAACCCATGAGTCGAATGGTGCTAGTTCAAGGGTATTAGAATCTATTGATTGACATTTAAGTCATGAGTCAGGAAAAAATAAAATGAAAATAAATAATTTTTCTACTTTCAATATCAGAGCCATTTCTTGTGCTCTTGGTAGTAGATTTACAGTGTATATTGAGGTTATTCTCTAATGCAGAGACCCTATTCATGCCTGGTATCTCTACTGCCAGATTTTCTGTAAATAAAGTGTAATTTTGTAATTATAGTATAACTCTTCCTGTCTTGCTTTGGCAGTGTCTGTACTCCCTCCATTCTGACTGTGTGTATCAGCTCTCCTTCTGCTGCTTGGTCGATATCACGTCAGGCTTTGTTGCTTCTTCTATCGTGCATTGCTGATCGAGTCAAACTTTACGGGGAGTCGTTGGGTACGTGTGAATGTGTGTGTGTGATACCTTCTCCTCACAACAGCTGCTTCAAGTTAAGAGCAACCTGGGAGAAGCGTGCTTTATTTAAAAGTAGTACCTCCCTTCCTTTCTCTTCCTCTGTTCCTTCCCTTCGCCCCGCCGGTCCCCCCTTCTTTTAAACCAAAACATCCCCCGTGCGCCGTTAGCTCGCACGGCCGTTGAGTCAGCTGACAGAGTCTGGATGGGGTCCAGAGGAAACTCTACCCCGGGTTCCAGCCCCCTGTCCTGGGCCTCTGCGCTCCGGGGTTCCCCTCATGAGCTCCTCCCGTGGTCGTCCAGCCCTGGATGTTGGAAGCTGGATTTGGGGTGTTCGCCATGTTTATGGCTCCGGACAAGCCTACTTAGGAGCGTTATTTAGAGGGCCGTCCCTCCTCTTCTTTTGTGGGCCATTCCCTCTTCTTGTTCCCTGCATAACCCTGTTGTTGTGAGGACAAGGGGGGACTTGAGAAGAGACCCACGAGGATTCAGAAGGGTTAAGGGTTTACGAGCACCATAATGGCCAAATTCACACTTCATGACATTCAAAAACAACAAAAGTTCAAAATGCTTCCAAGCATTCTTTGTTGTGTGATCCCGTCCTTAACCCCGGATTAGATGTATTTGGGTCCAGGGCCCTGTGTTTCTTGCCCTGATGGATGACCTTTGAACCCCGTCTGGGCCAAAGAAGAAGATTAGTTGTCCTCTTGAGTCTGGTCTCGCTCCACGAGTCATCTCGCCCTACCTCCAGACATCTCATCCCCGAGTCACTGTTGTCTTCCTTTTTAGGATCTACACTATTGAGCTGACTTATTCCAGTTCTACGTTCCAACGGCCGTTCCTCAGGAGAGTTCCATATAAGAACCTCTCAAGTCCAGTTTGTCAGCTTCGCTGTTTTATCTCACGTAGCCGAGGTATAGCTCAGAGCCAAGACGGCTCTCGCTTGTGGCGTGTTGAACTCTGAACAAACTTTATCAGAAGCCAGGAGGAGAGGTTGTCGGGAGATAAAGTCTCTGTATATAATTTTTTTTTATAAAAATCTGCGAAAAACCTCTGTCCTACTTCAACTATTATCTTACCACGTCTGTCTTTTTGTCTGTGGAAAGATCAGACCGCGTGTTTGTCTGTCCCTGTGTCTGTCCCTTTTTTCTCTGTCTGTCTGTTGACATTCTACAGTTCCTTGTGGAACTGTTAAAAATATACTTCTCTATTTTAACAGGAGTCTCATTGTGATTGAATAACTTCATGGGCGATTTTCACCTTTCCAACTAATGGCCGATACTGTAAATGTCTGTGTGTCTGTGCATGTGTGTGCAAGTGTGTGTCTGTGCATGTGTGTGCGTGTGTGTGTGTGCGTGCGTGCGTGCGTGTGTGCCCTAAACCCCCAGGCCATTGCTGTCAAGGCTGTCAAGGCTATGTGACTATCATAGACACAATTGGGTTACTAAGAAGAAGTGATGGCCATTTAGGGATCTGACCTCCCAGTTCCCTATGAACCCTCCTCCACCCCCACTCACACACACACGCACACGCACACACACGCGCGCACGCGCACTAGCTCAAGCGCTAAGAACCTTGGCCTGCTCTTATCCTGGTGACAGATGGAATTAGCAGTAATTATGTGCTCATTAACTCCAGCCTGCTCTGTAATCCCCTGTAATGCCCCAATACTGCTGTGTTCGGTGTGCAGGCTTGTGCCTGTAAATTTACTGTACAATAGAACTTTCAAGCGCAGACACAATGTTTCATTTCACGCCACAGAAGAAAAGGCGACTGGGAGTAAATAATGGAAATGGTAGCAGAGGAAATCAATTAATCTTTATTGTTCACCCAAAAGGCAGGCGGTTGTAAAGTCATCAGTTATTTTCCTGCCAGTGACAAAACACACCTGTGTGTGTGTTTGCCTGTGTTAAACACCATCAGATGAACTGCCTTGTGCACCGAAGGCCAATTTGGAAGATTGGCAGCCATTTTTTTCCCCTGCCTAATAGCGTACCTCAAATCTTTAGGAAAAAATAAGTAACTTAGCACCATAGAGCAGGGCTTCTTTGATTAAAAAATGATCTCACCATCTCACCCCTGAGAGTAGCAGATGGTCGATACCTTAGCTAAATATGCAGTTGAAATGAGATTTGTAATCCGACCCCTGATGTGTCTTTTGTTGAGACAAGTTTTTTTGTTTTTTTTTTCTTTTTCAATCAGAGCTAGTTAATGAATACCTGGCTATGTCAATGTAGGCTAGATATCCACACCATGTGACGCCCCTATGGGCCTCCCATGTCACATTTCAAGGCTTTCAAGGTAGACATAGGCTGTCAAAGAGTTATATACTCCTCTTCAGCCTTATATAGCACTAAAGTGTGATTGTAGGACACAAATACCGTCAACTCTGCCTAAAATAGGAGATCTAGACCATAGTCTGTCAGCATTTCACTAAGCCAGTACACTGCAATTTGTTTTCATCAACAATTTGCTTGTAGCGATTTCATCGGGACAATCTGCTCTGAATATAAGCCTCCGAGGTGGTCCACAGGGCTGTGTGTGTGTGTGTGTGTGTGTGTGTGTGTGTGTGTGTGTGTGTGTGTGTGTGTGTGTGTGTGTGTGTGTGTGTCTGTGTGTCTGTGTGTGTGAGTGTGTTCGTGCATGCGTGCATGCGCACGTGCATGTACGTGTGTGTGTGTGTGTGTGTGTGTGTGTGTGTGTGTGTGTGTGTGTGTGTGTGTGTGTGTGTGTGTGTGTGTATGCCCCATCGATAAGCCAGTGGGAGTGGTGCAGGGACCCATATTGTTGGCCATCTGCGCACCCTGACCAGGTTCACCCCCTCTTTCAGCTTTAGAGGAAACGTACGTGCCTGGATCAGGTGTTGTGTGGACGTCATGGATATTTGCAACCGTGTGGCTTTTTGAGCCTGGTCGTTTTCATTTTAATTGTAATTATAAAGTATGTCTGACGTCATGTATTCAAGTATATGGGTCATTGCGGCCAATAATAGGCGGGTCTGCCAAAGTCAAAAGCTTGGCTGTGCCCGGTGGTGTTGAAGTATGGTTTGGCACCAAAGGATGTGGCCGGTCGTGCTGAGTCCTTTTCTGTGTGTACAAACCTCTTTCCAAAGGGTGTACAGTGCGTAACATGATGTGTGAACATCACACATCATGTCCAGTAATTGCATGTGAGACATTCGACAATAACTTCTTGTAGAAGGGTGCCATAAACCTTTTATTGACCGGGGGAATGACTCAACCATGAGTGCATAAATATATGAGCGCAATGTGTTTCATGGGGCGTGTGAGGTAAAGAAACTGAAACCTGGATGGGACAGGGAGCTTCACAGCCAGGAATGGGTTTTTTTGGCACTCATCTGTCTCCTTTCTCAGAGTGATTATCCTCATATTTCATTCTTATTATAGATATGTACTATATACTACCACCCACTACACTGTATAGGTGTTATGAACAAGTCCATTTGATGGGTCCTAACCCTTGGTTTCTGGATGTAACCACCGGGTTGGTCTTCTCTGCAGAATGTGGGGGTTTTTACTCAACGTTTCGGTTGAGGATGTGGCCTACTTTAGTTACCTGGTTTACTGTGGACGGGCAGCCGTCCACAGTAAACCTTACCATTCTTGCTCTCTCTGACCTTTAACCACAGAGGGTCAGGCAGAATGCCGTTCACCTCCTATGGCACTGGATTGGTGAGATGTGCACATGCACACGCTCGGTCTCACTTAACTGCCATTTGTCGAGCCCAATATAGTCTCATTATTTAGTGGTCTCCTAAAGGTATAATCAAGGGAATTTAGTTTATTTTTAAGGCATGCCATTGCCCCCCTCTGGGTTCTCTGTGCCAGCCTGCCACTGCACTACTTTCCATTTGCCTGAAATGGCATCAGTGGAACCAGGCATCGCTGGAACCCATCTGATTTAGCCATTTTGGGTTCCGCCATGTGACACTGTGGATTTTAATAGGGATGGAAAGTTCCTGTCCACTCTGTGGCAGCACAAAGACTTTCCATTCATTACACACGTGTGCAGAAGACACTGTCCAAATATCATCCTGCATTACCCCGTAAAGACATGTGGTGCAATTTGCTGCATGGTTTGAAATATTCCTTGTTTTACTCTTTCCAACATATAAGGTCAAGCCATTTACTATTTTAATAGTCTTTGTCTCCCTCAAGTCTCTCTGTATGATTATTATGAATTCTGAACAATTTACTTATCTCCGCCAACACTGCACAGCACGTTTAATTTCCTCCCAGAACCCAATAAGGCAGATGGTATTTGTTTCACAGGCAGAAGGTGACATTATTACACCTCCTCTTACAGAGGAACCTTCCGCTTCTGTAGACAAGTGAATCCATAATCAGATAACAATATTGATGGCCACATTTAACTGTTTCCTTTCGCCGATTGGTCATTTAACAGCCGGTTATGTCTCCTCTTGGGGTAAGTGTATTAACTTGTCAGTGCTCTCTCTGAGCGATTGATCAGATGATTAGTTGATTGGTTTCCGGTTCTCGTGTCAACCCCATGAGTGAAGAACGGTAAATCTGTCTCTTCATCCTAGAGCTAGCGTCTCTCTTTAACCCTTCCTATCTTTTGATAGAAAGAATATGTTGATAAAATCGGACCAGCCAGTCAGCTACGTGTGGAAAACAATCTTTGGAAAACTACCTTGGAAGACTATGGAAACCGAGTCATTCAGTAATTACTGTAAGTTAAAGATTGATCTTTCTTTTTTTTTGATCCCCTCCTTCTGACCCAGTGTCCACGGGTGTCGTTTCCACCAAATCTGTATCACAGCCGTGGTTTATCCTCATGGCCTTTGTAAACGTTTAACCCAATGTGAGTTTAGAGAATAGGTTTATCAAACAGTCCTCTCTCTGGGTTCTGGCAGGACTCCAACTCCAACTCCCAATGCGTTGCTGTCTAGGTCTACCTCCATATCCAGGCTTTGCTCTACGAAAAAAAAATCCACTGAGTGCGAGGGTAGCGGAGAGAAAGGAGGTAAGAAGAAAGAGAAACGATGTGAGGAAAGAGAGGTGGGAATAAGTGAGGAGACGATTGGCGGATGAGATGAAAGTCAAAGCGGTGGACAAATATTAGCAGATATATTGAGAGATATATTAGAACGGTGCCGGAGGAGAGGAAGGGAGATGGAGGGAAAAGGGAGCGCGGATCTCTCGCGATGACCAGCAGAAGAGACTATTCATGACGTGATCACAGCAATTAGCTCCAAAGTCCGAGCACAAGAGGAGCACAGAGGGCCATTAACCAGAGCAGGCCATTTAGCTCAGTGGCTGCTATTGAACAACCATCTCTCGAGCTTGTTAGACTCTGTGTCCGTCCATGGTCCGTGGCAGTGGCTCCACAGTGCATTGTAGGACAAACAACGACATCCCATGTCTGCTGGTTAATTTGAGATTCAATGTCCCCCCCCCCCCCCCCCCCAATTTATTTGTTATCTATTCGTTCCCATTTGGCCATTGACCGGAAAACCTCGCCCCCTTTCCCGTACGTCGACGTCTTCAGAAAGCTCCGGAGCTCTGGATTGGAGACGGAATCGCTGTCTGGTGATGCAATGCGATTCTTCTCGTGGCGCTGTCGCGACGTCCTAAGTGGAATTAGGGAAGTGAAGTGGGGGATGATTTGTGTGCAACGAGCCGTGGCCGCCCTCGGACGAGAAAGGGCCACCACGAATCTGTGGCACACGTCCTCTTCTGGTTTCTCGGTGGGGCCGTTTTTATGGTGAGCACAAAGGAGCCTTGGGGTCACCGGTTGAAGGATGAGTTTAATCAAACCCACCTCAACATAATTTACGTTTATTGCAGCCTAAATCAAATCAATATTGATTTTCATTTTGCTTATCAAATTATAGATATTGAAGCAGACCGTTTTTCAAAGGCACAGTCCTCCCCTGCATCTGTAAGGTTAAGCTCCGTGTCCGGGGCTGATGCTGTTTTGTTAACGCCACAAACAACTAACATGATTACACATCTACGAGAAGGATAAATAGATACGGTTTGTGGCCGTATCCAAAATGTCCACGGCGTTACCAGCGGTCGTGTTATAAACTCACAATTTCACATTTTTGCCAGGACTATTTAAAAAATACAATTACCAGTAAAATTTAAAGATTTAAAGCTTTGCTAATCTTGGCAGAGAAGCATGCCAAGATTAGCAAAGCCATTAGGGGTTTTAGCCACCATGGCTAGAGGGGAGTAGATAGGTAGAGGGGAATTAAAATGAATCAAGATGTGACAAGAAGACGGTCTGAGTGAGAATAATTAACACCCCGGGTGCTGGACACCAGCTAATCTGAGGCACAGGGATGGAGATGAATGGGCGGCTAATATTAGTCTCTAGTGTCTGCAGCTGCTGCCAGAGAGAGGGAGAGAGCAAGAGCGAGCGAGAGAGAGCGAGGGATGAGAAAGAGCGAAAAGAGGTTTTAAAGGGAGACGTCTGCAGCTGCCGTGGAGCGAAGGGGGGGTGGGGGAGAGGGGAGGATTTGAGCGATGAGACAAAAGGGATGAGAGATGATCTCCTTGAGAGAATGAGTCGTGGAAGGAGAAGCTGAGGGGGCCTCTTCAGGTGTCGTCCCCCTGACCTCTCCTTCCCCGTTTCTTCTTGTCATTCTTGTTTTTTCTCCCCTCCCGTGTCTTTTCTTGTCTCTGTTCTGCACTGCTTCAGCCCTTTCCACCCCTCGTCCATCACCTCCTCTGGAGAGTTCCTCGCGCGACCTCAGCTTCTTCCAAAGCCAGGGCTCCCTACTAGTTCTGCTCAATTTGTTGACGGCGGATAAGGGAAGAACCAGCATGAAGGCGATCCAGCTCCACATTAGTTCTGCATATCAACGCTTTTGACTGAACCCAAACAGGGAAAAAAAAGTTCCCCGGAGTATTTCCCCTGAAATAAGATAAGACAAGACGTGAAAACTTACATTTAAAATGCGTTATGTATATTTCCCCAGTGAAATTGCTGTGCCAACAACTGCTCAAAGAAATCCACAGTTGGAAAGGGTATGCATGAAATGGGTTCAGAGAGAATAATGGGTCGCTAATTCCGTAATAATTGCAAAATATGAAAAATCTCAAAACTGCATGTGCTCATACAGGTACTCGTGGATCACTAGATTTATTTTTGGGACTTATTGCATAAAGGAAAGTATGTTTCCCACTCATAGTCAAGGTGCACACATCATTTAAGTCTGATACAGGAGAATCAGCTCGGGTCCAACTCTGTATTTTAGATCGGCAGTCTGAATAAAAGCCAAAATGGAAATGTCTCTTTTTCAGCCTCGTTCTTCGGTAATAACATTGTACTGGCCGTTTTTTTCAACGAGTTACCGCGTGATTCGTACTCACCGGTCTTCAGTTTTTGTTTTGGCTTTCATTTTCAGACATGTTTTATACTGGGTTCTCACAGCCGCTGGTACAATTGGAATGTTAGGTCCGCTCAGTCTTCTTTCTTTCCCCTCCTTTACATCCTCTTATCTTTATAAGGCCGCGCAGGTGATGCGCTGTGTTCCCTCCGAACCGTGGTCGTTCCCGGTAGGTTCTTTCCCACCACTTGGCCGACAACAAACAATGCAGAGGTTCTTTTTTTTTTTTTTTTTTTCCCTTCGTCCTTTACGTCTGAGTAACTGCCGGCGGAGCGCACAGATGGGGCTAAAGTGAAGAGCAGGTTGTGCGGGGAGGGATGGGATGGAGTTACTCAGACGTAACTCAGTTTTCCAGGGAAAGGTTTATCTTGGCAGAACGCCATCATTTCGTAAAATTGTCACACTCCGTTTCCATTCAAATTGAAGGGGAATTTTAATGCTACTACTGAAGTGCTCCAATAGTAACAACAAAGCAACAGCAACTGCATTTCATAAGGATACTGGAGGTAGATATTATGCTCATTTTCAGACGTGGGTTATCAAATGAGACACGCTTTTTCACGATGGTTCTTCAGCGAATGATTTTCTAGGAAGTGAGTCTCGAAACGAGCCGTACATCTCACTAGACCTTAATCTGATCTTGACGTACAGACGTGGCAGAACGGCAGCCACTTCAGACAAAAAAAATCACATCATCTATCTTTTGTGTCTGAGATATCCATGGGGGGGTAGATGTTGGGGTACACACTCCCATATCTCCCCCGCCCTCCCCCTAGACTTCCCAGACTCCCACCCCTGGGCACAATGTGACCCATACAGGCACCCATCCGGAAGGCCCATAGTGCCACTAACAACCCCCGCCCCCTACTTTCGATACTCCCCCATGTCCTCCCCCCTCCCCTCTACTTCATTACACACAACCCCTATTAGGTCAACACACACACACACACACACACACACACACACACACACACACACACACACACACACACACACACACACACACACACACACACACACACACTTCCTCTATTATGTTCAATATCCCTCCATATGCTATGTATATATGACCTTTATTAGACCCTAACTTCCTGAACATAACCTACTGTGTGTATAGAAGCCTTTGGAGTTCAGAACACACACACACACACACACACACACACACACACACACACACACACACACACACACACACACACACACACACACACACACACTCTTTAGTTCTACAAGTGACTTGTGGAATTGATTGTGTTGTGGTATCAGATGACAGATGTGTTTCAGTTTTGTTACTGAATGAAGCTAATGTGACAAGACTTATCACATCAGATAGACAGTGTCTGTTGCTCGTTTTTTGTTAAAAATAGTACATAATATGAAAAATGTCAATAATAATAGCAATAAAAATGATAACAATAATAATAATAATAATTATTATTATTATTATTATTATTATTATTATTATTATTATTATTATTATTATTATTATTCTATCATTCATCAACTGATGGAAAGGTACCTATTTGCTTTTTATTTTATTGCAAAGTTTCTCACATTGGCTTAACATTACCCTTCAAATTGGTTGGGAACATATTCTACAAAATCAATGATTAGCTCATAATTGCAATCAGGCAGATCATTATCAAATGATTATGACAGGTGTATTATACATGCATGTTTGTGTATGCAGTTGTGTGTGTTTCAATTACAATGGCAGTAAACTACAGGTGCATAAGATCTCCAGTCTCATCTGTATGCAGAGTGAAAACCTGCGGTGATGAATAGAGCGATGAACAGGGTTCACGCTGCTGCTAGTTATGAATATTTGATCAAAACAGTGGAAGACATGATGGAACGAAATGAAAGCTACTCGTGCTTGAAACTTATTAAGCACTCCATGAGACCCTTATCAAAACATTACAAATGGGATTACTGACATGATTGAGAAATGTCTTGGTATTGCAGTATCTGTAGGAGTTTGTGTTTCTTAAAATCGATTCACATCTTCATTGACCTTACATAAGAAATTCCTCAAGAAGTACATCTGACTTGTGTCATTTGTCTGGATGCATATTAGTAAATAGCATTGAAAATATTACAATTATTCTCAGTCTGAGTACATTATTGACTAATAATAATAATCATAATAATAATAATGTAGATCATATAATAATGATAACCTTTATTCATACATAACATTAAAAGGCAATCAAATAGTAACTTTAAAAAGGCAAAAAGGCTAAATACATTGAATAAAAATAGGGAAATATTATAATTATTATTATTATTATTATTATCCATCCATCCATTCATTATCTATACCGCTTATCCTCATGGGGTTGCAGGTATTATTATTGTTATTATTATTATTTTTATTATTATTATTACCTGGTAGTACCCTTATTTTGAAATGTACTTACAACCATATGTAGTCATATAACTATATTTTAAATTTGGATACAACCTAGTTTATGTAGTATATTACAGAAATGTTTTGTTTGCAATATATATATGTAATAAGTACACAGTGGTATTATTTTGAAATATATATACATTGTCTGATGTTATTTTTTTGTTTTACATTTCAGCTGGGATGAAAGCAGCTCCATCAGCAGCGGTTTGAGCGACGGCTCTGACAACCTGAGCTCTGAGGAGTTCAACACCAGCCCCACTCTCAACTCCCTCCCCACAACCCCCATCGGATCCCGCCGAAACTCGACCATAGTGGTGAGTAATACACACATACACATATACGAATAGCAAATTGTTTTGTAAAGGGACAAATTATTATTCTGAAATACAGTGAACAAATACATAATAATAATAACAATAAGAAGAAGAAGAATAGTAAGAATTATTATTATCATTTGTAATAATAATAATAATAATAATAATAATAACAATAATATCAATATCAATCAATGTTCTCACAAATACAGAAGATATAACAATGATTCTATAGGTGCCAGACAGAGTTTATGTGTGTGTGTGTGTGTGTGTGTGTGTGTGTGTATATGTGTGTGTGTGTGTGTGTGTGTGTGTGTGTGTGTGTGTGTGTGTGTGCGTGCGTGCGTGCGTGCGTGCGTGCGTGAGCGTGAGTGTGTGTGTGTCGCTCTGAGACTTTGTGATGTAGGTCACACCTCCGCAGTGTGGCTGTAGTGGTGGGAGTTGAGTGGGATAGTACAGTATCAGACAGAAAGAGAGAGAAAGACAGAGATGGCGTAACCATGGAAACCAAAGCAAAGGGGATGCGGAGGGTGTGAAATGGGTCTTTGTCTGCTCTGGTTTAGCAAATTTACATGTCTGGAAACAAACTATTATAAAACACACACACACACAAACACATATATACATTCACTCGCATACACAAATGTACACACAAATGCCCATAATGCACACACATGTTCACTCACATACAAACAAAATACACATATACCCCGCCCCCCAACCACATATACACACACACACACACACACACACACCCACCTGCACACACACACGCACACACACACACAGAACCATCTGCAGCCCTCCATCTCGGCCAGCCAGCCAGCCAGAAGACCCCAGGCACGCCCTAGACACGCCTTAATGCGGTCGTCATAGCAACCCTTACCCCCCCCCCCGATGGCACCGTTGCCACAGTAACCCACCATCACCTCACCATCATCATGCACGTCACATTCCCTCTCTGCCCCATGCTACCCAACACACACATAGACACAAGATATGTAGATCTCTTTATTTCCCTATCGACAGCTTTCTTCGCTATCCCCGCTATCTTTTCTTTCTTTCCCATTCTCTCTATTTCTTGTTTTCACTCCTCCTCCACTTATTCTCCTCCCTGACGTCCCTCTCTTCCCACTCTCTCTGCCCCGAGATAATGTCTTTAATTTCCTCAAAGGCGTCTCAAATCGACTCCTCGTCGTTTCTGTAGCAGAAAGGTTGTGTTATGGAAGTGGTGATGGAGAGGGAAGTGTGTGTGTGTGTGTGTGTGTGTGTGTGTGTGTGTGTGTGTGTGTGTGTGTGTGTGTGTGTGTGTGCGTGTGTGCGCGCGTGTGCGCGTGTGCGTGTGTGTATGTGTCTTCCAACAAGGTGTGAATTAGTGATGAGGAAACGACAATGATGAGGAAACGACAATGATTCATCAACGATGTCTGGTCAGACAGGACGCGTGCAACCCACCCACCCATACACACACGCACATACACACATACAGACACACACACACACACACACACACACACACACACACACACACACACACATACACACACACACACACACGCAGGCACACACACATGCAGGCACACATATACACACACACATACAAATACGTATCTCACACATTCCTCATGGGATGTGAACCTGTCCATGCCTGTCCTATTGATTTTAATAAAACAGGAATAGAGCGGTGCAGGGATGAGGTATTTTCGGAGGCCAACTTCGTCTCGGTTCCCTCGAACAAAAAGCCAGTGGGAGTTTTCCACTGGATTTTGGACTTTTTCAGAAAATAACCTCTGTGGCAAACAGAAGTTTGTGATACTCACACGTTTTGTTCAGCAAGGTTATCTTCCCAAAGGACGGCACATTCATGATTTGACATAGATGCAATCGCCAGAAGTAAAAAGCTGACGTTAGGCTATAAAAGAACTACACCACGGTGGCACCACCACTAAGCTTCCAACTTGTCATTTGATTTTCCCCGCTTACCTCTTCTACAAATACCTGGAAAGTTCCCGTCAGAATGGTTTGCAAGACACGAGTATAAACACAACTAGAGGCTGTTAAGGTGGACTAGTGCTCGTGAGTAGATGACTTTCCGTGTTCGGCATGATGGCGTTTAATGTCCCCGACAACCTCAGTAGTCTCCTTATTTTAAGACAGGTAAAAGCTCCAAAATTCACAAGTGGGGTATTTAACTGACGTATTGTATTGGGACAAACATGAAAATCTCATAAGCTTGTGTTAACCTCAGACCTTATTTCTGGCACCGAACCAAAAACCCACTGACTTCGGGGCGGGGGAACCGGAAGTGTCAAAATGCGAACCCATTTCTGGGTTTCAGGACTCATTCCTGCAGCGCTCTATTCACAGGTCTTCTGGTCAACTGCACTGGGTGCAGCATCCCAAAAATGGCACAAACACACACACACACACACACACACACACACACACACACACACACACACACACACACACACACACACACACACACACACACACACAGACACACACACACAGAACCACTTTTTGTATATATCTGTATTTATCAGTTACACAGACCTTAAAAGTCTTTCAAATTGAGTTTTAGCCCATTTAGCAGTCATTACATGCATTTTACCTTACACGCATGACCATTATCCATCCATCTTTTTTATATATATATATATATATATATATATATATATATTCTCTGTTATCTTTTATATCCTCTCTTTTTTTGGGACTTGGAAAATGTAAACCCCACCAATTTGTGTTTCAAAGTTGCTTTATTATTTATTTATTTTGCTGTGTTTCTTGAAAAGGCGGAAGCACCATTGAATGAACAAAAAAATAAAATACGGTAAAATTGAAAAAATATGTGTTATCAGCAGGACCAGGTGATGTAGTGGTGTTTTATATTGTGGTATTGCCATATCGTTGACCTTTTTACGATTAAAATCTAAAATAAAAGTGGGTGCTACCATCAGGGAAATGGTCAGTGGTAAAATAGTTGTAATGTAGTCGTAAACGTGCTAAAACTCATTGGTTTTCCTTAAGATGATCATGTTTCCCCCCAGTTTTTGTGTTTTTATGCTATGTGCGTGCGTGCGTGCGTGTGTATACGCTGCCTCTACTTTTCCACTGAGTAGGAGATAGGATTTAGACCAGAAAGATGAGACGGCAGCCACTGTGTTTTTGGGGTTGAGTGGGTCAGACTCTTTTCGGAAAGTCTGAGAGGAAGAAAATCCTGAGTCTACAGTCTCCACGTATCCAATTTATACGCTTTTGAAAAAAAAGCAAAAAAGCCCAGAATGACCTCAAGACCAATCCAGTGATATCATAGTTGAACTGCATTTATTTATTGTTCCTCAGCTTCCCAAGTCGAGTTATTAAACCTGGAATTTTTAAATGGTTGAGCGGATTTAAGGAAAGTTGTCACTGTTTTAAGTGGACATAAGCAAAGTTTTAACAGTTGTTAGTGGATAGCAACAATTTATTGATTTTTATATCAATGTCTGAGCCATCTGTAGTTTTAAGTTGTTTTAAGTATATGGGTGTCATTATATGGCAGAAATGCAACACATTTGGATGTTAACTTACTGTATGCATATATGGAATCTTAGCCATTTAAAATGATAACAAGTTGATTTTGTATGTGGCAGCTCTAGTTTTAAGTGATTTTAAGTCAAGTTTTAACAGTTTAAAGTGGGTTTTAAATTAAGGTTCCAACATTTTCAAGCAAACCTTTAGCAGTTTTAAGCGTGGATCTGTCATTTTGTGGCACAAACACAAATGTGACATTTGTCCATAACCTGTCTTTCTCCTCTTCCTCCCCGTCCCCTCCCCCCGTCCAGCTGCGTACGGATGCAGAGAAGCGCTCCCTGGTGGAGAGCGGCCTGTCGTGGGACGGCGAGGACCTCAAGCCGGGCCGCAAGATCCAGCTCGGGGGCGGGGGCGGGGGCGGCGGCGGGGGTGGGGTCTACGACACGGGGAGCCTCAAGTCCGAGTCGTCGGCCTCGTCCCGGTGGAGGAAGAGCAGGCTGCCGGGGGGAGACGGCGGCGGGCCGCAGGAGGGGAGGAGGGGGGAGCTGAAGAAGCCACAGACCCTGGGACAGACCAACGTGATGAAGAGAGGCGGGGGACGCAACCCACCCATCGGGGTCACCTCCCCCATCACACACACCTCGCAGAGCGGACTAAAAGTGGCAGGTAATGGAAGTGGAACTAATTTGGTCCATTGGCGGATGAAGTTACTCAGACCTTTCCACTTTAGCTAAAAAAACAAATACACAGGGACAAAATGACTCTGGTAAAAGCTGGAAGTACCAAATTGGTGTTTCAGCTTAAGTAAGGGTACAGAAGTACTTGTCCTTAAATGTACTTATTTAAAGTATTAAATGTAAAAGTACTTTATAGTGATATCCACTGCCCTGGTACAACAGAATACAGTGCTATATTGTACTTTTTTCTGAAAAACAATGCTCATACAAATCCTGATTGCAATTTACCAAAAATATATACTTTTGGTATGTATGAATATAAATCTTTTTTTTTTAAGTAATGTGTTAGAAATTTAGTTCAGTCAAAGTCGAAAGCCTCCTAAACTACAGATACTTAAAAAATGTACTCAAGTAGAGTAACAAAGTAACTTGTACTCAGTTACTTTCCACCACTGTCCACAGCACAGACACACACACAGTCACTGACTGTCAGTGTCCTTGTGGCTGTTGCACGTTCATCCACCCAGCTGCAGCCCTCTCCCTTCCTGCACACACACAAGATGTGTGTATGCAGACACACCACACACACACACACACACACACACACACACACACACACACACACACACACACACACACACCGACTATCCAAGCCGGAGCGAGTGCACGTGCGAGAGAGAATTGATAGCACTTAAATAAAGACCCTGACCTCCAAACAACTGGACAAGCGACGCTGTGTGTGTGTGTGTGTGTGTGTGTGTGTGTGTGTGTGTGTGTGTGTGTGTGTGTGTGTGTGTGTGTGTGTGTGTGTGGGTGTGTGTGTGCGCGCGTGCGTGTGTGTGCGCGCGCGCCTGTGTGTAAATGCACACACACACATCTTTGATTGTACCAGACAAAAAAGAGCGCTACTCCTGAACACTTGCACACATTGAGTAAACACAAGCACATGCACACACGCACACACACACACACGTGCACAAAGAGCACAATGATGGCGATTGTGCAGCTGCCATTTTGGCACACCATCTGTAGACTGTCTGTGTATGCAGAAACACACACATGCACTTCCATTCACACACACACACGCACACACACACACACACACACACACACACACACACACACACACACACACACACACACACACACACATATATATATATAGGGACATCAGAAACAACAGGATATTACTTTTATTTATGTTAGTGTGTCGTATGCAGGTCTAGATAGGCGATGCCCGGGGCTGAGTAAACACAGCTCTTCTCTGATTTCACCGCTGTATTTATCAAAACAGCTGCCGAATATGACAGAAACTCCCAAACCTGTATCAACTGGAGACAGAATTTAAACATGTGGGTCGAGCACGGCCATAAATCAACATGTAGTGTTTATTATTTCTCAGTTATCTTGATGATGAAATGATGACATTGTCATAATTGTGGTAACACACAGTTTTGTAGTCAAAACTGATGATGAGGCGCTTTCTCACAGTATAAAGATTTGAATTTGAGTTTTATTTGAGTTTTGGTTTGATGTCCGTAGATCAATGTGGTGAACATCAGTGCAGTTGAACGGACATTTGGGGATTTCATTTTATCATCAAATACTGTGATATACTTGGTAAAGTTGACATTTTGCTATATTTGTGAGAATTAATTATTCTGTCATCCAGTCCATTATGTAGAGCAGTGTGAGAGCTCGCCAGGCGTGTCGTGAAAACGTTTCAAATTCCACTCGGAATAAAAAAGGGAAATACACTTGGGTGTTGCAAGATCAAAGTGACAAGGTTTCACGAATTCATCTCATTGGTCAGTTCCAGAAAACAATAGCAGCTCTGTGTTCTTTAGAACCAGGTCAAGTTTCACACTGGAAGTAAGAGCTGTGAGTAGTGGTGAAAGGTTTGACTCTTTTTTTTTTTGAGATTCGGTTATTGACGAGTCACTCAGTAAAGAGTAAAGAGTCGATACATTTTCCGACTCGGCTGCAGAAACTCTAATGACTCAAATTTTACTCCACCTAATTTTTTGTTCGATTCAGTTGGTGTAACGCACGGTGAGCACGCCCGCTCTTTGGCCGGAGTGACTCCAGACTTTTGAGCCGTTTAAAAGACGTTGTTTGCTACGAACGAATGGTTTGTGAGGCTTGCACCACTGACCATGTAGTAGGCCATAATAATAGTATGCACGGTTCTATGGATTTCCGATTTCTTAGTGGTTAACAGGATAGCGGTAAAGTGCGGTGGGAGTATTTCATTGTGAAAAGCGTAGGGTGTAACCATCCAATTTATATCAAACTAAATCGTATAAGTATTCCAACATAGTCTGACTGTCTGACTCTCGTTCTGTAGATGATGAGGTGAAATAAAAATTGAATTGGAGTTTCTTCAGCTGATCAGCAGATGCTGTGAAATCAGACAAATGAGAAGCAGACATTCTGAAGTGTGTGTGTGTGTGTGTGTGTGTGTGTGTGTGTGTGTGTGTGTGTGTGTGTGTGTGGGGCTATGGCAGAGTGCCTGGGTGGGAGACGGAGAGAGTGTGAGCTCCCAGGGGGAGGTATATTTTCTGGAAGGGACGAGGTGTTCATCATCCTGTCAGCGCAGCGCGGTAACACTGTTATTTTTCTCTCGTTCTCTCTCTTTCCATCCATCCATCCATCCATCCATCCATCCATCCATCCATCTATCTCTTTATCTATCTATCTATCTATCTATCTATCTATCTACAGTATCTATCCATCTGTCTGTCTGTCTGTCTGTCTGTCTGTCTGTCTGTCTGTCTGTCTGTCTGTCTATCCATCCATCCCTCATACACACCAGTATCTTCATAGCATACACAAATAAACACATACATCTTAACACCTAAATACGCAAAAACATGGACACACACGTGAACAGACACCAACACATTGCGTGCACTATTTAAACACTCTGATGGCTGATGAGAGGACGAGTCAGCGGAATATTCAGGGGTTCCTCTCCAACGGGAAAAAACCACCGGGGATGACAGACGGGAATATGAGGCCACAGGGGAGCACATCGCCGTGACAACGATGACAGACCGCCGGCTGGGTCTGTGTCTGTGTGTGCATTCTGCAAACTGGATCTTCATACTTCCATACTTTCCACAAGCCTCTAGAGGGTTCTGATCCTCCTCAATATGGCAGGATCACAATCGCAATCGCAATCGCAATCGCAATCTGTTCATTCAACCAAGTACATTTCCATTTACGAAATAATTTTTTCATGGTGAATGTGGGTGCATTGCTCTATAGACAATTAGCATAATAATTTAGCCAAAATGGCCAAATATACAAAGAAAATAGCTAAATTTACCAATAAAATAGCCCAAAATAATCCCAATATAAAAAAAAATATATATATATCTATACATATATGTATATATACAGAATATTCATAAAGCGATTATATGAACACGATAACTTAATTTAGGATATGTTCAGTTAAAAGCTGGTTGCTAGTATATGTAGTGGGTACAATATATATATATATATATATATACACAGTATATACGTATAAATGTATATATTGCAATGGATGAGTAAATATGTGAGTGTCTACAAAATGTATGGGATTTTCCATCAAGGGCCAAGGCAATGAAGGAGAATTCGACTTTTTCATTCATTTTTGGTGCCTCCCATCAATCCATCCCTCAAGTTCCTCTTTGTCTGCACAGGAACACCAGTGATTTCAATGTGAATTCAGAATTCTTCCCGATTTTCTAGAAGGGCGTTGCCTCAGAACCTGAGGCTCTTCCCACCCGCTCCACGAGGTCACCGCTGACTGATGGAATCCCTGAGTCTGATCTCTCTCTCTCTCTCTCTCTCTCTCTCTCTCTCTCTGGAAATCTGGCTTCATTTATGTCAGAATTAATCTCCACCTCCACAACTCCAGAATAAATGACCGGCTCTCAAACCCTAAAATTCTGGGTTGCAATTTTTGACCGAGTCGATCGTGTCGGTGATCGACTGCGGTTTATGATGACTGGGTTTATGACTTGACATGTAAAACCAATTTTCACATTTACGAAAAAGCCGCTCCGTGTGTTGTCACTGTGACACTCTCATAAGATCGAATCACAATAAACTCGCAATGCCGGGCTGTATGTGTGTGGCGTGTGTGTGTGTGTGTGTGTGTGTGTGTGTGTGTGTGTGTGTGTGTGTGTGTGTGTGTGTGTGTGTGTGTGTCGAATGTGTATGTGTGTATTTGCCTTACGTGGGTTTATAAATACTCTTAAGTGACTCCAGATGTCCTGAGGCAGTGGGCCGGAGGGTCTCTCTTACTATAGCTGTTTTTCAACTGTGTTAATGCCGTGTATATAAACCTCCTATAACGACTCCCATTAGATGCACATTAAGAGCGTGGGCAGAGCGAGGGCGAGGCCTAATAGACCCGCTTAAGATATTTTTTGCCTTATAATTACTTCCAAAACTAGACCTAATTAATTATCCACGTGGGAAAACACAGCTTCGACAGAACTTCATATTATTTTCCATTAAACTTCCCGTTTCACCCATTGCCACGCAATGGTTTTCCTCGCTCACTCCACCCTTTTCTCCCAAAAGAGTCTTTAGGGTGGAGGGTAGAATGTGCGCTCCAGTTGGGGATTGCATGCAGCCCCGCGGCCGCAGACACACTGTGCGACCGGGAAGTCGACTTTTCCAGAACCTTGCAGCACATGTTAATCTCAGCACTCCATAGTCACGACACTCACTGGAAATTTTGAAAAAAAAAAAAAAAGTTAGGTACAAAAGTTATTTTAGTGCATGCGGATGGAAAACAGAAGTGAGTAAATGATAACAGTGCAGCTGTACGTGTCAGGGTGTTGCTGCCTGTGCTTTGTCTCTAAATAGACTCTGGACCAGCACTGAATGTGGGACATTTCTCTTTTTGTCCGCAGGACACATGTTTAGAGAGAATACAGTATGTTCACCTCCTAATATGGCTGGTTCAGCTCCATGGAAGCAAGCAACACATCTAAGCTTTCTTTCTTTCCACGTGTTTAGGCACAGCCAAGTCTGATGGGAAGCCGGTGGATAAGTCTCGGTTAGCAGTGAAGGCCTCTGGTCTCCAGCGCTCCTGTTCAGATGCCGGGAAGGACCATAGGAACAATGGGGAGCAGCGTAAACCCCCGTCTGGCCTGGTGCGACCGTCAACCGGTGGGAACTTTGGCTTCAAGAAGGCCACCACAGCTACCAGTAATGGCACACATCCTCCCAGTACGAACACTGGCATGAGCACAGGTGGCAGCTCCATACCTAGTGGCTCTGCAACCGTGGGCAAGATTCCCAAAACATCTGGAATCCCAGTGAAACCAGTAGGGAGCGGAGGTGGAGGTGGAAGAAAAACGAGCCTGGATGTTTTAAGCAGCGATCAGAGCGGGTTTCTGTCTCCCAACGCCAGAACCTCGCTCCAGTATCGCTCTCTGCCTCGCCCAGCAAAGACCAGTACCCTCACTCTGACCCGGCCAAGCTCAGCTCGCCCTGTCAGCACCACCATGGATACCAGCTCTGGTCTGATTAAACCCTCCAGCACGGCCCCCCAGGGCTCCAGGCTCAAAGAGCCCGGCTCAGGGCTGGTTAAGCCAGGGGGCCGTGGGATTCCCAGCCCTAGCCCTGTTAACCAGACAGACCGGGAGAAAGAGAAGGAGAGAGCCAAGGCCAAGGCCGTGGTGTCCGACTCGGAGTGTGGAGGAGGGGGGTCTCTAAAGGCCAGCCCAGCCCAGACCCCCTCGGAGAACGGTGGACGCCTTCAGGGCCTGAGACCCCCCAGCTCTGGCAAGGCTCTGGCAGATTTGCCCTCACCCAACACACACAGGTAAGAGTCTCAGAAGGAGACCTCAGTGTCCTTGGCCTACTTCCTTAAATAAATTCATGGAGGCATGCAAGCCTTTAAGATCTAGCAAGATTTAAAAAAAAGACTGCATTTAAATTAAAAACCAACAATGGATCTTCCATTTATATTTGTATTGTCTTTAGATTACCTGGTGCTCGGAGTCTGGTCAAGCCTCCGTCCATGGCCCAATTGGACAAGCTTAACTCAAATGGCCTGGAGGTGGGGATGGGTATCCAGGAACCCTTACCCCCAAAGATCCCTCCCTACTCCAAACTCCAGGACCTGGTTAGCTCAGCAGGGAGCTCCCCTAGTCCCTGTTTGACCCCCAGCCCGGCCCCCCAACTTAACGTCAACTCGTCGGCCTGCTTCTCCGGCTCTGGGATGGGGCTGGGTCCCAGACAGGTCTCTGCCCTGGGAGTGGTGGGGAGCTCTGGGACCAGTGGGAGCACCTCTCCCCTTCTCTACCCCCGTCTCTCCGGGCTGCATCGCAGCATGGAGTCCCTGCCCCTCCAGATGAGCCTGGCCCCAGAGCCCCAGGACAGGAAGAAGGAGAGGGAGAGCCTGGTCAGAGCCTACCCAGGGACAGAGTCCCGTGACCGGGATAGACCAGAGGACAGGGCTCCCCCTGCCAGCTGGAGTTCCGGAAGCAGGGCCTCGCTAAACCTAACAGAATGGTGCGTCTCGAAATAGGATATCGTGGGTGTTTGTATGTGTGTGTCTGCGTGTCACAATCCATTCATTCGAATACTGCTGTGCGGCTCCCCCTACTGGTGAGCTTGAGGAATTTCCCAGATAACCTATTGTTTAATAAGGTGGGAGTGGTGAGGGAAAGCCTTTGATCATTTATTCACTTTGTCCTGCCTCATAAAGTGTAAAATCACATATTATATCCATCATTGGCCTTTTATGACTGCACAGTAAGAAGGACATCATTTTTTTGTCATCTAGTCTCCACACTGACCTTTTCTACCCAAAGGCTTTGGTGCTATCTTTGAGTGCAGACATAAATGAGGAACATTTCTTACTTTCTGATCAAAATGAACATTTATTCCAGTGTGCGACAGGGTGGTCTTGACACTTTAACCTTAACTGATATTTTATAAACAAGGGGAAAGGCAGAAAACCGGTTTACATCTTAGGGGTGGTGAAAAGGGATATAAAAATACCACTGAACGACCGTGTTTTATTGTGCATTTTACATTTTGGGAGGCTAAAACCAGATCTCTCTCGGAAATTAGAGTGACAGTGTGTGTGTGTGTGTGTGTGTGTGTGTGTGAACCTGTGTGTGTGTGTGTGTGTGTACAGGCTTACAGAAGCACACACACACACACCGACACTCACACACGCACACACACACACACACACACACACACACACACACACACGCACACATACACACACTCCCAGTAAGGGTCATTATTACTGCTGCCTGTTATCAGCGCTGTAGCAGCTCCAGTGAAGTGATAATTACCGGTCTTCATTGTGTCTCCAGTTCCAGCTCTTGAGGACTTAATAACTCTTTAGAATCCTGGTGAAGTCACGCTTTTTGTTTTAAGTCCCTCTCTCTCTCTCTCTCTCACTCCCAATTCCCCTCCCAGCTCTCACAGAGACAGAAACACGCTTCCAAAGAAAGGCCTGAGGTAGGTTGGTAGACACACACACAAACACACACACCCATTAACACACACAAATAGCAACGCTCAAGCACCAACACAGACTCAACTGTCAACCTACTCACAGCACTGACAAATGACTGACACATCCTCGGTTAAACCGCACGCACACACGCACGAACGAACGCACACACACACACACACACACACACTCCTGCGCGCACACACACACACACACAAAGATTCCATAGAAAGACTTCTCTGTGATTGACAGACTCTGAATTCCGCCTCAGGGACTATTGATATTTCAGTTCGTAGTTAATAAATCTCCAGAGCTACTTGTTTAAACCTGTATATCTATGTATGAAATCTCCTGAAACACTGACTTCCATTGAAGTCTTGGGGAAGTCTGAAAAAGAGAATCTGATCCATATATATATATATATATATATATATACATATATGGTCGCCCAATACCAACATGTATTTAATTTATTCGAAATATAATTAAGAGACGCTATATCTACTTTTTTTTTTACGTTAGCGACCAAATGCTGTACTTCCAGCTTCTGTTGCAAGGAGCTGCCTTGACTCTCCCATTGCATAGAAATTGCCAATCTTCCTCATTTACTGTAATATAGTTATATACAGTATATACAGTAAACTTAATAATCTACACTAACATAAAATGAATCAACCCAATGATATTGATACTTTTATGTTTATTAGGGGATCGGCCTTATAGAAGTCTTATACAAGATGGATTTTTATGTTCATATACATTCAATTATATTTATTTCTATTTATTGAATTATTAGTATTTTCTTTTATTGATGGAAATATTTTCTGTTTCACTTTAAAGAGGATGCCGCTTATGCAATATGTGCCCCAATATGTTTTGTTTCCGTAGACATGTAAAAAAAAATATTTTTTATTTTTTAATTAAAAATGTTTTTTCTCTCTCTCTCTCTCTCTCTCTCTCTCTCTCTCTCTCTCTCTCTCTCTCTCTACAGTTTCAATGGCGCTCCGCCGGCTGAGGAGGAGGGGAAGGAGAAAGAGAGGGGGGAGAGGAGACACTCTCACACCATCCTCAGTATGACCGACTCCCTGACTCCCCCAATGCTGCCCTCACCCACCTCCCTCCCCCGCTCCGCCAAGACCAACCTGGGTGGGTAGCACAGCTGGAAAAGGAGGTTAAAAGTCATTATAAGAGGATACTGTACCCGATGACAAGTGAAGTGATTGTGAATGTAATCACAAAGTAAGAATACTCAAATGTGGGTAAAAAATATGAATAAAAATGAGATAATTACTTCTTAAAACCATGGCAGAATTCAAATAAAATGACATTGCTATTATATTTAACATTTGACTCAAAGCTCAAATGCCAGCAAATTCTGCAGCAAATAACGTTTTGTTGAATAGCACTTTTTTGTTTAAATTTGGCATGATTATCTATTATTTAAAGCAGTAAACAAGTTTGGAAAAAAAACCACATACCTGTTAAATTAAAAAAATTCTTACATTTTTCATTTTGTTAAATATATATATATATATGTATATATATATATGTTTTATTTAATGAAATTCATTTTCAAAATTCAAATGAAAATGTTATTAAAAAAAAGTTATTGTATGCATTTATTATTTGTTGTTTGGATGGCTATTGATGCTGTAACCGGAATCAGAATTTATTTAAATGATACCCAGCCCTTTTCTAAGACCTTAACACATAACACACACGCACGCACACACATACACATACTTACACATGTAAATGTATTATTATACACACATAAAGAAACACACATACGCACATGTATCTGGGCATTTACTGGACTCGATAATTCATCTACTCTATACAATAAAATGTCATCTTGTGTTTTTTGTCGTGTTAATTTGACATATTATTGTTATGATTATGAAATTATTGTTGACTTTAATATTCCCATCTCCCAGTGGCTCCCAGTCACATCGCCGCACCCCCGAGGATGACGCGCTCCAACAGCATCCCGGCGCACGACGCCTCCCTGGAGCTGTACGCAGCCTCCCCGCTAGGCAGCACGCTGTCGCTGGCCGAACGCCCCCGCAGCCTAGGAATGGTACGGTCCGGCTCCTTCAGGGACAGGGAGTCCAACGACGAGGCGGAGACCGGTACGTTACGGGGGGGGGGTCATTCTTCTGGTTTATTGTTAGTGTTAGGTTTCTGTTTTTTATTGTTTATTGTTTATTGTTAATTGTTAGGTTTATTGTGTATTGATTTTCTTTTATATCCTCATGTATCTCATTTGTATTTGTTGTTGATTGTTTATCATTAGGTCATTGTATATTGACTTCTTTTTTTTTGTTTATTGTTTATTTTTAAGTTTATTTTGTGTTGTTTGGTTAATTTTTTATTATTATTTTTCAGGTTTATTTCCAATTTTTTCTATCTTCTAGTTGATTTTTTCTATCTATCTATCTATCTATCTATCTATCTATCTATCTATCTATCTATCTATCTATCTTGAACATCTAACATGTGTATAACGATATAACAGTAATTACACTGATAGTTGTACAAAAACCTATATTTATCTTCAGAAATAGATTGAATTGTGAATCGTTAAAGATTGGTCCACATTTTTAGTTAATTAATGTTGTCATTGTTGTACTTTCCACTTTTTAACATTTATCTCCCCCCATCTCTCAGTCCATGGTTCGGTCCTCTCCCTGGCCTCCAACGCGTCGTCCAGTTACTCCTCGGTGAGTGTGAGCGGCATGCAGTTCCAGGTAGCTACACCTTTTCTTCAAAAGCAGCTTTTCTCTCGCTCTCTCTGTCTCCTTCCAGTCCTCCCCTCCTCTCTCTCCTTCCTGTCCTCCTCTCCTCTCCTCCTCGCTTTATCTATCTCAAACCTTGTTTTTCTTGTATGTCTTTTATCCCTCCTCCCCCACTGCTTTCCAAGGCTGAGGAAAGGATTCAGGGAGAGGTGAGTGTGGTTTCCCCTGCTCTTCCTCCATCTTCTCCTTCTTCCACCTGATCTGATTTCCCTACCTCCATCCTTCCGTCCACCAGATTCATCCCAATGCATCCCTTCTTTTTTTCTTATTCCCATTCAGGTTCTGCCCCAGGTAGTTGTTCTGGTCTGTAACATTTTCTTTTTCCCCTTCCCAGCAAATCCGTAAATTAAGGAGGGAGCTGGAGTCGTCCCAGGAGAAGGTTGCCAACCTCACCACGCAGCTCTCAGCAAACGTATGTATGCTTAGTGAACTTATTTTTATGAAAATAATAACGTTCACCTCAAGTCTTCCCTAAATATATGAGTAAAAAGTATTCATTCAAATAAGATACGTAAATAAATATATATATATGTTAATATTCCGTTCAGTCAATTAGTTATTGCAACAGCATTCAAATCACATTGACATTATATTGCAGTCTGAGTAGCATGTCATTTTATTTTTAGTAATAGTTAAGTTTGAAATAGGTAAATAATAATATTTGAATTTCATTGGTTTTGTTTTTAATGAGATTATTTAACTTCTAGAGAAATGGGAAAAAGAAGGAGCTAGTAGAAACTGATATCAAAGTAGGAAAATAGGAATGTTTTAATTTAGATTTTATTTATTTATTTATTTATTTATTTTTTGAATGAGATTTTTTTCAATTTATTGTAATTTAATTTAAGGCACAAAATTACTTCTAACTAAAAATTAAAAACAAAAAAATCGGTATTTTTTTAATATATTTAAAAAACGGCATAAAATATGTATATATGTAGTATCAAAGTATGAAAATAGGAACATTTTCATTTTATTCATTCAATTCATTTCATTTGGATTTTACATCATTTTTTATAAAATAATTTAAAGCAGCAAATGGACTTTAAAAAAGATTCTCAGTCAGATTTGGAACATTTATCTATTCATTTAATAGTGAATTATTATCTTCTAGCATTATTCAGACTGTTGCGCATGGTGCTCCTTGGTAATATTTACATTTCAATTTCCTTTTAAGTCGAAACACGCAGCGGTTCATGAGAGCTTTCAAGCCCTTTTTTAGTATCCCTCTGGGAAGTTAAATGCACCTGCTCTCGATCTCACCATCCATCCAACTAAGCATCCCTTTGTTCCGCCCTCGTCATCCCTCGATCACAATCCCTCCTTCAAAAATCCATTCTGTCCTTACACACAAAGGAGAGAGAGAGAGAGGAGGTATAGTGCAAACTATATTCTGTCCGTCATAGATCATCTGTGTGTCGTCTCAACGTTTTTCTTGACCCAAACCTAAATAGCACACGCAGACACAGACACACACACACACACATATCCCCCTATTCTCTTCTTCTCAAATGAAGGTCATTTCGGTGCCACACACTCAGCTTTTTTTCATCGGCTCGAGTGCTGGAATATGGCTCCATACGGAACACATCCATCAAGTTGTGCATTAGTTTCTGTGTGTGTGTGTGTGTGTGTGTGTGTGTGTGTGTGTGTGTGTGTGTGTGTGTGTGTGTTGTGTGTGTGTGTGTGAGTGTTTGACCTCATTATGGGATGGCAGATGCACTGAACACAACATGATTATTCACTGTATTAATGTCCGCACTGTATCAATTATCCCACTGAATTAATGCAGAGAGGGAAAGTCATCTGTGTGTGTGTGTGTGTGTGTGTGTGTGTGTGTGTGTGTGTGTGTGTGTGTGTGTGTGTGTGTGTGTGTGTGTGTGTGTGTGTGTGTGTGTGTGTGTGTGTGTGTGTGAGGGGTTGAGAGGAAAGCAGACTTTTCTCTCAGGTCTATTTCCTCAGGAGATGACATTTCTTTGGTCTTTTTCTTTTCAGAACTGAACACAGAAAGGATTATATGGAATATAGAGAATAAACAAAATTTCCTCTGAATGTTTTCTTTCATTTTGTTATTTTATTTTCTTTAATTATTATTTTCTAGAATTTCTTTCTCCACATTTTCCTTACTTTTGTGTATTATTGTTTTCTTTAGTGAATATTTTCTCAAATTGTCTTTTATTTTATATCTTAAATCAATAAATCAACTTTTATCTCCATAGATCATATCCAGTTTCTTAGAATCTTTCAATTTAAACCAAATAAATTTCCACCCATTTAATATATACTTAAGTATCTAAATATTTGATATATAAACATTTCTATATTATCTTAAATAGTTAAATTAGTATAATGTGTTATTAAATTACTGTTGCATGTTGTAAATTATTACTTGTTATTTAATTATTGGATTTCTAAACATGTCAACCAATGGCAAATAAAAATATAAAGTAATGCTTCTTAATGTTGTTGTTTTACAATGTGACTTCTCCTTGAAATGATGCTTAGAGTCTTTTGTTTTATTGTCACTTCTGAGCAGGCAAATCTGGTTGCTGCCTTCGAACAGAGCCTGGCCCTGATGACCACGAGGTTGCAGAGTCTGTCCTTCAGCCACGAGCAGAAGGTACACACCGCTACACACATACACATGTGCACACACACACACACACACACACACACATACACGTAAACCTACATACATACACATAAACATTCAGAAATACACTAACATGCCAAAATAGCCAATATGCAATAACATTAAACATAAACATACTTAAACTTAAACATACTGTACATACACTTCACACACACGTACTTCACACACACACACACACGCACACACACGCACGCACACACACTTACTCACTCATACACACACACTTAAGGTGGTCCTTAAAAGTCTTAACATATCAACATTTTTTCAAATAGTTGTACAACTATTCAGCCTTAAAAGTCATTAAATAGTCTTAGAATTCAAATTCACAAGATCTTAATTTCAACGTTTTCACATTTTATTTATCTTTATTTATACTGATTATTTTATTTATTTATTCATTCATCCATTTTATTGTTATTATTATTAGTAGAAGTAGTGTTATTATTATTATTATTATTATTATTATTATTATTAGTAGTAGTAGTAGTAGTAGTAGTAGCATGTATTTATGTAATATATATGTATTATCATTATTTATCCAGAATTTCCCCATGGACATTAATTAGGTGTTATAATCTTATCTTTATCCATATATTTCTGGATTTCTTTAACTTTGTTCAATTGGTCTTAAGAAGTATAAAATCTAACGCTTTGATACCCGTGCACACACACCCTCTCCTCTTGAGCAGTTTCAAAGCTTAAAGCTCCATCATAGTGAGGCGTCTTTTGATCGCTACATGGAAGAAGGAGCTCCATGTGGGTCAGGGGGCATTTTGTTTTGTTTTTAGGGGGGAGGAGGTTCAAAAAAACTAAAATCCTCCCCTTCCCTCCGGGGCTAAAAAACGATCACCCTGACCCAGACCCAGTGCAGGGAATTAGCAAAGCCAAGAGCAAAACACACACACACACACACACACACACACACACACACACACACACACACACACACACACACACACACACACATGTCCAAATGCACATCGCATTCCTACCTTCTCCTAATATTAAACGTGGGTGTTGACATTGATCGACCCCCGGGCCATTGTGTGTGTGTGTGTGTGTGTGTGTGTGTGTGTGTGTGTGTGTGTGTGTGTGTGTGTGTGTGTGTGTGTGTGTGTGTGAGTGTGAGTGGCTCTTGATGCTTCATGCCTTGCTGCTCGTGGTGTAAAGGCCTGTCTGGACGGCTCCGCAGTGTTTGTGCCGGTGCAGTGACCTGTGCAGCGCCGCCCTTTAGTGCTAAACTCTCTTTAACCTTGAGGAGGTGCACTGCTATTGACTTCCACACAATGGGGGAACACACAGACGAATCCTCGTCCTTTTTTTAACCCTCCGCGTAAAGTTAGGGAGGTTCTGCCCACTGGTTTTGTGGGTCAGTGACCATGCAGCTAATACTGGTATGTTGGAGTTTATGTCAAAAGTGAAAACACCAGCAGTTATTTATAATAATCTGCAGCCCAGCCGCTTGTTATCGCAACAAATCCCCACGAAAATGTGATCGGGACCAGGCCGTGTGCCGATCTGAGCCAGTTATTATGGCTACTATACTAAATAAGTGTATGTATAACAATACTTTGACACAGAATGTTGGATCTGAAATGATTGTAATATGCCTAGTTTTACAGCTTCTGCTAAGAAGAAATAGTCCAAAGCATGGCAAACTATTCGCCCTACAAAACATCCTCTCCTAAATTAGAATTCACATGAAGTTGTGAAATGAGTCACGCCAAATGGGATGTTTGGTTGAAGTCGCCCGTTTTAGTTTTCATGTGGCGTCAATACATGGCGCCACTGGCTAGTGTGCAAGAACATGTAGGCGGTCATTACTAACAGATCGGCAGCCATTATTCCGAAATAACCGACGGCTGATTGCCGCTATTGACCAATCAGAATCGGGTATTCCACGAGAGCGGTGTGGTAATGGACGCGTGGTGGACATACTGTACATGTTTGTATATTTAACTGTTTGTGAAATGTAGGACTCTGAGCTGTTGGAGCTGAGGGACACCATTGAGTCTCTGAAGACGAAGAACGAGGAGGCCCAGGCCGTCATCCAGGTGGCGCTCAACACCCAAGACAACCTGAAAGGTATCTCTCCATCTGTCTACCCGTCCTTCTACCGTCGCTCGGTGTGCTTCACATTTGCTTATCCAAAATTCTCATTGCGTTCCAGACGTGCGTATGCGTCGGCAGAACTCGTGCGAGAGCATCTCCAGCCTCAACAGCCTGACCAGCCTGTCCAGTGTGGGCAGCTTGAAGGACCAGGACGCCAAGAAGAAGAAGAAAAAGAGCTGGGTACGAAAGAGCGCGCGCACACACACACACACACACACACACACACAC
>NC_137194.1:13157317-13252317 GCF_960531495.2 Zeus faber | reverse complement strand
GGTTGTGTTTTGTACAAATGGGCGCTACATTTAAGGGGACCAATTATGCCGCTTTTCAACAAGTTTATATAGGTCTCTGAGGTCCCAAAAACATGTTTTTTATTTTTTTTTGCTGAAAGTACCACTCAGATTATGCATTCTAGTCATTCTAACATGCCTCTAACCCATCCTGTTCCAGCACGGTCTGTTTAGTGGGTGGCGGCACCCTCCTGAGGCCCCTAGTTCTGTGAGCCAATATAGTTGTCTTATTTCACACTTTGTGTGTTAGTAGGCCCCTCAGAGACCCAAATGTATGTGCACAAGCTCTGAAAAAGTGAGTTTCTCTTAATAGCGCCCCTATAAAACACATGAAACTAACAGTAGCACAGAACTCTGATCATATCATACAAGAACTATAAGAAAGAGTCATCATGTCGTGCAAGAACTAAATAAATAACTGAGGTTCTGTTTGTGTCTGCGTAAAAAATATTTAATGATCTAAGTATTGGGTTGGGGAAGAGGGAGCATTCCACACACACACACACACACACACACAAACACACACACACGTTGCATGACTGCAATGCAATGGCAGCTTCTGCTAGCAGATGGCAGTGTTGAGCCAGGAGTTTGAAACGTTTTGAAACATTTCTAAGTAATTGGTGTGAACATTTCAAAGTTTCAAACTTGCCATCCCCAGACAGAATAATAGTATAAAGACAGTGTATTCTGTTTTATCTCCGATTTATTCACCTGTGTGACCCTGGTTACTATCTTATCTTATCTTCTCTCATCTTATCTTATCTTCCTGCTTATTTCTTTCTTATCTTCCTCAGGACTACCTGACCCAGGTGGACCCCGCCTCCAGCCTCGGTCTGTCGTGTGATTCGCTGCTCAGCTACCAGCTGACCCAGGGCGGGAGGAGGCTGATTGGAGGGGACAAGCCCTCAGCCTCCCCGGCTCATTGCCTCGGCAACAGCCCGGCTCGCATCCTCATCACCTTGAAAGGTCAGTGAGCGAAAGCAGAGCCAGGAAGCATCTGGTTTGATCGGTCGGCTGAATTGGGCCAATATTTGCGCATTTTGAGATAATCGGCTTCGGCCGATGCCTGCGCTCCCAAGGTAGATAGACAAAAGATGTGTTTTTTGTGTTTTTCTATACATATCCGTTCTGAATATTTCAATTACAGTCTCCCCGTTGCTTTCCGTTGCTATGGGACTTAATTTGGTAAAAAATATGTATTTTTTGTGTAAATACTTTTTGTGAATTATAAATCCTGCACTTGGGGGAGTGGTGACATTCTTCGTTTCTCGACCAGACTTTAATATGGCGCTGTTTATTATTGTTGATTATTATTGACTATTGATTATTATTTTTTATCGTTTATAACGATTTACTTTTTTGATGACCAGTGGACATTTATTTTGTTGATAAAACATGTTTTTTTAATAAGTGCACTGCAGAGACAATGCAGACAATAACGTTAGTGTTAAATTCATGTTCATTTCAGTTCAGCAGGTTTGTGTCTCATTTGTTATTATTATTAAATTGTTGTATTTTTTCAAATGCAAAAAAAAAACAACGACATGGATTCCCACTTTAACATATTTACTTATATTTATTCTATTTTCGCCCCAGGTCTCCGGGAGAATTGTGTGGACTCCCTGGTGTTTGAGACCCTGATCCCCAAGCCCATGATGCAGCACTACATCAGCCTACTGCTAAAGCACCGGCGCCTGGTCCTGTCGGGTCCCAGTGGGACCGGTAAGTCCTACCTGGCCCAGCGCCTGGCCCAGTACTTGCTACAACGCAGCCGGCGTCCCAGCTCCGGCCACGACCACGACCAGGATCAGGACTCCTCGCCGTCGGGCCACAGCACCGCCGCCACCTTCAACATGCACCACCAGTCCAACAAGGTGACTGCCAGTCAATGTCATTTTTTTGTTTTTGTTTTTTGTTTTCAATTTAAGAAAATGATTTAACCTCCGGTCTTTGTTTGAACAGGATCTGCAGCTGTATCTGTCCAACTTGGCCAATCAGATAGACCGGGAGAGTGGAGCCGAGCTGCCATTGGTCATTATCCTGGATGACATCAGCGACGCCACGGCCGTCAGTGAACTGGTCAACGGAGCGCTGACATGCAAGTATCACAAATGGTAACTACTTTCCTACCTACCTACCTACCTACCAACTTACATACCTGCCTTCATGCCTACCTACCTACTTACATACCTTACTAACTGCATATCTACCTACTCACATACCTGCCTACCTACATGACTACCTACATATCTACCTACTTACATACCTGTCTTCATGCCTACCTACCTACTTACATGCCTGCCTTCATGCCTACCTACCTACTTACATACCTGTCTTCATGTCTACCTACCTACTTACATATTTTACCTGTCTTCATGCCTACCTACCTACTTACATACCTGTCTTCATGCCTACCTACCTACTTACATACCTGTCTTCATGCCTACCTACCTACTTACATGCCTGTCTTCATGCCTACCTACCTACTTACATACCTGTCTTCATGCCTACCTACCTACTTACATACTGTACCTGTCTTCATGTCTACCTACCTACTTACATACTGTACCTGTCTTCATGTCTACCTACCTACTTACATACCCGCCCACATGACTACCTAGCTACCTACTTACATACCCGGCCACATGACTACCTAGCTACCTACTTACAGTACCCGCATGTATACCTGCCTACCAACCCATGTTTTGTTGTGGATTTTTTCCAGTCCTTACATCATCGGAACGACTAATCAACACTTAAAGATGACCTCTAACAACGGACTCCATCTTAGTTTCAGGTAAGCACAGTGTGTTTTGAATTCATGACTCACATTTATTATGTAGTACATTAAGGTAAAGGAGTTAAAAACACAGTTTATGACCAGCACTCTCTCTCTGTGTTCCACCTCAGGATGGTGATGTTCTCCAACAACGTGGAGCCCGCCAACGGCTTCCTGGTGCGGTACCTGCATAGGAAGGCGGTGGAGGGCCAGAGGAAGGAGCAGGGCCTGGGGGCAACAGGAGGGCAAGATCAGGCCCTGCTGGGGGTCCTGGACTGGCTCCCCCAACTCTGGTACCACCTCCACACCTTCCTGGAGAAGCACAGCACTTCAGACTTCCTCATCGGTGAGGAAGGGGTTAAAAACGGGTGGTTAAGAGGTTAAGTGACACTGGGAGTTTGATAACAATAATAATAACAATAATAATAATAATAATAATAATAATAATAATAATAATAATAGTGAGTGAAGTTGATTTGTATATTACTACAAAGGAAATCCGATTTTTTTTATCGGCAGTTATTTGATTTTTTCATATTTTATTGAATTTTATGTTTTATTTTTACTTTTTAATTGTATTTTATTGTTTTTATTTTATTTTCATTGTTTTTATAGAAAAATATAATACAAAGAAGAATACAATTAAATACAATAAAATAGAAAATCAATACAAAATAATACAATGAAAAAAATGAATTTCACATTGTGGGCAATCAAAATAAAGTGTGCAAAGTGACCTACAACTTCAAACTAAACTAAACCTAACATCACGGCCGCCGCAGGTCCTTGCTTCTTCCTGTCGTGTCCGGTGACGGTGATGGAGTTCAGACCGTGGTTCATCGACCTGTGGAACCATTCCATCATCCCATACCTGCAGGAGGGGGCCAAGGACGGCATCAAGGTACACACACACACACACACACACACACACACACACACACACACACACACACACACACACTGAAAAATAAACATTTTTTTCATATCCTTGTATTGCAGTCATTGGATCAACTTCAAAAATGGTTTGAGTTTGATAAAAACCTTAATTAGTTTTTGGTTTTCCAAACTTAAAAAATGTGCTTGAATAAATATATATTTGACACACAGTTTAGAGTAATTTTCCTGTTTTAAAATAGTTCAATTGTACCCTCCTCCTCCCAGGTCCACGGGCAGAAGGCGGTGTGGGAGGACCCTGTGGAGTGGGTGCGTGGGACCCTGCCATGGCCCGACGCCCAGCAGGACCAGTCCAGGCTGTTCCACCTCCCTCCCCCCACCGTGGGACCGCACAGCGACGACAAGAGACCCCCGAAAAACACCCCCCCTCCTCCCAGCACGCTTGAGGCCGACCCCCTGGTGAGAGACTCAGTGGTCCTTATAAATGTCAGAAATTCAGCTTAGATATTAGTCATTAAATATTTAATCGTAAAAAAAATACATTTAGACTTTTTAGAATTTTTAGGTTGGAGTTACTTTTAAAGTCATTTTTCCTTAAAAGTCATTATAAGTCCTAATCTTTTAATACTAAAGCTAAATATCAGACTATTTCAATTACTTTTTAAGGACCCTTGTTGAGACCCAAGGGGTCTTAAAAAAAGGCCTTAAAAAAACTTAAATGAATACAGGGCATATGGTTTTAACAGGGTTTGTACTTACAGAAAAAAGGCCGCTCATCGTTACCCCTATTTAAAATAAATTGTACTGTATGCGTGTAACCAGTGATTTAATTGAAAATGTCTCCATCTTTGGCGTCCCCCGCTGGTCAGATGGCGATGCTGCTGAAGCTCCAGGAATCCGCCAATTACATTGAGTCACCGGAGAGGGACTGCAGCCTGGACCCCAGTCTGCAGACCACACTCTGAGGACAGAACAGGAGTTTAAATGACATTTCATCTCAACAAGCTTCCACTCCATCACCTTCTATCACGAAACTTGGAACTGAAAGACTCAATGAGGAGCTTGATGAACACCTACGGACTAAATTATGGACGCACAGAACAGATATTGGATTCCCTTCCATGGGGGGGAAAAAAACTATAAAACTGCTCTCTAATGTCTTGCCGGAAAAGATATTGATTTGTTTTGTTTCTTTGTTGTCTTAAGTCTTTTTTTTTTTTTGTTTGTTTGTTTTTCCTGAATGTGGATTCTCAGAATTTTCAGCTGCATGGGCAAGCAGAAGAGTATGATGCTGGATTGATCTCTTTACCTCATCGATCAAGTCCCATCCTTTCTCTATTTCTATTCCCACTGCCATAACATTCATTTAAAAATGGTGCTGACCAAATTGATTTTATATATAAAATGGGATAATTATTGCCCATTATTTCCCCCCTCCCCCCATAAAAAGACAAAGGAAATTCACTGAACTGCAAGAAATGCACTTTATGTTCAATTTGAATGCAATATATTCAAATCAATTAGTTCCTTATTATATCCACTAGGTGGCAGCATTTACTAACATCTGCCGCACGGCTCTCCTAATGTACATTTTAATAATCAAATGTGCTTGTTGAATACCACACATTCATATACGAGTGTAAAAAAACACACAAGAATAATTCCACTTTTAGCCCTTACATTTAATACTTTAATCAAAGGCATCAGATATCACAAGTTTTGGAAGTGTCTATAGTAGCCTATACGAATGACCTGCATGGGTGAAATGGAAATGAAAAAAAATAATAACTTTAAAAGTGGATCTGTAAAGACTGCACAGTTTATCAATGTATGAGTATGAAATTGTCGGTGATTTTATTCTGGGAAACTAGAAATGTCCATGAAAATATGAAGTGTTAACTCCAGGCAGACTGCCGAGGTCACACCGGCAGGAGACATTTGCTAAGTATCTGCATTTTTGGGTGGTGTAAGCCCAACATGACATATTGTTATTATTATTATTATTATTATTATTATTATTATTATTATTATTATACAGACATTGAATTTATCTTGTCTACCAACACAGCCTACACCACTTCTGGCTCAATGCTTGCTTATGTCCTGTACCTAAAGTATCGGACATTGCATTAAAAAAACAACAACAACATATAAATCCTCATGTGATAAATAAATGCGGAGGACGTGACTTTTAAGATCTTTTTTTAATAGTCGGATTTTTTGCTGTTCACCTTGAGCAGATTATTTATATACGGTTTATCACACCTTTTCTTCACATCACATGCGACAAATTGAAAAATGAAAACCAGTCAAAGTCTGTTTTGGTTTTTTTAAACCGCTGATTGATCTTCCATCATCATCATCATCATCATCATCATCATCATCATAATGGATGCATAGTAACTCCCGTCCATCAGGGCAGAGTTATGTGTTATGTGATTGTGAACCGCATTATAATATTTCGGATTTTCACACAACTTAACAATTGTTATTTTGCTGTGGCAAGGTGTATACATTCTTTATTTAATCTTATTTATGACTGGATCTCCTCTCCCATATTGAGCTCTCATCTGCATATAGTTGCCCCCCCCCCCCCCCCCCTGTAAAGGGGTTGATTAGGTTGAGGATTAAGATTCTATAACTTCTCAGCTCTGTAACCACCACCACCACCATCCCCAAATTACCTCAGACTGCCATATTCAATATTGAAGTACAGAAAACCCTCTACCTTCCAAAACAAAGGGTGCTAGCGTAGATCAAGTGGAGCCCTGCTGCCTCAGACTATCTGTGCCTAAAAAAAAAACTCCTGTTGGCCTGAAAGTTGAAAGCCCATTGGCTGTTTTGAAAGGAGGACATGTTGTTGTTGTTGTTGTCGTCATCGTCGTCGTCGTCGTCGTCGTCGTTGTTGTTGTTTTTTTTAAGGAGAAGGACATCCCATCATCTGACCTTCCCTTTGATGTCACTTTAATGATGTCCGTTTGAAGACCAGGTTCACCAGGGCCTTGTGGGCGAGCAGTGGACACTGGACAGTGGACACTGGACACTGGGCGGCCATGGTAGTTACGGTGGAGTGTCTATAATGTGTGCGTATCATTGTACAATCTACAATAGAAACGATTGAATTGTATTAATGTTCGCTGGCTGGGCTGTGATCTAACCATGATATCAATCGACGCGTGGCGTGTGGACATGGATTTGGTATTTTTAAGGAGTCGCCTGGAAGGGCAAGTAATGAAACCCTGGTCTCAACGTGAGAGTCGCCTGGAGATGCAGGATAATGTCCAAGCGGGCATTGTCCCCAGTGTATTCCCAAAGTGTTGTCTTTATTGGACCTACCATTCTTTACCTTATCACAGGGGTTGGGTTGGGGAATTTTTAATGACTGGATATCTCTTTCTTTCCCCATGTTGTTTTCTAACGGAGCCGTTGTTTGAGTTTTTTATGCAATCCTTTGTAAAGCTTTCTTCTTTCTATTTTGTACAGGACATCACTATTGTAAACACTGTATATAGTCAGCGCGTCTGCGACAACAATCACTAAAGTTAAGTATAGAGATCTAAGAAAAACAAAAGTGTGACCCCCCCCCCCCCCCCCAAAAAAAAGGCTATTTTGTCTTTCTTTTTTTTAATTATTATTATTATTTGTTGGTCGTCTTCCTCAAGGGGCTAAAATGGATTTGATGGCATGTCTATAACCACAGCAAATCCCATATGTCTAATATTGCTCTACGGACACTCAATAAATCCATGACGATTTTCACATCGATCTGCTTCTTGGGTGATGTTTTTGTCTTTGTTTATTTTTTTGGTTGTTATTTGTTTGTTTTTTTTGTCTGTTCAGCGGACACGCATTTACAATTTGTGGCCACTAGATGGCGCCGAAAATCTGTGGTCGTTTCGACGGTCTAGGGCCTATGCAATGATTGGTGCCCTAGAAGCATATTATTCAATCTGAAAAAGGCCCAATTACTCCCAGGAATTGTGCGTGAAATCACATGCACGTGAAAAGTGTTGTGTAGTCACCATCACAACGCCAAACAGGCAACTTCAACACAACTACATATATAAACAACCAATAGCCAGTACTTGGTTGGGCACCCAGCGGAGGGGGTGAGTGACTTAAAGGCCGGGCTGGGTCTCCACCTCTTATACATTGTTGGGTTATGGAAGGGGTGGAGTCCTGCTCCTCTCCAGATATAAAACCCCAAATCTTCCCGGCTGTCCATCCAGAGGACTGCACCAGCACCATGCCAGCCAAACCCGCTCCCATGAAAAAGTCCCCCGCCAAGAAGGCGGCCCCCAAGGTGCCTGAACCGGCACCTGCACCTGCACCTGAGCCGGAGCCGGTCCCGGCGGAAGCTCCACCTGCAGAGGCTCCACCCGCTGAGGCTCCACCCGCAGAGACTCCACCCGCGGAGGCTGCACCTGCGGAGGGGGCGCCAGCGGAGGCCGCGGCCGAGGCTCCGGCTCCTCCGGCCGAAGGGGAGGCGGCTCCTGCTGCTCCAACCGAGGGAGAATCTGCTCCTGAAGGTAGAGCGATAACCCCTCTGGGAGGTCTGACCAGGGTGGATGCTGACTTCCTGTTTATCTCAATAATTGAAGAAATTGTGTGTCTAGTTGATTTAATTAAGGAAATACCCTAAAAGTATGAAAGCATTTTGAATTTTTCATGTTATAGGTTTCCTTACCTGCTGTCCATAGATCTAGTGATATGTCATTTGCCATCAACAGCAAGATAGATGAGGAGAGCATGTTGTTGGGAAATAATATATTATTATAATAACATATTAATATTTTGTATTATATTATATTATATTATATTATATTATATTATTATTATTAAGTCTGTTGTTTTGACTTACATTGATAAAACAGTAACAAAAGAGTAACCTAACCCTAACTGTTGATACTGGCTACTGATTTTAGCTGTGGTTTCTATATTTTAATATATTATATATAGTAGACAACAGGTTTTCCAACACATTTTCACAGATACTATTCACACTTTAATCTATCAATTTAAAACCATTGCCATTGGTCACAATGGGCCGCAGTGCTGATGTGAACTTCTCAGAGTTTTTGGAAACCGCTGCGCTGCCCTGAGGCGTTGGCTTGGTGGAAACCTTCCACAAATAATAACATATAATACAAACTTTCTTATAGCCCCAGTCTCCAAGGTCACCAAGCGTCTGCCGGAGGCAAAAGCCCTAAACACCATTCCTGGCACGCTTCACTCCATAAGTCACTCGTCTAAGTATGAAGAGCATAAATACTTCAGTTTGTGAACAAGTTTAGATTTTATAGCAGGGATGGTAGACCGTGCCTAAATGTTGATAATGTACCAATAATTATATACTTTGAATGTCCGCGCCCTCATTCCCAATAGCTGGCGCCGCTGTTTCCCTTTGCCAATTTAAGTGTTCATGAGTTATTTCAAAGATTTTGGGACTTTACCACTGACCCACTCATCTAAATCCCCCTTTAAGTTTCCTTTTCTTATTCTAAGTTGGTGAATGAACAGCGTTTTAATCACGCAGAATAATTTATGGTCTCATTACTCACCTCAACCTCTAACCCCAGTTACTGCTCAACTTAACAACAGAAAATCCTCCACTGTAGATGCCGTGCGTGCCCGCGTGCATGCGTGCGTGTGTTTCCTGCTCGTACTACACTGTATTTCTGTCCCAAGCAGGGGTGTCAAAGATGCGCTCCCACGAGATGATTTTGGGGGACATTTAATGTGTCATAAAGCAGAGAAAGATCATTTCTGGCCCTGCAGCACTGCAACCCCACTCGCAGTGCGAGCGATATCTCACTAATCTGCTTCTCTAACTGCATGTCAATGCTAGCTGCTGCTGCTGCCACCGGTGAAGATGGAGCCGTCCCTGCTGCTGACGCTCCTGCAGATGGTAAACCTAGAAAACCACAAGCCTGAACAGCGTTGAACGCCACGAAATAACCTGCCGCTGCTGATTAATAATGCTTTATTTAAAGTGCCAATCCATCAGATGGTCTGTGCTGGGTGGGTCACACCAAAAGTCCCAGAATTCCATTAGAAACTGCAACTTTTTCTTACATCCAGTTCAGATTCACCCTTGTCGATCATTTTATTTTCTGGAAAGTTTGCCTTGGTTTTCAACTTGCTCACTTGAGCCGGTGGGGGTATATACATATTTTTTGATCATTGGATTCCTGCTGGGAAAGGCGGACAGAAAGTTACGGTGATCGGTGGTACCGTGGCGGTCTGATGCTGTGAGGTGTCAATATGCGTGAACTTAATACAAATACTTAAAATAACATGACCTTGATGTTTGTTTGAGGCTAGCTGCTCCAGCTGAAGCTCCCGTGGAAGAGCCCCCCAAGGCCCCCACCCCCCCTCCCCCTGCAGGTAAGGACGAGTCACCTATCAAGATCGGTATTTATGATCTATAATCAACCATAAGCTGCTAATCCCTCTCATTCGGTCCCCAGAGCCCACCAGCGCCCCTCTGAACATGGCCGTGGAGGATGTGAACGACTCCTCGGTGACCGTCAAGTGGAGGGCCCCGGAGACCATCGGGGACTCGGGCCTGGACGGCTACACCGTGGAGTACTGCAAGGAGGGAGGTAGGGTGGAGCGTGTACTCTGTTGTGTGTATTCTATGTGTACTGTATGTGTCTGAGTGTGTGTGTGTGTGTGTGTGTGTGTGTGTGTGTGTGTGGCTGCACCTGTCCCCAGAGTGTCAGGCGGCAGATTGACTTATGACTTAGTTCCCCCCCCGGACCCCCTACTCCCACTGCCGCGGACGCTGCTTTTAGCCTCGACCGCCTCCTCATATGACCGGGGGGCTTCTGGGGTTTCAGGACCCCTTATGGGCAATCTGTTTGTAAACTGATGTCGTCAGGCCGTAAAACAGCATGACACAAGTTAACACGGCACAACAATATACGTCTCAATATGTTTAGCACACTGTTGAATGAAAATTGACACGCTTAACAACCAAAATAACTGATGATTAATAACCGACGGCATGGCTGGCCGATATATCGGTGTGATATCGGGAGATTAAACTAGACATCGATTGTGTGAGTGTCGATTGCTTACCGTAATAATGTGATAACAATAATAATAATAATAATATCGACATTGTGATATAGGATTATCCATCCGTGTGGCTGTATGAGAGTAGTCAGTGTCTTCTGGGGTTTTGATCATTATCATATCACGATATAATGTGGATGTTGTGATGTGAGGCGAGATCTATGCTCATCTATGATTTTGGTCGTCATAATATTTTGATAGAGTTTAACGTTGCCTCTAAGACTCTATTACGGTAAGGACATTTACCAAAGATGAATTTATCCAGTATCGCACAAGCTTGAAACCATCCTTCCTCTGAAACATTACGCGGTATCATCCGAAACGCCTTATTCCCACTATCCGTCTGTTAATACCGACCCCGGTGCCCCCTGCAGCTTCTGATTGGGCGGTCGCTAACGAGGAGCTGACCACCGCCAACCGCTACTGCATCAAGAACCTGACGGCCGGCGACCGGCTGCAGGTGCGCGTGGTGGCCGTCAACGCCGGCGGCCGCAGCGAGGCCGGGGCCCTGGCCGAAGCCGTGCCCATCCGGGAGGTCATGGGTGAGTTTGAATTAGAACGTCGTGCGCGCGCAGGGCGGAAGGCGCGTTGTCTCTCACGGAAGGTTTCAGCTGTTGAACTTAAAAGTGTAGTCCAGAGCGACAAAAAAAAAAAAAAAAAATCATTCTTAAATTTAAAAAAAATAAAATTAAAAGTTAAGTTAAAAATAAAAGCAATCTCAATCCTGCAAATATTGCAATATTGCAAAGGCAGTTGAGCTAAGGTATAAAACCACGGTATAAGTAGTGATTCTGTCCACCTATGGTGAGCTACAAGCATTTTTTTTTTTTTACCATAGATCAAGATTCAAGATTCAAGAAAGGAGGGATCGAAAATAATTTGGCTAATAGTTTAATAATTCAGAGGTACTTAAGCCAAGTCAGTATATTTCCCCCGAAAACATCCCTTTACCAGTACAGTTTCAAAAGGCTTCACATTTCAGATAGAAATCACTCAATTAGGGACGCTCCCTATTACCCCCAGCCCGGCAAGGAAAAACTCCCCGAAAAGTTCGAGTTCCCTTGTTTGTTTCGACCTTCCCAATCGATTTGATGGTCACAACCTGTGAACTACCCTTGAACTAACTGGAATGCTCATGTTGTCACTGAGGAGACGTGGTGGTGGTGGTGGCGTGGCTCCACACCAGGGCCGGAGACGGACGTATGTCCATAAATCTGACGAGGTGCCGACAAGACCTTTCATTAGCTTTAAATTATACCTCGACCGGAGTGAGCACAGATTACCCAGCGAAGCAGATGGGTTCGCCGTTACCTCGAGCAGGAACCATCAGTATTAGATCCCCGTGTAAGTGGATATCACCGCAACACCTAATTAATGCCTGTGCCTTGCGGACGACCTTCAATGTATCCGTAATCAAACAGGAAGGTAAATGGGATATTAGACACGTAAAAAAAAAACAAGATTCCATACATGAAGAGAAGGACGACGGCCAACCCGGACAGGGTTCCTGGGGTTAGTTCACGGTAGTTTCGTGGTGGCACCATGGGGTTTCTACATGGGGAGGGGGGCTGCGGGGTCTGGCTCTAAAGCAAGCTACCGCTGCGCTGTGGCAGTCGGACCGCCGGGTGATTTAACGCCGGTGTCAGGAGGGTGAAGGAAAACATTTATCTAACGAGCCATGTGTCAACCATCGGCCTACTCTCCTTTTACATTAACCCTAAGAGTGCGATCCTCAACTGTCACTAACTCGCTCTTGCTCATGACGGCGGTTTAAGTACCGTGGCCCCGGGAGAAGGAATTCTCTTCAAATTGATGATCACGGGTCACGAATTCTGAGCGTTAACCTCATTGTTCGGTGGGGAAAAGTGGTCATCTACATATTTGTTCTGGGAAGGGTTCTGTACAGTGTGGTTGCCCAGTTCTAGAAACCTCTGGAAATGAAGCTGGTCATTTGGACACTTGGTCATGAACAGGGACGTACTGTGTAATTAGTATCATGAACTCACTAAACACTGAAACCATATCCTAAAGTATCGTCCGCCTTAAGCCGCTTGTTCTGGGCACGTCCGTTTCCTTACTGAAGCCCCGATTCTCCGCCGGCCGGAACAGCGGGAGTTGCCGTGGTTCAGAGCAGCCGGTTGCTCGTGAGTCATCGAGCCGAAACGTCCTTCCCCCGCCCCGCGTACGCGGTAGTGCCCAAAATGGAGCTCGGCTCCGACCAGCCTCGTCCTTCCTTGTTGCCGGTTTTCAGAAGCCCAATTCACCGTCCGTCCGTCAGCCCGTCTCTCCGTGCTGCGGGATGTCCCGTGCTTGTGAGATAAGACCAACCGAGAACAAACAGGACCCTTCTGGGGGGGGAAGAAATGCGGTCATGCGGCCAGAAGCGCCGGCTCAACCCGGGAGAAACGAAACCCGAGCCTAATTGATGGATTCTCTGCGGCACGCGGGGGGGGGATCAATTCAGCTGCTCGTCGGTCACGCTGTCGGTGCGGGAACGCAAGCAAACATTTGATGAACATGCGTGCGCCGGTCCCACTTAAAGCGACTTCACAAAGACCGGCCCTTTGTTTTTCCGGGGACAAAGCCAGATTGGGCTCGAGGACCGGCATGTTTTGTCCGCCGAAATACCGGGAACCGCTGTGGGCCCGGGCCGTGATTTGCGGGGATTAGCAGACACCGGGCCGGGCTTCCGACCACATCTTCATTAGGAACGATGCTTCCAGGAGGCTGATCCACCCCGCGCCCCAATACCCCAGCTGCTGAACGATGGTGACAAGTGTTTATAAATGGCGAGAGACGATAAGAAGACTGAACTGGCAGTGGGAGCCGGCGGAGGGGGGGGGTTGGGTGAGGAAAGAACCCAAGATAGACATAGAGCAACCGGGGGAGAGGGAGACTGAGATGTGCCGGCTCGGCGGAAATTGACAGGAGGCCCCTGGGGGGGGGGGGGCGTCGAAAGCGAGAGAGGATTTTGAACGGGAGGGAAGACGGGGAGGGTTTGTGTTTCCTGTGAATCCTTTGAGGTTTGGAGAAAGTTGTGGTTCACGTGGAAGCCTTCTAACCGCGCCGCCGTTCCACCCAAATGACTCTCTTGATCGGCTCGTGAGGCCTCTTTTAAACCCGCGGCTGCTTTTTCAGTAAGTTATTTCAACGGGGGATACCGTACTTTCCCCGACCGTGATCTCACAACACTAACCATGAAAACCGTCGCCCTCCAAAGCGGCGGATCCAAACCTCACACCCCACCGGGCACGGGAGGACGCGCGGGGAAGCTCGTCCGAGACGTTCCCATCGTCTCGGGCTATTTTAAAAACCGCCTCCGTGTGATGCGTCCGTTTTCCCCGGTTCCCCTCGCGGGCAGGATGCCACAGCCCCTGCGGTGCTGATGTTGAGCCACTGAAAGTGCATTTTATGGGTAGGAGGGGTGCGGTGCTCTCCTTTGGACGAGCTGAAGGAGGCGTCATTCGAGCGTCTTCGCGCATGTCCTCTGGTGAGCACCGTCCATGACCAGGTTTCTGTTTGGGAAACCGTCGTTCCCTGACACCGGTCCAGTGACGCGGATGAGCTGGGAGTGTTCGTCTCACGCACTTCCTTCTCCCCGTGGAGCTTGGTAGTAGTGATGCCGCGAGGAGTGCTGTGATGCAATCGGATATCTGGTTTCATTGGTTAGATCAAGCGTTGGTGGTTCAAAAGGCCACATGTGGCTACCTAACCCCCCCTAGTGGCTGTGAAAATGTAAATAGACGGACAGACAGACAGATGGACAGACAGATGGACGGACGGACAGACAGACAGACAGATAGATAGATAGTCTACGTACTTTAACCCTGTTTTATCATGTGTGTTGATCCAGATCGTCCAAAGATCAAAATGTCGCGCACCCTCAGATCTCGCTACGTCAAGCAGGTCGGCGAGCAGATCAATCTGGTGATCCCCTTCAACGTGAGGACACACACACACACACACGGACCCAAATCTTCCAATTTTCCCATAAGAATTGTGATTCACGTCCCATCTTGGCAATGAAGATATAATCAGAGTAGGAAAAAACATTGTACATTTGAAGCACCGTGACTGCATCTCCTGCCACTCACCCCTCAGTCTCATGTTATCTTATCTTTTCTTATCCTATCTTATTTCCTGTCTTCCTACTAACTCCTGAGGGTAACCCCTCAGGGGCTTAATAAAGTCTTATCTTATCTTATCTTATCTTATCTTAACTCATCTTACCTTATCCCACCCTCAGGGTAAGCCCAAGCCGGTAGTGTCCTGGGTGAAGGATGGCCAGGCCCTGGACACCAAGCGTGTGAACGTCAGGAACAGTGATAAGGACAGCATCCTGTTCATCCGCACGTCGAAGCGGGAGGACTCGGGCGTCTACGAGATGTGCGTCAAGGTGGACAGCTTCGAGGACAAGGCCACGCTGACCCTGCAGATCGTCGGTAAGACACACACACACACACACACACACACACACACACACACACACACACACACACGAGGTGGAAAATAGAGAAATGTGTGTAGGAGTCTCTGCCCACAGGTAAGGGTTTCGGGAGGGAGACTTTCCGGCCGTGGTGCGCCAACATGGCCTGAGTATTTATTGTCACCTTGCACAATGAGGTACGCTGGCCGCAAGTATCAATCCCAATTGATAATGATGAATATTATAATTATAATGATGATGATAATCATCTCGAGCGCAGGGGGAACGGCGTTCGGCTGCTGGGCCGCTGACGAGCCCGTACGCCGACCCCCTCTGCAAGACAGACAAACATTAAGGAATCTCCCTGCCTCGAGTCGGACCAATCAGCGCCTTGCGGAACATCACTTCATATACTTGTGTATATGCATATTTTGTTTTTTTCGAATGTTAAGCTTTATTTTGATGCTACTTCTCTGGCCATACAACAATGCACCAACACCATTCCTTGCATATGAAAATGTCCTTCTCCATATCAACATCCTTGTTTTGTGACTTTCGTCACGACCGACGTTGCAGTGTCGTGCGGGCCTCAGTTTGAGGTGCATGTTAAACAGCCAGTCAGGGTAAGGTGTGTGTTTCCTCCACAGAGCTGCCCGGCCCTCCAGCCAGCGTCAAGCTGGTGGACACCTGGGGCTTCAACGCCGCCCTGGAGTGGACTGCGCCCAAAGACAACGGCAACACCGACATCACCGGATACACCATCCAGAAGGCTGACATGAAGACCGGGGTGAGGACCTGTCCGTCCGTCTGTCCCTCTGCCCGTCTGCTCTCTGTCCGTCCGTCCTTCTCTCAGTCTGTCTATCTGCATGTCTGTTCATCTGCCTGTCCCTCTATCTGTCTGTCTGTCCCTCTGTCTGTCTCTCTGTCTTTCTTGAATGATCTTTTTCCTCAGGACTGGTTCACGGTGATGGAGCACTACCACCGGCTGAACGCCACCATCTCCGACCTGATCATGGGGAACTCCTACAACTTCAGGGTCTTCTCCGAGAACAAGGTGGGCGTCAGCGAGGAGTGCACCGCCTCCAAGGACGTCGCCACCATCCAGAAAATAGGTAACAAGTCAGGAGGACGTCCCTTCTCTATCCTTTTTTGGGGTGTTTTTTTTGGGGGGATGTGACTGGGATTCAGCAGTGACTTGAACGGGCTGTTATGCATATTAAACGAATATTTATGTAAGTAAGTAAAGCAACATTAAGACATCTAGCAGATAAAATATCATTATGTGTCCTTTCATTTTCATTTGTGTGCGTGCATATTTGTGAGTGTTCGGGAGTCATTTTGGACCTAATTTTGTGTATTTTGCTATTGTGTGACTATTTTGATTTCTGTGTGTGTGTTTCAAAGACACGTGTGCCTGTATGTGCATTTTAAACTTTGAAATTGTGTCTTAGGTTTATTGTATAATGACAATTATTTTATTGTTTGTTCCTTTTTAGGCTAAAATTCCTTACTATAGGGAATTGGGAATATAGGGAACTTGAAAAACAATTGTCTTGTCTGTTCATTTAAATGACCATAAACTGCAGTTCAATACAGTGGAACCATTGAGCATTTTGAAAAGAACAAAAAAAACAGATCGATATTGTGTCAAATTCAGCAATCGCCTGATAGACTGTCTCAGAGGTGTGATAATCACACCGTGTTATTCCAGAATAACGGACCTTGTTCCACGTGTCGCAGGCATCGTGTACAAACCCCCCGAGTACAAGGAGCACGACTTCAGCGAGGCCCCCAAATTCACCGCCCCGCTGAGCGACCACGCCGCCACCGTGGGCTACACCACCAAGCTGCTGTGCGCCGTGCGAGGGTGCCCGAAGGTACGAGCGCTCACACACACACACACACGCACGCACGCACGCACGCATGCACACACACACACACACACACACACACACACACCCACACACACACACCACCAGGGATCGTAGGGGTAGTCACCAGGCCTTGGGGTGAATTAACGTATATGCTTTCTAATAATAATTCAAATATTGAGTGTTGGATCATGTAAATATAAAAGGGAAGAAAATTAATGACTATTCGTTCAGAATCAGCATCAGAATCTTATCTAATCATAATTTGCTTTTTCATATACAAGGGATTTGTCGTGGTGATGATTGATGCTAAAACTCTAAAATAACCAAATATACAAATAATATATAAAATAATACACAGTGACATTGTGGTTACTAGTATTGGCTATGGGTATAAATAAATAAACCATTGTACTGATGAATACATGCATACAATAATACAGTCATGGTTTATAACGTAGTGCATGCCTTAAAAACTGTCGACCATGACTACAGAACCAAAACGACCAGCAACCACTCATAAATACATGGAAAAAAAAAAAAAGTATTGTGTCCCTCACATAGTTGGGCAGGGGTCTCAGATGTAATAAGTACAAGCACCAATTAATCCACACCCCAGGGTGAGGATGCCACAGTGGCACTCTGCTCGATCTCAGCTCCATTGTTGACAGTGTGGAGTGGGGCTTCCCAGCATGCCTCGGTGATTACTGCCGCCATGTTGCTGATTGGCTGGTATTCTAAAATGTCATAGGCCGGTACGCTAATGTTGCTGTTACTAGTGGGCGCAGGCTCAATTGGACAGCGAAGCTTAACATAGCTAGTAGAGCCGAGGGACAGAAGCATGGAGCCTGAATTGCCCTGGACAGAGCAGCATCGAGTGGAGAGAAAGAAAGAAAGAAAGAAAGAAAGAAAGAAAGAAATGAAGGAAAATTTTGACTCAATTTATGGACGTTTCTGGTGGTGGCTGTTTGGGGTGTGAAGGGGGCGATGGAATCGCTCCAATGGCCCATTATTCCGAAAAGCAAGAGTCCGAAAAATATCCCATTGGACATGGACGACACCCTTACCCTAACCATCTCTAACCTTATACCCAGGGTGACCACCTCGGGGTCACTGAGAGAGTGTTGCCGTTACGCACGGGGCTTTTTTTTTGTTTTGTACAATAAGGTACATATAAAGGTACATATAAGGTACTAATAAAATACATCTGAAATAAAAATACAGTGTTGTTATTCGCTTTATTTGGAGGGACCGGGCACAGGGTCGCGCAGCGGAGTCGCCTATAGGAAGTGCCGGCCCTGCACATACACGCTTTTGGGACTTTTTGGGACTATTGTGGCTTCGGAACAATGGGTCGTCCCTGTCTGAAGATCTTTTTTCTTTTGTTTGTTTTTTTTTAACTAAACTGAGTTTCAAATACATGCTCTTGAGCAAAATATGATGATGGTTTGAAGTGCCATGCAATTATTTCCATAATACTATTATTACAGTCCTTGTGGCTGTGCACAACGCGGTTTCGCCCGTAGCTCGAGTTAGAGGCATAGGACATAAGAGAGTTTGAGACTTTACACACAGAGCTGAGTGGTTTAATTATCTTAAAGACTTTATAATCTTGTTAAACTATACCGTGAAATACCTTAAACTGATAAAATCTTTATTTAAGGCCTTTATTGTTAAGTGGGCAGCGAACTGGAAAGCATTTGTTATTTGTTGTTGTGCTTTACACCCCACAAATGGAGATATGATTATATTATATGAGTTGGCGGCTGTAAAGTTCTCCTGCCGAACAGTCAGTCTATGTGTGGTATGTCTGCATGCGGTCATCTCAATTTGTTTGTGGCGGCTGTTTCGCTGGTTAAACATATCTCTACAGTTGCCTTGTGCACGCAGATGTCTGGGATGGCAGGGCCATTTTTTTGAAGCGCTTCGCCCGTCCTTGGCTCCTCTCCTCAAGGAGAAGAGACGGAGGCAGTGGGCGGTATGGCGCATGCCGGCGCGTCTACAGCATAGCTGCTAAGTCCTTGTGAAGATGAGGACTCCCCTCGGAATGCCTGACTGGACTCTTACTGTACACAGAAGGGTGGAGGGGTGGTGGTGCAGCTAAGGTAGGGCTAAGGCAGGCGTGTAAGGCTACCAGGAGTCAGCTTTCAGGGACAGCTGTGGGGCTCCTCAAAGTGTGTGTGTGTGTGTGTGTGTGTGTGTGTGTGTGTGTGTGTGTGTGTGTGTGTGTGTGTGTGTGTGTGTGTGTGTGTGTGTGTGCACGCGTGTGTTTTACCGTGCTTTGTACCACAATGAATAAGAGTGCATATGACTGTGGTTAATTGAGAGTGACTAGGAACGATTTGTTCACACCGAACAAACCTTTTAAACGACCCGGGAGTCTTGAGTCACTCCGGCAAAAGAGTCGTTTGACCGTTAGTTTGGTTCTTGACTCGGTGACTGCGACCAGAGACACAGCCAGGTATCGACTGAGTTGGAATTTTGATTTGCGAACAAAAAGTGCCTGCCCGAACAAGCTCCTTGAGTCCTCACAAACTGAAAATAATTACCAGGGACTTAATTCATGTGGAATAAAAGCCCAAAGGGATTTGGCATAATTCATGATGAATGTGACTGATTTACACGTTGCATTCCACCGCATAAAATCATTCTGACAGGAGTAGATTGCATTGGTGAGTCACGCACCAATAATTTTGAGCGATTGAGGCTGAAGGATTTTTGACATCCACAGCTTGCTTTACCAGCTTTCTTCTGGCTAAATCATGATATCATTTTGCTGTAATTTTGACAGATTTAAAGGGGTTTTTTTTTCCTCTGCGAGATTCTCTCCCTTGCTCATCCGTGCCGTTACACCAACTGAATCACACCAACCAAGGGTTGGAAAACCGGACGAATCTTTTTTCCGAGTCACTCGCGAGGAGCCCGATCTTAACAAAAGGGATGAGCCTTTCATCACTAATTGTGACAGCGCAGAGTAGGTGTGAGTTGATGAATGCTGATGGGGGACAGATAGATAGATAGATAGATAGATAGATAGATAGATAGATAGATAGATAGATAGATAGATAGATAGATAGATGGGACAAAAAGTGTGTGTGTGTATGTGTGTGTGTGTGTGCGTGTGTGCGTGTGTGTGTGTGTGTGTGTGTGTGTGCGTGCGTGTCCTTAATCTTTAGAAAGACTTTTTCATTTTTGATTGTCGCGGCAGCCTCTCTTGTCTACTGCTGTAGTCGCCACTGAGACACTGGTTTGATTAGTATCTGCTTCCTTTTTCTCATTGTGAGCTCTCACCGGGTATCGAGAGCCGGGGGGGGGGGGGGGGGGTGGGGGTGGTGGTGGTTGATAAAGCGAGTGGTGTCGGTGGAGTAGGGGAGGATGAGAAAGAGGAAGGCGAGATAAGAACGGCGCGCTGTCCTTTTGTGGTTAAAGTGGTGATGAGGCACTATTTCTGCCACCAGCTCCTCTATCAGTGTGAGTGTCCCTGCAGCACCCACAGTGGGAGGGAGGGGGGTGAGATAAGAGAGTGAGAGGGTTGGAATGGACGAGAGAAAGGAGAGAGAGAGAAAGACAACTGGGTGAGACAACTGTGTGTCTGTAGAGGTTGTTTTTTTTTTTTTTTTTCATTTTAATGTATTTCAGTGGTCCCAAGAGGTTCAAATGCTATTTGTGTAGGGAAGTAATAAGTAAAAAATATCAAAAGGAAAGTAATACGCAAAACAATTGTCATGGGATGAAATATGAAATCAATGTCAATCAAAAATCTGTTAAACAACATAAAAGCAAATCTTCAGAGCCTTTTATTTTTATTCACTGAAGCTCGGCTCTTTCAAATTGAGTTATTGAATGAATTAATCAAGTTAAAATATCCCATTGTTGATAAAATCCTTTATATGCTACATTCAGTCGGTAGGCAGATAAGTAGCTTTTCTTACATTTAAGTAATTAATTAAATTACTTGTCTAAAATCTATGTTGAAATCTTATTACTAAAACTATTTGGCTGATTTTGCACATTATTTGATTTAAAGTCACAGTTAGAGCACTACCAATCGTGACATTTTAGTTCGAATTTTCTTTAATCGTATTGAGTTTATTTTACGCCACAATTATAGTGGCATTAAATAAAAATGAAAATAATGCAAAAAAATACCTACCCACTGCACGTAGGAGTGTAAAAATGTGGATCGTGAGTCATTAGCACTCACGTTGCACTCAAATGACTTGACTCACTTGATGGAAACTTCAGGTTCTAATACATTCCCCTTAAATTTGGATGTAAACGTATGATTGTGGAATAGATTTTAAATATAGACTGCAACCTGCTCATAATAATAATTGTGAGCGCTCCAGCAACAGTTTTTAGGACGGATAAGCGACTATTTTCGGGCTAAATAGACTTTATGGAGCAGTATTGAAATGCACACATTAAACGCATCCTTGAAGGTGGAAGAAAAATCCTAAATACCGTCAGAGCTTTGGGACATGTGATGGGACAACTCTACCCAGAGACATCGAGAGGCGAACGGGGTGACGCTGAAAGGGAATCCAGAGAGGGAATGTCTCGAAATGGAGGGAGCAGCATTCCGCACATCGGGGAAAAGACTTGAGTTACGCCTCGTTGCAATCGATTCGCTACCACTCAGCACAAAGCGGCAGGGCCGACAGGACGCTTACCTCCTGAAATGATGTCACGCAAGAGAATTACATTACAAAAAAAATTAAAAAACGGAATTTGCTTTGGTGTCTGGGGGACATCTTAAAATGATCACTACGACGTTGTTTACACGCGCAATCATCACAGCAACCTTTCCTTTCAAGGGTAAGGGAGAAAGTACGACGGAGTTCAACTTTCTGCTGATGAGCTGTCGCTGGGCAGCGATGATGCATTTCCGCTGGACCGTCCCCAAAATGGAGGACAAGCCCATTGTTGCGGGAGCCGGTTTCCCTGTACTTTATGATGTAACGCAACGCTTTTCATAGATTTGGAAATAGATTTGGGAGCTACTTGGGATCCCTGGTGAGGTTTATTACATGTTGCACTGAATTAAAAATGTGAAAATGTCTCCAAGACTGAACACACCCTTATACTTCCACATAGTTTGATTAAAAAGCATTTTGCGTGTATAGCATTACCCGGTGTCATAAAGCACAAATCACATGGTCCGAACACATGGCAATATAATAATACCTTGTCACTTTAAAATATATATATTCACAAACAACATCTACATAAATAAATGCAGCTTTGTGTGCATACGTAAACTGTTTATACGTTGCTATGGGAACTATGAGAATAGGAAAGCGACAAAACCGCTTCTGTTGCGACTTGCAGTAACTTGTGTTCTATAATAAGGGTTACATTGGTCCAAGGAGTTACAAGGACCAATACAATCCTGAACTTCGAAAGTAAAGCTTCCGTTGTGTTTTTCCATGTATTTTAATGTATAATATGATCTAAAGCTTTATACCATACACTCCTTCTCTATGCATTCGTTTCAATTACCCATCAACTGGGATATGCTAATAGATAAATGTGTGATGATATATAGTTACTGTGAATTCCTTAGAAATTGCTCTGTAGTGGTCTAGGACACCTGATATGCAGCAGATAGAGCCCTTATTACCTCGAGAAGAGACTCGCGAGTGACTTGGACTCCAGCTCAACGACTTGAGACATCATTCGTTCATTTCGAGCATATTCAGGCATTCTTCAATAATAAAAATATATACAGTATTCCCTATTCTGTGCTTTTATTTGAAGCACTTTTTTTCTGACTGTAGCTGTCATGAGCTTTCAGTTTCTGTGCCCTGGTTTTTTTTTTCCGGTGCAGCATTGTGGCTTCCTGGACTGTACCTTTTGTGAAAATAAATGAGAACGGTTCAAATCTCTCGCTGACTACAGGGCATCCTGGGTCTGAACCAGTTGAAAAGCATCCTCCCTTCTTCCCTCCTCTCCAGCCCAAGGTGGAGTGGCTGAAGAACCAGATGGTGATCGGAGACGACCCTAAGTTCCGTCAGCTCTCCAACCAGGGCGTGTGCTCGCTGGAGATCCGCAAGCCGTGCTGCTTCGACGGCGGCGTCTACACGTGCCGGGCCAAGAACGCCCAGGGAGAGGCCACCGTGTCCTGCAAGCTGGAGGTCAAACGTACGGTTCCGGGGACGCTTCTATGGACAGTTCTGGGCGCGATGGGGTTGAAGGATTTTGATTACTTGAGAGTTTTACATTTGAGACTTTTTTTTAAACTTTTTTCACTTATTGTATAGAGGGCTTATTTATTAGTAACATATTTTATTATTATTAGTCGTTTTTTTAATTTAACTTTGTATTATTATACAAATGATTAATGTTATTTTTATTATTATTCTATAATTAACAATAATCATAACAATAATCATAATAATCATATTCATTGAGTGTGAATCTTCATTCAATCATTGAGGATTTACAATACCAGATACCTGGTGCAACATAAGGTACCAATGATACCCCCGAAAAAAAAATGATTTTACATGATGCAGTATGCAAGTCATTTAAGACATTTCTCCTGTAAAAACACTATTGAAGCTCTTACGGTGCATTTCTCCTGCTTTTTTCTCCAACAGAGGTTGTTATTCCAGAAGGTGACAAGGAGAAGGCCAAATAAACAATAACAACCATCTATACATCCAGAGGTAAAAATAAATACCTGAAGTTAACCTGGCTGCTGTTGATTTATATGGATTATTTTACAATCTTCACAGGTGGATGTGGAAGGATGCTTATGAAGTGATTGACCAGTTACAATGGAAGTGATGGGGACCAACTTCATTCAGCTTCAAAATCGCATGTTATACCTGTCTGTTATCACAAATGATTTATCATCTTTGAGGGGGAAAATAACAATATTCTGACATTATGACAAATAATATAAATGTTTTTTTTTTTTCAATGAAACATTGTAAATACAAAATAAGGACCAACGTGTGAGTGATGTCCTTCCTTTTCATCTTGAATGTCGCTCAGGCCATACCGCAGCGACTGACCGGCTTTGATTTCAGTGTCGTGTTAAAGCCATTAACAGCTCTCCGCCCCATTCTTTCTTTGTTTTTCATTCTATTCTCTCCTTATGTAAATCCTGCCATTCCATTCCACTGGATCTCACCCCTCTGATCTACCCCCCCCCCCCCCACTTTTCCCACTATTCACCCTCCTCCCGTCTTCTTGCTATGGCCAGGACTGCTTTTGGTTTACAAGCTGGTTGTTGGTAGTGATGGTTTACAGGCTGGTTACTGGTAGTGATAGATTACACGCTGGTTGCTGGTAGTGATGGTTTACAGGCTTGTTGCTGGTAGTGGGGATTTACAGGCTGGTTACTGGCAGTGATGGTTTACAGGCTAGTTAGTGGTAGTCATGGTTTGGTTTACAGGCTGGTTGTTGGTAGTCATGGTTTGCAGGCTAATTGCTAGTAGTTGTGATTTACAGGCTGGTTGCTGGTAGCCATGGTTTACAGACTGGTTACTGGTAGTGATGGTTTAAGGCTCGTTGTTGGTAGTGATGGTTTACAGGCTGGCTGCTGGTAGTGGTGATTTACCGGCTGGTTACTAGTAATCATGGTTCACAGGCTCGTTGTTGGTAGTGATGGATTACACTTACAGGCTGTTTGCTAGAAGTGGTGGTTTACACTTACAGACTGGTTGCTGGTAGTGATGTTTTACACTTACAGGCTGGTTGCTGGCACTGATGGTTTACAGGCTGGTTAATGGTAGTGATGGTTTACACTTACAGGCTGGGTGCTGGCAGTGATGGTTTACAGGCTGGTTGCTGGTAGTGGTGGTTTACAGGCTGGTTGCTGGTAGTGATGGTTTACAGGCTGGTTGCTGGCAGTGATGGTTCACACTTACAGGCTGGTTGCTGGTAGTGATGGTTTACAGGCTGGTTGCTGACACTCCTATTGTACATTCAGGACCAGGTGACTGGAGACGACATCACATCTTATGACTGAGACGTGGATGGAACGATAAAAGTGATGCTCAGCAACTTCTAATGGAATATAGTTTGTAATATAAAGTACAAAATTACATTTCATAAAACTTTTCTACCACTTATTTCTTTAAGTTTATTCCGTTTCAGAGACTTTTGACTTTTGCGTCCACTGCACGTCGACTTTTTTTACGATGACATTTCTATGTTGCTACGTTGTCGTTCATCTCCCGTCCACCGTGGACACTGTGTTGTGCGCGGGAGTAACGTCCCATGATGTGCACCCAGAGATGGGATACACTGTGTTGCACGCGGGAGCAACATCCCATAATGTGCATCCATACATGGGAGGCCCCTCGGGGGAACCGGGAGCGCCTTGGGGTCAGCGCAGAAGAGGGTGATGTCAGTGGCGAGCTTCTAAAAATGGCTCCATACCGCCCGCAACACCGCCTGACTCTTCACATTACCATGAGTCGACAGGCGGGGGAGGGGACGGAAGGGGGCAAAAGAGCGGGATGGATACCCCCTGCTGGGAAAGACCCGACCAAACACACCGCACAGTGCAGGGCCCCGACAAGAACGGTTGCCCGGCTGCCCCGGTGGCAACCGTCCGGTGCAGTCGGGTTGCCTTGTCGTCAACCACCTTTCATATAAAAGAAAATCTTGTATGTCGAGAAGCTTACGGCCGGGAAAGTGAGTCACTCCTGCGCGTCGAGTCTCTTTGTCAAAGATTGTGCGACAAGGGAGAAGATTGAAATGGATGATTATGATTATTAATACACGGCTGTGTGGAATACTTGATTTGCAAATAGCAACGATCGTCAGTCAGTCATGTCTGAATCACGATCGCTGTCACTGCCAGGACTCACGTCTTCAAACTCTCGTTAATGCTAACACCAGCTAGTGGTGCCATCTGGTGACACTACATAGGAACTACAATCGGTTGGTGACATGTCGGGAAAAGTTTGTTTTTTTTCTGGCGAATTGTTCGCACGTTGTGGAACAATTTTTCTTTGTGGAAGTTTTTTACCCAGGCATATTAGTATATATAGCCGCCTAATAAGAGGGATCATGTGCAGCCGGGGCGGTTATTATCACCCACCAGGCGTTATTTTTGAGATGATGACCGACCGATACATTATCCCTTACTTATCAATTAGAAAATGATACAATTTCGGCGACCAATTTGTCAGTCTCGGCAACCAACAGCATGGTTGATGCATGGTGGCAACCGCTTCTACGAATTGACAATCAGGTCTTCACAACCCATGACCAAACTAACCTCATGTTTCCTCTTCCTCTCCTGCCAGTGCCTTTTAGAGGACCAGAGGGAGTCAAGTTCGTGTTTAAAGGTGAGTGTGCGTGTGTTAGTCTATTTATGCCTGTGTGTGTGTGTGTTTGTGTGTGTGTGTGTGTGTGTGTGTGTGTGCGCGTGTGTGTGTGTGTCATGTCAAATGCCTGCGGAGGATAATTTGTGTTTGTCTCCTCTCGTCAGCAGAGTGTTTGGGGAGGTGAGACGGCGTCAGGCGGCCGGCTGTGCAGATGCGTGTACATAAAGAAAAGTAGAAGAAAAGGACGGAAAGTAAAAAAAAAAAAAAAAAAAAAACCCCAGCAAAGTTATAAGTTCTCCTCCCGTTGAGAAAGACTGTGTTCGTGCTTTTTGTTTTGTATGTATCATTGAAATATAGTCTATATGTGTTCGACAGCTTGTTTTCTCCCCTGCCCTGCCTCCATTTTCTGCTTGTTGGTTATGGAACTGTTGTACTAAATAAAAACCATCCATCGTGGACCCACTGTTGTCAAGACTCCTGTCCATTGCTTTGTCGATTCCTGTCGTCTGTTTGGCTAATATAATGCAATATTCCATTGAAGGTGCAGTACGTACTGTAACATTTGATATTACTTGTTGTGCAAATTGACCCTGATATAGCAGGGGTTTGAAAGGGTTCTTGGTGTAGTTTCTATATCTTCCTTCAGAGAGCGCTGTTTGTCACTAATTGTCCGTGTGGTGTGGGGATGGTCTGGTTGAGCACCACACCTGACCTGGATCCAGGTGATTGGGTCAGAGTGGCTGCATACCTGTTTTTTTATTGGTTGGTCTGATGAGCAGCAGGTAAAACCCCCATCCACACACACACTCTCAGCATAGGGGCCTGTGTCATGACATGTTCGATCTGCTAATTCCAACGAGCCTCCGCTCTACAATAAACTAGTGTCTACGACTCTTCTGTGTCTCTGTGCTGGAGGTCCCTGAAAATGCCACTTGGACGCCGTGTGGCAGGCAAAACTGCCATAGTCCAATATTACAACGATTTGGTAGAATACAAGGCTCATGATATGGTACCGAATATTGACGGTGACTAGACAGCTAGAAGAGAAAGCATCAGAAAGCTCCAGCGCAACAAGCTGTAATACATACCGCGAGGCGATTGTGACCACGTTCTTCGGCGATTTTCCCATTACCGGATCAATTGAAAAGATTCTGAGGCCATTCACTCGAGTAGACTCCCAGTGATCCAAAAAAAAGTCAAAAATGCCTTGAAAATGAACTATACTTTACCTAAGTGCTCTTCAGCAACTCCCTGGATCCCTTGCACACTGCTCTCTGCCTCTTGACCTCCCCATGCCAATGTGAAAACTCAGATATATATTTTAAATTGGTAAAGCATTTCCTTACCATTACCTAATCACGCAATGAGTAAGTTGGTGCCATGTCTCCATCTCAGCCTTCCAGCCCCAATGTGCAATTTATAGTTTACATTTTTTGTGTTTTTCTTTTACATTTGTGTCATATAGCCTACTATTTTCTATCAGCACATATGTGAATGCTCCTTGTTTTGTTAATATTATATTGATAATATTTAATTATAATTTTGCTGTAATGTGTCACAAGTAACCATATAGCCCCAAATCTCGCCTATAAAAAAAAAGCGGGGTTAGACAGACCTGAAGCATATGCATCACTGTATAAAAGTCAAACAGTTTCATGTCTTCCAACCAAATGAGGCGTGGCCCCTGTTTTCTGTGCTACACTGACTCCCTGTGGTCAGGGAAAATCCTTACGGTCTATTATTTTCTTTGGAAAAACAGCAACGGTAATGACACTTTTTGGCTTCTGTTTTTAATTCTCAAACATTACTCAAATGTATGTTGTTCTTGCGGTTTTTGTTGTTTTCTTAGAAAGTTTTCCAATATAGCAATGTATCAAATGTTGAAATCGTGTTTGCATTCCATACAACATTGTCACTGCAAAAATAAAGAAAAAGCAGAAAAAGGACCCACTCGACACTTTTTGATGTTATGGTGTTGCATTTGCAAGTGTGGAAACAGGAAGACAAAAAGACACCCACACGCAATACAGAAATACAGAATCAAGTAGGTAGTGAGTTCCTCTTTTTTTTTCATAACTTCATTCCTCTCAGAGTTGGAGAGGTGGAGTTTTGCCATTAAAATATTGGATAAATTGGTGATAGACTATTGGAGCAAGTAATTTGTAAGTTTTGTTTACTGATTTTGATTGATATTATGATATGATATGATATGATATGATATGATATATTTTGATATGATATTATATTCATTTGGTGTTAATCCTTTTTTGATTAGTCCAAAGTTTAGGATTAGTCCTAAGCTGCGTGTCTCATCTAACAGACATTTCACCCAGGAGCCCGCTAAAACTTTTCCCCGCTCATCCTTTAGTTACAACCGACACACCCCTCTTTGCAGGGCGGTCTCTCCTTTGTTATTTCTCATCCCCCGAGTATCTAGTTTCAGACTCCCCGCTGTGTGTGTGTGTGTGTGTGTGTGTGTGTGTGTGTGTGTGTGTGTGTGTGTGTGTGCGCGCGCCAGATTAACCGTTTCAGTGCCGGTTTCGAACTTGTTGCGTAGTTACACCCAGTGTCTAAATACATGTTTAAATTTTGCCTCTGTGTGTGTGTGTGTGTGTGTGTGTGTGTGTGTGTGTGTGTGTGTGTGTGTGTGTGTGTGTGTGTGTGTGTGTGTGTGCGCGCGCGCGCGCGCGTGCCAGATTGACAGTTTCAGTGCCGGTTTCGAACTTGTTGTGTAGTTACACCCAGTGTCTAAATACATGTTTAAATTTTGGCTCTGACTGATTAATAAAGCTGTATATCATGATTACCCACAATGTGAATGATTGTAATGTATATAAATACATTAATGTAATGTATACAGTAGTATACACACATAAAGTTTTGCTGTCGAGGATTAGTTCAATCTGTAATGTTATATAGAGTATATATATATATATTTACTCACAATTCCCTCCCACAATAAAATATGTATAATACAATGAAACAATTCTGCATATCATGATGTGCACAGTGCATGGCTCCAGGAGTGATTGGCAGGGAAAACCCCATTTGTCTCAGCAGGAAAACCTGCCAACATCCGTATTATTGAACATGCGGACGGCATTCACTCACCACCGGGACCATTTACAATAAAAGAGCAAACTAGCACAGAGTAATTTCTTAGGAGCAGTGTCTCCCTGGGTGTGATACTGGATCTCGCAGCTTTTTGGCTCTTTTTGGCTCTTAACCTCATGCGAGGTGTGCTGAATTTGCCGTTGTGATCTTTCTCTCTTGAACCCTGGTCAACTAGATGCAGTCATCGTGGAGGAGGATGTCGAGGTCCTGGTGCTGGGGAAAGGGGTCCATACCTACAGCAACATAGGTGTCGCCACCTTCCTCCTGTCTAAATGCCATGTACGCTTGTATTTCCAGTTTTCCCAAGGCAGTCATGATGCATTTTCCACTAGAGCACAAATGCATGGTAAACAACATCCACATTCAATTAACAGAGCAGCAATGATAGCAACATTGATTAAGCATGATAAAATTAGACCTTTTCATTTGGAAAACATAGAGTCGAACCAACCAGTGATGGGAATATCTATTCCTGCATTTTCTTTTGGTTCTTGCTACTCCGCTCAATGAGCGGAGTAGCAATTCCTCCTACAGGTTCCTGTGTTTATTAGATTAGATAGATTTTATTCAACTTTATTGTCACTAGCAGAGTACAGGTACAGAACCAATTAAATGCAGTTGACGTCACATTTCTTACCACATTACTTCATGCCCCACAATCAATATAGGTACCTTTAACATTGTCCAGCTTCCAGTCACTCATTACTCTGGGGTTGGTGGAACACACATATTTCTCATTCACTGGTACTGCTCCTACCCTGTGGAACCACACTTGATTATGGAACAGAAATCCACCTTGAATGCCAGGGTTTGTCCTTCATAGGTCTGAATGACAGGAACTGTTTCTTTTGTTCGGCCCCACTCCGTGACCTTTGTCATATACTGGTCATACGATAATTGGGGTCCCACTGGTAAGAATATATATACTGTGTAGGGTCCAGGACTTCTGCTAGGGCAAACAAGAATGCTTGTGTCTTTCAGCTGGATCCTCGTTTCTGTGAGAGTTCTTGCGGGTGGGGTGGCAGGGGCGCAGAGGGAGAGGTGGTGCCAGAGAGTATTAGTTTTACCTTTGACCTTTACTGCATGTGAGGTGGCCAAAACTACCTCCCAAGGTCCAGTCCCCCTTTCCTCGGGCCACTTCCGTTTGTGGACCTTGATGTGGACCCAGTCTCCGGGACTGACCACCACGGGTGTGGGGCAGTCTGGGCAGTGTTCTTGACCTGTGAATACAAAACTCGAGATACTGCGGTCAGTACTTTGACATATTCAGAAAAGCCTTCCTGGAAATCATCAAAAGCGGGTGATTTACCTGGTAGTTTGTGAGGACCTGGCATGGGGCGGCCTGTTAATATCTTGTGTGGGCTAAGATGTGTTTGACTATGGAGAGAGGCTCACATGGACATTAATGCTAGGGGCAGGGCATCTACCCACGTTAGTTTAGTCGTTTATGTGATGTTCTCTAGTGACGTACTGAGTTGCTGTTTTGTCTCTACCAGCACCTTGACCATTTTTTCTTTCAAAGTCTGGTTTGCCCTTTCCACTAGGCCTTGTGACTGGGGGTGATAGACTGAACCATATCTATGGGAGATACCTAATGCCTGTTCTACCTCTCTGAGTTTGTCGCTGGTAAAATTAGATCCATTGTCCGAGCAGATAACTGTGGGGTACCCCACCGAGGAATGAGTTCTTTCCTTTACCATTAAATCGTTGATTCTGCATTCTCTCTTTTGCAGGGGACTGCCTCTACCCATTTAGAGAATCGATCTACCATCACGAGTAGGTATCTGTACCCTTACACTTCCTGCCCATTTCTGTGTAATCTATGCATATTTCTCTGAAGGGGTACGGGGCACTGGGAATGTTCCCAAAGGTCTTTGGTAGACTGTCATCTTATTTAGCCCGTGACAGACTTCGCATTCTGCAATATGGTTGGCCACCATTTCCTCCAGGTAGGGATGCCACCACTCATGTTTGAGCCTGTTGGTGGTTCTTTTGGGTCCTTCATGAGTCTGTCCATGTGCGTCCTTGATGAGGTAGACCAGACACACATGCGGTACCTCTCCTTACACACACACATGCGGTACCTCTCGTTACACACACTCTCACTCACACAGCCGGCAATAATATTTTATGTTTAGTCACGTGAATTGGGCCTTTAACCCTTTAATATTTGGTTTCTCTAAAAATCGGGCCTTCCACCCTTAAATACTTGGTTTCTTTACTATAAAAATAAATCCGGCCTTCTCATCCTTAAATACTTGGTTCACTTTAGTAAAACAATAATAGTTCCGGGCCTCTCACCCTTAAATGCTTGGTTTTCTTCACTAAAAAAAGAAATCCGGGCCTCTCACCCTTAAATGAAATTACCGACTATCGACTACCCTTCTGAAGCCTGAGTTTTCATCGCCAGACATCACTCAGTTTAGGCACACTGGAGGTCTTTCAACAAACAGGCCTAAACGGGATTCGGAATTACTTCGCCAGTTAAACACTGTTCATCACCAAAACGTCACTCAGTTTAGGCATACTGGATGTATTCTCAACAAACGGACCCAAACGGTACGTGGAATTACTTTGCAAGTTAACACACAGCCGCTTCGAAGGGGGGGGTTCCTGACCCGTTCTCATAACTTCCTTTACTACCATTCTCATCAAACAATCCAATTTCTCGTCTCCACAATATTTAACAATTATTATTCATTCATTGCATCATTCAACAATACATCCCCCAAAACCACAAAGTTGTTTGCCCACCCTTAAACAATGCAACTGCCACCAAAAATATTCCTATCTAATCTATGCAGACTTCATGAAATGGCTCTGCTCACCTTTTAGCGGGTACCCATGGAAGTATTGCAACCGTTCAGGCTTTCGGAACTCCTTTGCAGTCTTGTAATGGGATCACATCGGGGTCACCAATATATATATATATATTTACTCACAGTACTTATTTTCTCTTTTTTTTCATAACTTCATTCCTCTCAGAGTTGGAGAGGTAGAGTTTTGTCATGAATATTGGATAAATTGGTGTTAGACTATTGGAGTTGCACCAAGTAATTTGTAAGTTTTGTTTACTGATTTTGATTGATATTGTATATGATATGATATGATATGATATGATATGATATGATATCCTATTAATTTGGTCTTAATCCCTTTTTGATTAGTCCAAACAGAGTCTTACATAAATAACAAGTTCTGAACATTTTTGAGACTATATTTTGTCGTTAGTCATGCTTTTACATGCAATGCTTGGCTGACATTTTTGCATGTTAATAACTGCTCCCTTTTTACATTTTTTGAGATTCAACTCAACACTGACTGTGGTTCACCAGCAGATTTCCTGTGTCTTTAAAGACAGCGCATGAGAGACGGAAGGGTTGGACTTTGTCACCCGAATTCAGAAATGACTTCACAAACACATGCGCCTACTTCCTTTGGTGACGAGAAACTGATGCAGAAGTGGTAGTGAGCGCATGCACACCAGCCCCTGCACCTGGAGCTGAAGAAATGACGGTTTGCAGCCTCTTCTGCATCATATGTGAGTTATTTTTTTGTGATTGTATTTTTTTTTTCAAATACAAATATTAATTAAATTCAAATTATTATCTTTATTATACCAGTTGAAATATGTATTTGATAGAAATAATTGTTATATACAAATATTATTAGGTATTATTACAAATATGCAGCTAATTACTTACATTTTCCAAAGATCTGTTCATCAAGGATCATACATTTATATTTCAAGACATAAAAGTGTAAAATACATTTCCCCCGTCACCTCTTTTCAACAGATTTCACTGCTCTGTGCGTGGCACAGGAGGCTGATGAGGACGGTGAGACTAAATGAGAAAATTTCATTTTCATTATGTCTAATGTTGCAGTGTTTTGATTTGAACAAATTATTGATATTTGATAAGAAAAAAAAGAAATATTACATACATTCTATTTTGACCGCAGAAAGTTGCATATAGGGTTAATTAAACGGACTATGGGGGTTAGTAAGTAAGTAAGTAATTCAAACTAAAAATAGAACAAATTTTTCTAGTTTTGAGTTTAAATTTGAGTTTAAAATAGACTGCATTTTTGGACATTTTGACGTTTTTACAATAAGGTCTAAATACTCATGTTGTCATAAGGAAGATTAAATTAATATTTGACTTTTTTAAAACAGTGCAGTGGTCGCTATCATTATAATTTATATATAGATAGTATCTTGATCCATATTTCATTATGGCACCACCATCTTTTATTTTTTATAATAATCAGGCCCCCAGTCTCTTATATTTTTAACATTATACGTATTTGTAACTATTAGGACACTATTTTGACTGGGGACGGTCCACCCACAAAACCTACATTTTTACATTTATTAAACTACATGTGGATATGCAGTTTCAAACATGGCAACTTTGAGAGATATATCTGACAGTTATCTTTGAATTAACATTCTAGAGCTGCCCAAGCTGACTGCGAATCTAAGCACCAAATGGTTGGATGTGTTTCCATCTGAGAAAGTGAAGCTGAGCTGTGAGGTTGCGGACAGCTGGGACTGGATCATCTCCTGGTACAGGGACGGGCAGCCGATCCATAATGATTCGACTACATCCCTTAACATCGACAGTTCACTCCTCACTATCACCCCTTCATCGCCAGCATATTCTGGAGCTTATTTCTGCAGAGGTCAACACGAGACTAAGTCCGTCACCACTGAAGATAGCAACTCACTTCCACTCAAAGTCCACGGTAACGTAAATGTTCATTATTTTATTGCACCCAATACTTATTTGAGTCAGGTATTTAACATTGCCCCATTGACTCCTTTGCTTTGATCAGACAACAAGCCAAAGGCTACACTGACCCAAACTACAGCCTCTGACAACAAGATGTACGTTGGGGAGCCTGTGTCCTTCAGCTGCAGGGTGGATGAGTCTTCTGGATGGGAGTATCTGTGGGTCAAAGATGGAGTCCAGCTTCAAACAACTGATCAATCCTACAACGTTAAATCCACAAATCTATCGGACAGCGGGCAATACTCGTGCCAAGCAAAAAGGGGAAAGGACCCATTCTATACTGAGATGAGTGAAACGAAGAGTCTCCAGTTGTTAGGTAAGCACTTCATTTAGGTTCTTTTGAAAAGTTTATGGATGGTTCTCAGAGGTTTCTCAGAGGGTTCTGAGATGTTTCTCAGAGGTTTTTCCAAATCTCCTTTTTGTCACAACATTTTCCAGAGCTACCCACCCCATCTGTGGAGGTTCAGACCAAATGGCGGGATGTATTTCCATCTGAGAAAGTGAAGCTGAGCTGTGAGGTTGCGGACAGCTGGGACTGGATCATCTCCTGGTACAGGGACGGGCAGTCGATCCGTAATGATTCGACTACATCCCTCAACATCGACAGTACACTCCTCACTATCACCCCTTCATCGCCAGCATATTCTGGAGCTTATTACTGCAGAGGTCAACACGAGACTAAGTCCGTCACCACTGAAGATAGCAACTCACTTCCACTCAAAGTCCACGGTAACGTAAATGTTCAATTTATTGCACCCAATACTTATTTAAGTCAGGTATTTAACATTGCCCCATTGACTCCTTTGCTTTGATCAGACAACAAGCCAAAGGCTACACTGACCCAAACTACAGCCTCTGACAACAAGATGTACGTTGGGGAGCCTGTGTCCTTCAGCTGCAGGGTGGATGAGTCTTCTGGATGGGAGTATCTGTGGGTCAAAGATGGAGTCCAGCTTCAAACAACTGATCAATCCTACAACGTTAAATCCACAAATCTATCGGACAGCGGGCAATACTCGTGCCAAGCAAAAAGGGGAAAGGACCCATTCTATATTGAGATGAGTGAAACGAAGAGTCTCCAATTGTTAGGTAAGCACTTCATTTAGGTTCTTTTGAAAAGTTTATGGATGGTTCTCAGATGTTTCTCAGACGTCCCTCAGATTTTTCTCAGAGGTTTCTCAGACATCCCTCAGATTTTTCTCAGAGGTTTCTGAGATGTTTCTCAGAGGTTTTTCCCAATTCTCCTTTTTGTCATGACATTTTCCAGAGCTACCCACGCCGTCCGTGAAGGTTCAGACCAAATGGCAGGATGTATTTCCATCTGAGAGGGTGGAGCTGAGCTGTGAGGTTCCGGACACATCCGATTGGAACATTGACTGGTACAGAGGTGCACGGCAGATCAATGAAGACCAATCCTTGTCCTTCAACTCGGAGAGAACGATTCTCACCATCGAATCGGCGTCAAAAGCGCATTCTGGAAATTATTCCTGTAAAGGTCAACACAAGACCAAGTCTGTGGTCGCCACTGGAGATAGTAACTCCCTTTCTCTCAGTGTCTACGGTATGGTTCATGTATTGGCACAAGGAGCTTTAGCTTAACATGTTTCATAATGTAAGTACTTTTTATGGATAATAAAATAATCATTTTGGAATACTTACTGTTTTTTTTTTAGACAAGAACCCCGAGCCTGCATTGAAAAGAGATCCTGGCTTTGAGCAGATGTACGTTGGGGAATCAGTGTCTCTCACATGTACAGTTCTGGAGTCGTCCGGTTGGGAGTTTCACTGGTTCAAAGATGGAGGACAACTCTCCACCGCTGACAGGACAAACACCTATGCGATCCCCTCTCCTGCCACCTCGGACGGAGGGACGTACACGTGCAAGGCCACCAGATCTGGCTCACGGTTCACCACGAAGGGCAGTGAGAAGCTGAATCTGGAAATTATTTGTAAGAAGGAGCATTTCATAATTAAAACAAAGCCCTTGGAGTTATGTCTTTGAAGAAAAGATTTTAAAAAATATATATATTTTTTAAACATGCTGTGATTGCGCCTATGACATACATTACAATTCCTGAATGCTATATTACTATTCAAGGCTTATGATAGCTTAATCCACATATTCTCAACATTGGCGACCACTTTATATGCTCACAGGGTCATAAGACATTTTGAAAATATTGTCATTGGTATATTTATAAAAAATATATATATTTAAACTTGTCTGAAATATATCATAATTTTGGTGTAATATATACAGTATATATTTTTTAGAAGTAGCCTCTGCAATACTCAAATTTCACAACAAAGAGTTGCCTAATATGCAAAGTGGAATGATAGTAACTGCACTTCTATGACCAGTGCACTGGTTTGAAAGATTCCTACTTCATCTGTTGCTGTTATTTCTATCTATCCATCTATCTATCCATCTATCTATCTATCTATCTATCTATCTATCTATCTATCTATCTATCTATCTATCTATCTATCTATCTATCTATCTATCTATCTATTTATCTATCTACTGTATCCAGGGGATGTCTCTTCCACCCATTAAATATAACAATTATGTTATTATTATTATTATTATTATTATTATTATTATTATTATTATTGCTGGATATTACGTCCAGTATGTATTTATATTATTATAACAGTGGATGTGTTGCAGATATCCCAGTTCCCTCATTAGAGCTGCGGACCCAGTGGTTGGAGGTGTTCCCCTCAGAGAGAGCGGAGCTGAGCTGCTTGGTTTATGGAAGCTCCGAGTCCGACTGGACCTACACATGGTCCAGGGGGAAACGCCAGATTGTGGCAAACTCAGACCCGGACCTGGCCCTGTCCCCTGGTCCGGGTCCGGGAGGGTCGTCCCTCATCATAACCTCAGCGAGACAAGAACACGGTGGAGACTACGTCTGCAGTGGGAGGCACAGAGCCAGACCCGTTATAACCGAGTCCAGTAACACCGTCTCTCTAAGGGTCTTCGGTGAGTGGATTTAATTTTGGATTTATGTTTTTATGATTTGTCCTTCACAGGCTACAAAAGGATAACGTCTTCTATTCTATATTGCCAAAATATTTGTGGTATTGATTTTATTATCATTTGGTTTATTGTATATCGGCAATTGTTTCTTGTTTCCTGTACATTTTGAATGTTTTATCATTCATTTTACATTTTTCAGGTTATCAGTTTGTTTATTTTTTTATAGCTTTTGTTGATTTTTGGTTTTATATATATATATATATACACAGTATTTTAATTATCATTAGGTTCATTGTATACTGCCACCTTTTTTTATTTTTTATTGCTGTATATTTCTTGATTTATTTTTCAGTTTTTTTGGTAATTTCAAGGTTATCGTTCATTGATGAATAAATGATAGAATATCTATCATTTATTGTTATATTATAGGTACAAATTTTCTATCGATGTTCTATCTTCTATTTAATATTAAGGTTTATTGTACATTGCCAATTTTTCAGATAATTCTTAAATGTATTGTTATTATTATTATTGTTGTTGTTGTCATCGTTTTTTATGTGAAATGCTGTGGCAAAAAAATATATATTTTTAATACTGTTACCAACTACAAATCTTTCTTTCATATTTCGTAGCAAATAAGCCCAAGCCGCTGACGTCTCAGGTTCCTGATGTTGGGAGGCTGTACGTTGGGGAATCGGTGTCGCTGCAGTGCAGAGTGGACATCTCCTCCGGGTGGGAGTATTTCTGGTACCAAGATGGAGCCCTGCATCCCGGTCCCAATAGTAGTGGCACTCTACACGTTCCCTCTGCTTCCTCCAGCAACAGTGGAGCTTTTAGGTGCATGGCCGGGAGGGGAGAAACAAAATACGATACCGAGTACAGTGAGGTTATAACTCTTTATATTTCCGGTAAGTAAAATACATTTAGATCTCAATCGTTTTGCATTAAATTGGTGTGAGAATAAGTTATTTACCTGTGACGATAAAGACCTGATTATATTTCTATATATTCTGTTTAGTGATAGTCATAAGTCTCAATAAAGTGCTCAATTAGTCTAAATAGTGGTGTCAACTAGTATATCGTGGTAAAATAATGTGTGTCACAGTTTAACATAGTTCTAACATGTGTTTTTCAATTAATTAATTAATTACATCTTAATGTCTTACCTCATCATTCATTTATTTGATTTATTTATTTATATTTAATTCATTTATTATCACTAGTTTTAGTAAAGTGAGTGCTTTTGACCGAACAGGCAAACAAACAAAATATGACAAAGAAGAATCACTGGCTTTTATTTCTTTTTATTTCTTTTACAGATATCCCTGTACCATCTCTAAACCTGAACACTCCCTGGCCCGAAGTGTTCCCCACCGAGAGCGCGGAGCTGAGCTGCGGCATTAATGAGAGCAGCTCCGACTGGACGTACAGCTGGTACCGAGGCGGAAAGGAGATCCACGTGGACAGCTCCACGTCCCTGGGTCCGGACGGAGGCACCCTGTCCATCCCCTCCGCCTCAAACTCACACTCGGGAGAGTACGGCTGCCGAGGGCGCCATAAGAGCCGCTCCGTCAGCACCAAAACCAGCTCGGGGCTCACACTCAAGGTCTACGGTGAGTTTTTTTAGACTGGGGTTTCAAATTCCGCATAAAATGCATCAACAATGGAATCGCGATTGCGAGGCTGGTTGGATTTATCGCCTTCATCAGTTTGAGCAGAATAGCAGCTCTGTGTGTTCATCACAACGAGCTCAAGTTTCACACTGAGAGCGACGACTCTTTTTTCCTCCTTGGTCCTTGGCAAGTCGCTCAGTATAAACGGTTGTTTGATTTTCTGAGGCTTTGTCCGCTTGGTTCGGTTGGTGCGAGGCCACAGGCGGACTTTACATATGACTCGTGTATTTGTGTGGACTTTTTTTTTTTCCCTAACAACCCTTTTTGCTGTCACTCCAGCGATGGGCGCTCTGCATCACTCACAACCCAAAAGAATCCCAATAATTCTAATTCGAAAAAAAAAAGGCTCATGAGAGAATGTAGAGAGTGGACGGGGCAGGCAGAGGAGAGGAGATACGCAATTGTAGCGTTGGGACTGTAGTGATGATGAGCGGCTCTTGACGGGCTTAAGCTTGTGACTCACAGATTTTTTTGCAGTCCAAATTTACGTGTGTTGTCTGAATTCATGAATCAATTACGTAAGATAAATCCGCCAGGTGAATGAGCAAAAGTCACAATAAACTATTTACACAGCACTACAAGAGATTTATTCCTCCATATCTAGTCCTAAAACAAACATATCGAACGCAATACCCAAAATGCGATCATCTAATTAAAGGAACCTCTGCCATGACTGGGATGGAAAAATTGGGACTTGAACCTGTGATGGGGGAGCTGAAAGGCAGTGTCTAGCCGTCACACTTCAGCATCCTGCTGGAGCCCAACTGCGCTGAGATGATCATGATATGTATGTACATATGTATGTATGTACATATGTACGTATGTATGTATGTATGTATGTACGTATGTATGTATGTATGTATGTATGTATGTATGTATGTATGTGTACAGTATATGTATGTATGCACATATGTATGTATGTATGTATGTATTTACGTATGTATGTATGTATGTATGTATGTATGTATGTATGTATGTATGTATGTATGTATGTATGTATGTGTACAGTATATGTATGTATGTGTACAGTATATGTATGTATGCACATATGTATGTATGTATTTGTGTATGTACTGTAAGTATGTATGTATGTATGTATGTATGTATGTATGTATGTATGTATGTATGTATGTATGTATGTACTGTATGCACGTATGTATGTATGTATGTACGTACGTATGTATGTATGTATGTATGTATGTATGTATGTATGTATGTATGTATGTGTACAGTATATGTATGTATGTGTACAGTATATGTATGTATGCACATATGTATGTATGTATTTGTGTATGTACTGTACGTATGTATGTATGTATGTACTGTATGCACGTACGTATGTATGTATGTATGTATGTATGTATGTATGTATGTATGTATGTATGTATGTATGTATGTGTACAGTATATGTATGTATGCACATATGTATGTATGTATGTATGTATGTATGTATGTATTTACGTATGTATGTATGTATGTATGTATGTATGTATGTATGTATGTGTACAGTATATGTATGTATGTGTACAGTATATGTATGTATGCACATATGTATGTATGTATGTATGTATGTATGTATGTATGTATGTATGTATGCACATATGTATGTATGTATTTGTGTATGTACTGTACGTATGTATGTATGTATGTACTGTATGCACGTATGTATGTATGTATGTATGTATGTATGTATGTATGTATGTATGTATGTATGTATGTATGTATGTATGTACTGTATGCACGTATGTATGTATGTATGTACGTATGTATGTATGTATGTACAGTATGTATGTAGGCAAAAATAGAAGACAGCCCTATGTTTCATAAAAGGATCCAGAATTGATCGACATGCATCATCAAACAAAAAAGCTAGAACTGTTGTTCAAAGCCACTTATGCCAGACAGTTCACTTTGCAGTTTTCACACATTTAGCACATGTTTTCGTTAAATAATCCAGACATTCAATCAAAAGACTTCAATTTTACATTACATACAGGTTGTGTGTTTGCACCTGCCCCTCCTAAGGTATCTGCACAATCCTGGTTCCGAGTGTTTCGGCAGGACAGTTGTGTGAGGTGGGATTATTTCATTGTGAAGAAAAATATAAAATATAGTTGGGAAGCACTGGTTTAGAGGCTGAGACAGACATTTATATTTTTCCTTTTTCCTTGATCATGTGCTCTCCAGAAGTAGTTCTACAAGGAGCCATGAGTTAAGTTGGTAACTCAAGGAACGAGGCACCTTTGGACATATTGTTGAAAACGTTGTCTTTACGTCCCCTCAGATAAGATGCCCACAGTCGCGCTGATACCTGCTCCTCGCCATGAGAAGATGTACGTGGGGGAACAATTGTCCTTCCTATGTAAGGTTGATGGACCTGTAGGCTGGGAATACCTCTGGTACAAAGATGGAGTCCAACTCCCCTCCGGCGGGAAAACTCATTTGATCTTGCCCGCCGTCTCCGAAGACACCGGTTCCTATAAATGCCGCGCTGAAAGAGGCCGGACAACAATGTTCCATACGAATTTCAGTGAGGCCCTGGACCTTCGCGTTGAAGGTAATTTTTGTTTCACTACCTACCCAATCAATGGAATTTGGAAGAGAAGGACCTAATCCAAACTATTTTTCTGTCTGAAGTTCGTCCGTGGGCCTCGATAACCCTGCTCACCGGCTGGTCCGAGGCCTTCTCCACTGATAGCCTGGTGCTCCAGTGTGAGGTCAAGGGAAGCCAAGACCCCTGGAACTTCACGTGGTAGGACCCTGAACCTTCAGCTTTGGCTCTGGGGATGTAGCAACATCCTCTAGCATTCTCTTCTACATGCTCACCAAAAATTGCCCCCCAAAACATTCAGGATCAAAGAAGGCCAAGAGCTCCCGGTGTCCTCGGACAAACACATAGTGACGCCCAACAACGACCCGGACCAGAGCCAGTACACCTGCAAAGGGCGACGTTCCGCCCGGCCGCTCCACTCCACTCCCAGCCAGCTCTTCAAGACCAAAAACCTACGTGAGTTCTAATACTGTGTATTCTAATGCGGTCTAATACTGTTCACCCATTGATCTTTTTATTATATTTTGGGGGCATCAGGGTTGGAACTTGGGTTTCTCGACCTAGGTTGACTTCAGCCTCAAATCTGCATTTTGAAGGATTCTGCATCGTTTCGGACACGACAATGGACTCCGACTTGTCCTTGTCTCTAGTCTTCATTCAATTCAACTCAATCTCTTTATTGTCCATGCTAGGAACTTTGTTGTGCAGCCAGGGGAACGACAGCGTACAATAAAAACAGGACAGACAATAAAACATGACAGCTTATAATACATATAAATAGACATAAAACATAGTTTGTATTTAAATAAAGCACACATAATACTCCATCTAGACCTTAACATACATAGTCTACTCTCTCCTGCCTATTAAAAACATATACAAGACTCAGGTTTTTGACCATGGAACCTAAGAGGAGATAATAAATGTGCTACTCTTACTATTTTTAGTCTCTGAGACAAAAAGTGAAGGATTTTGTTCACAAACAAACAGACAAACTGGTGCAAAATATTGCCTCTTTGTTAGGGTTAAAAATAGTAAATAAAAGAAGTAGTATTTCATAAAAATTTAATGATATAATTATATTAATGTGCAATATATAAATTACACATTAAAAAAATCCATCATTTCAATTATCAATTATGAAATACTACAAATTTAGACTCTTGTTGGTTAACTATTATTATTGCACGGGTATTCAATTTGTCCTAAATGATGACCTTAAATGGTATAAAATCCAAAATGGATGTGATTTAAATTGTCTAAAATCTAAAATTGATGTAATCTTAAAATGTCTAAGATCTAAAATTGATGTAATCTTAAATTGTCTAAAATCCTAAATGGATGTAACATCAATTGTCCAAAATCTTAAATCGACGTAATCTTAAATTGTCCAAAATCTTAAATCGACGTTGTCTTAAATTGTCTAAAATGGGCGTCGTTTTTAAATTGTTAGAGCCTCGTACGATGTATCTGATAAACCTCAATCCATCAGTTTGCGCGTCTCTCCCTCCTCCTAGTTCTGAAGAGGCGGGTGCTGCTCGCCGTCTCCGGGTGCCTCTTCTTTGGCATCATCGCCGTCTTCCTCGGGTGCATCGTGCTGAGAGTGACACGGAAACCAGGTTTGTGGTAGAGAGGTTGTTTTTTTTTTTTTTTTTTGTTTTTTGTTTTTTTTTATGTAAACGTGAAACCCCTAAGCCAAACTGCCACATCCTGAACATTTCACATGAAACCACGCTGTTGTCTGAGGAAATCGTTGATGGTTTTCACAGCCCCGAGCGATGAGAAGCCAGAGGAGCCCAACCTGTTCCTCACCATGGCCGAGCTCAAGGCACGCGATGGTGCGTTGTGGGGGTTTTTTTTTTTTGTCTTTGTCCTGTAACATACATTTGAGCGGAAAGTCAATTGGTCAAAATACAAACAAAACCCCTGCTAAGGAGGTTTGGTGGTAAAATGTCGTAGTTATTAGGATTAAACTTGTGTCCTCCGCCCCCTAAAGATGCTCCATGTCCGCTGGTGGAATATATCACTGAGGAAGCGATGGCTGCATTGATTAAAGGTACATGACTGACAGGATATAAAGGATATTAAGAAAATTAATCATCATATATTCTATATTATATTTATTTAATTGATCTATTTTATATATTTACATATAGCACAGTAAATACAACGTCTATCAGACTAAATGCAACTTCAGTGGTTTCAATTTAACACAAATGTACTTAATTATCTCTGAATATATAAGTAAGTAATAAGTGTTTCACTTGGATATATGCACATACACACATACACATTATATTAACAAAAAATAGTGATATAGTATATATAGTGATAGTGTTTATTTTTGTTAACCTGAAGATGGGGATGGGAACGGCATGATTTGCGATGAGTCTACACCTCTTCCGATCAGTCCACCAGAGGACCAAGGTAATAACACCACGACTGCTTTTTTTAGGAATCACCCTCTATGATGGTGTAGCCATCACCTGCTCCATAACAGCACACACACACATATATATGATCTTTATCTTACCTCCATCTCATTCTGTCTCCAGCCGTGACATCTGAGAACCTCAACACTCCAAGCAACGACGGTGAACTGCTGTCCTTCAAGCACTGACGCTAATCGACGATCCGTTTGACAGATTATTAGCTTTTAATATTGTGTACAGATTCCTAATTTACAGTTTCTCAGTATCAGTGAACTGTTTTTTGCTCATGTTTTTAGTTTGTTGTGAGTTATCAGCAGTCAAAGTACCAAATATGTAGATGATATGTAGTTCTTAAAATTACCACCAGGTAGCAGCAGATTCATTTTCCAACACACCACGTTAATATGCTTTGATTTTCTTTTTCTATAAAGACAAGTATGATATTATGTCAAATATTGCTTACTACATATAACACCTCATTATTTTACCTTTTAAAATACACACTTAGCAATTACCTTGAAAATGCCTAATTAAAGTGGGAATCCGCAATATTGCTTTCTTTAAAAAAAAAATCCCTGCACTTCAATGGACTGCTTTAATGGACTTAGTTAATGCAATGATTGTATCTATTATAAGATAGTGACAACACAACTGCGGGTGGTGGGGGGAAACTTGAAATAAACAAACAAAACAGGAATGATCTAGTCAAAACCTACCATGAAAAGCATTTTATTGACCTTCACTAAAACAGCATGCAGCCAACTAATGGAGTGTTTCCCAACCTCTGTTCTGCCATGGCACACTTTTTACAATTGAATAATCCCACCGCACATCACTATCCTGGTAACCATTAAAAACATCACAAATTGTCATAAACCTATAGAACTATGCTCCTTATTATGGCCTACGAAAAGTTAGTGATGCAAGACCTGCGGACGATTTGTTCGTAGCCGACAAATCTTTTAAATTACTTGGGAGTCGGGAGTCACTCCGGCAAAAGAGTAAAAGAAAAGTCCAAGGCAAAAAAGTAGGCCAAGTTATTTGGCATAATTCATATCGAATGTGACTGATTTACTCTTTGCATTCCAACAAAATAAATAATTCTGACAGAATTAAATGATTCTTGTGGGAATTCCATTCAAGACTCAGAGCCAAGCAAACTCCTCCTGCTCTTGTTCACCAGGAAGTCTTCCCTCGCTCGCTGTGCATTACACCAACTGAACCAAATGAAAAAAAAAGAACAAAATGAAAGAAACCCAGCGACTCATTTTACTGAGTGATTTGACAAGAAGAGAATCTCAAACCTTTCATGCATGATCTCCCTTTCAGAGTGAAACTTGTGCTGATGAACACAGAGCTGCTGTTCTGGCTGGAACTGATAAATGAGATGGCTCAGTACAGCCTTGCAACTTTGATCTTGCAACACAAAAGCTAATTTACATTAGGATTAGTGAGCTGTGATTAGTGTGTGGCGGCACAGTGGTTGACAATCACTGTACTGATGGACCTGATGGACCCCCTGCCCCCTGGTTCCTACTTGAGGACTCCGGCCAGCTTCTCCACATAGTACTCATAGTTGTCCTGGCAGTCGTCCCAGGGGGTGAAGCCCTCTTCATCCTTCTCCACGTAGGTCTCCCACACGTGGAGGAAGTCGGCCGGCTTCATCATCCTCAGCTTGCCGCCGGCGGCTGCCAGGGCCTTCAGGCCGTCCTCGACCTCCGGCTCCTCCCAGTCCAGGAGGCGGGAGCAGAAGATGGAGAGACGGAGCTTATTGTGCTGACGGAGGATGTTGGACAACCTGGTGGCGCAGGTGGTGCAGGGACTGCACGACACGTACCATGTGACCTCACACTCCTGGGAGGGGCTGTATTTCGGGAGGACCTGGAATGGTGGATGGATGGATGGATGGATGGATAGATAGGTAGATTGATAGATGGATAGTTGGATAGATATATCAAAAATAATCAAAATATTAATAGTCAATATACAAAAAACCTAAAAGTTAACCAGACAATTATAGCAATATAGCAATTCATCAATATAGAAACCCAAATTGTTGTAATAAATTTAAACCTGAAATAAACCTAAAAAGTAATCAATGAACAATAAAAAAAAAAAAGGTAATATATAATAACCCTAAGGATAAAGAAAAATACAAACAAAAATAAAGATAAAACTTAATCATACATAGATCAGACATAACAATAATAACGATAAGCGTAAACCTAAAAAATAAATAATAATGGAGGAGGAAGTGGGTGGATCCAGTCAGAAGTGCTTGGATTGAATTTTATGTGCATCAAAGGATCCTTGGGGCACTGGCACACCAAGTCCTCCTGGTAATGTTTTAATAGTTGTCAAATGATTTATTATTGCATTTTGGGCGTGGTCAGAGTAAGGGTTAGGGTTAGGATTAGGTTTTTATGTTTGGCGTAGGTTATTGATAGTCATGTGACTCCGGGTGCACTAGCACGCACACATTTATTCTCTTTTTTTGCTTTTGTATCATTTTTCAGGTTTTGGATTTGAGGACACTGTTGGTGGGGGGAGGTCCCAGACAGATCAAGTAATATCTCTTGAGTGTAGGAGGTATATTCTTTTTCATTTTATTTTTTGGAAGGAGTTTGTTTCACCTGTACGATCGTTTGATTCATTGCAGGGAATCCTCTGGCGGTCCCGGGGACCTGCTTAAGTGTAGGTCAACGCAAAGGAACTAGGTAGGGCAGGGAGGGGGCTCAGGTCCCCGGACGACTGTCTAGGAGAGAGCTCCATGCAGCAACAGGGTAAGTAGAACGCACATTCCATTCCCCCGGGGAATGTACTGTATGTCTACACATCCTCGAGTCCAGGGTTAGGGTTTGGGTTAGGGTTGGCCCATGGTGGCAGAGAGGAGGAGAATCAACAGAATAATTGTATTTTCTCTAATGAAGGAGGACAACTGAAAAGGATCATTAAATAACGATCGTTTTCAGTCGTCCTACTTCGTTGCATTGGTCTTAGTGGCTGCTTGCTCTTAAAAATCACCTGTTGGAAGAAGGCCTCCTCGGCGTGGGCCGTGGTGTGCTCGTCCTCCATGTAGCCCATCAGAGGCTCCGTGGCGCTCCCCGGAAGGTCCACTCGGAAGCACAGCAGGGTCTTGTTCCGTCCTGACGAGTACTCCACATTCCTGAACTGGAACTTAAAGTAGAACGGGCTCATTCGTTCCCTGGGTGTTGAAAATGAGAAATAATATTGTGAAACCTAATTTGCTCTCAGTTCTATCAAACGGACTTAGCTCTGCCCGCTTTGTCCAGACACCACCAGCAACCTGAGAAAAATATAAGGAAAATATAAAGAGGGGGAAGATTCCAGGTTCTGAAAGTGAAAGACCTGCCGTGCTTTTGCGCCAGCCGTACAGTTATTCAGCTGATGTCACCCATCAGTCGGACCTCTTGGTTGTACTAATTACCAAATCCCTATGGTAGACTCAAAATCCTGGAATGGGATCTTACTTTCTGATTTGAGCAGAAATAAACTTCCAGAGCCTTCCAAATGATCTGCCATTCCCAATCAGTTCTTCATTTAGGTTTCAGATTGAAATGAGAAGCAGTCATCCACTGACCATTGTGTCCATCCAGACCCAAATTTGTTAAATGTTATGCTTGAGTGATAAAGAAATTACCAATCTTTGTCATGATAAAAATGCCACAACAAATGAACAAAAAAAACAAGTAAATGGCAGGCAAATTAAAAAAAAAATGCTGGTAGACTATGATGAGAGGGAGCTGACAAGACAACTGTAGCTTTTAATCCCTAAGTAAACGGATTCTTCTGGAAACATTCTCGGCTCCCCAAACGCCCTTTGCTTTGTTGATATGCTGGAAACTCCATCCTCGGCGGCTATAATAGTCACTAAGCACAGTCCTATTTTTGGGGGTTGGTTAAACTATCAACATAGTATCAACAGATAACTATAGGGATTCTACATATAGTCATTTAGTTTACTCGAGAAACAGATCCCTTTGAAAAAAGCCACATAGACGGGCTTTGGTTTCTGTGTGGACTCTGTGACTCATCTTTATTCTTACTGCAGGATTAGGAAGGACAGCTGGTGCAAGCCATTAGTCTTAGCATTCATCATTCATATCCGGGAACAAATTGACTCCCAAAAAGTTAAAATGCAAAATCTGCATCTACAAAACAGCCATATAAACACAGAACGAGGATGAAGATGGAGTGTGAAATGGGGTGACAAAGGAAAAACTTGAAATAATCGATGAGATCTAGACCTAACCCTACGAGTCCAAGATCCTACCCTATGAACCTTCGATCTAACCCCATGAGTCTTGGATCTACGCTATGAGTAATAGATCTAAACCTGAGTCCTAAATCCTACCCTATGATTCCTAGATCTTACCCTGAGAGTCCTAAACCTAACCCAATGAGTCTTGGATCTTACCCTATGAGTCATAGATCCTACCTCATGAGTACTAGATCTTACCCTATGGGTCCTAAAGCTTTCCCAATGAGTACTAGATCTTACCTCATGAGTTTTGGGTTTAACCTTGAGTCCTAAATCTTACCTGAGTCCTAGATATTACCAATGAGTTGATACCCTATGAGTCCTCCTAGAACCTACCTGACGAGTCCTAGATCATCATACCCTGAGTCCTCCTAGAACTTACCTGATGAGTCCTAGATCATCATACCCTATGAGTCCTAGATCATACCCTGTGTCCTCCTAGATCTTACCCTTTGAGTCCAAGATCATACCTATAAGTCGTAGATCATACCATGAGTCCTCCTAGATCTAACCAAGTCCGAGATCATACTGAGTCCTACATCATACACTATGAGTGCCAGATCATACTCTATGAGTCCTCCTGGATCTTACCCACCCTGTGACGATTTCAAATGGTGGGAGCTCTATGGGCTTAAAGTCTCCGTTCTCCTCCGTCTTGCGGGCTTCCGCTCCTTCCACGGTTCCTCCATCCTCTTCCTTCTTCTCTTCTGCCTTGGGCACTTCGGGGACAGGGTTCTCCGGCTTCTTCCCCTGTTTATCAGGCTTTTTCGCCCCTTTCTCCTTGTCTTTCATACCTTTTTCCTTCTCCTCCTGCACTTTGCCCTCCACTTTTTTCTCCTTCTTTTTCGCACTGAACTTTCCGCCTCGCTCCGTCATGTTGTGGACGCGGGACACGACGCGCGCGTGTGTGTGTGCAGCAGAGACAGAGGGGAAAGAGACAGACAGAAACAGAGAGAGGGGGAGCCAGTGAGGGTCGGTCTAAGTGGAGCGATAATGTGAGTGCACGGACCAAAATAGATGCTATTGTGTGCGGTGATCATTTTGAGAATTTTTGCATCAGCGCCAGGACACTGATAGGTGGATCCCAAAAAACGACCCCCCTCACCCCCTTCCCTTTTCCATGATCTGACGGTTAAAGGGCCAAGAGAAAGCAGTTTGTCTGTGCTGTATTTCAATGAATAGGTTTGGCAGTAGGGAGGACCGATGAGAGATTTCTCTTTATTATTGTGCCCAAATTAAAATAATTGTTGTGCATTTTGAGTTTAAATGCCCCTTCAACCACACACACACACACACACACACACGCGCGCACGCACACACACACACACACAGAGGAATCTGCAGTCTATGATCCAGCCAGCTTTTGGACTGTCAACAGGCCGCCAACAGGAAGGTTATTAATAACGGTGCTTGGCTGTGTGTGTGTGTTTTGGGTATTTGGGTAACCAGGGCTAGGTTTGCTCCCGCCAGTTTAGAGAGCAATACACCAAGGCCGGCTAAAGGGCAACCTCAAAAAGCAGAGTTGTGTCTGCAGTGTGTGTCTGCGTGTGTGTGTTTGTATTTGTCTCTGAGCTGAGCAGTGTGTCGCCCTCAAATGCGCATGTGCCCGCGAACAATCAATCTCCGAAATCACCCTCTTATCAATTTGGTCCTCGGCTAAGGCCAGTTGGTGGGTGGGGGAGGGGATGAATTGGTGTGTATGTGTGTGTGTGTGTGTGTGTGTGTGTGTGTGTGTGTGTGCAAAATGTCGTTTCTGCACTGCAGATGTAATAACTTGAGGCATGGGGGAGCATGTGGGGGGGGGCAGTTCAATTACAATTTCCTCCCCCTCCTTCCCTCCCTCCCTCCCTCCCTCCCCCCTCCCCTCAGTCTCAGTCTCAGTCTCTGCCAAGTAATTCATTTCAGAGGCAATTACGGACAGGACGGCGGCCCCGGCCCGCTGGTCTAACTGGAATGGATGAGCTGTCACAGCGAGAGGGGGAGGAGGAGGGAGGGAGGGAGGGAGGGGGGCTTCCAGCTGCTCCACAAAACAACAACACAACACATCCACCAGGCAAGCCAAACCACACAAGATAAACAAACAAGTCGTCTCCATCACTGGTAATAATCGTTGAGATGATGGCGATGGTTGATAATTATGATGCATGGAAGATAATATTTCTCTGAGATCGTGTGTGGAAGAATGAAGACGTTCCCTCTTGGGAGGAAGGATGTTTTCGCTGCACACAGGGGGAGAGAGAGGGGGGGGGGGGGGGGAGAGGGGGAGAGAGAGATACTTTAGGAAATAAAGGACAAGTGGGGGTAGTATTGCCTTTGGGGACAGATGCCAGAAGATAATGTCTTTTGCACTTAGAGCCTTACAACCAAAATATTTGACGGAAGGATGGATGAATTTGCTTCACCCACATACTTGTTAACCACAACAGCCTACCGGTGGAGCAACCAGAATACCTCGCTACATAGTTTTAAGCATAAATTCTGTGTGATTTTACAGGTTTGTGCGAGCAGAGTGGGTTGGCACACAGAGCATAAAGCAGGATGCTGCTGCTGCTGCTGCTGCTGTCTGCCCGCTGACTCAAACGCATCTGTAATGGAATTACTTCCAATTACCCACTGCCTCCCCACTGGCCTGTCCCACTAACACATCGTCCCCGAATAAAGACGGACGCAGAGAGTGAGAGGGAGAGATTGAGAGAAGAAAGTATTAAAAAAGAAGCATTATTGATCCTCCTTCGCTGGAAGGAGAGGACCACGGACGGCAAAATTCAATGGAAAATGTGACGTATGAAATGTCAATGCAATCTCGTTCCTGTCTTAAAAGAGGAAAATGGAATTCAATAGTTGCGTTTGCGACACTTTATCGACATCGGAGGATTTCAATTGCAGAGCGTTGTATCCTTGCATTTTTATTTAAACAAATGTAACAAATTGAAAAAGTATTTATTCAAATAAAATCTGTGATTGATGATTGGTGAGATATAAGGTCATTTTAGCATTTCTAATATCATTTTAATAATAATATAAATCGTAATATATACATTTTAATTAAATATATATACACACTCTAATTTTAATTTTAAATCATTTCAAAGCTATAAAAATCAAATTTTAGGCAGTAATTTATTCTGCATTTATACTGCATTGAAATTTTCACACTGCCATAAAGTGTCAAATGCAACGGTATCGGACCATTTTTTATTCACAATTAGTGAAATTTTCTAGTTCAAATGTGATGTCAACATTCACTGTGATATTATGACATTTTCATTAGAATTTTGTCAGCCATAATTCTTGTTTTTCATTTTTTTTTTTTTTTCGCTCAATCTCCAACAACAAATAAGCTTGAGCGCACACACGCACACACACGTACACACAGACACACACACACACACACACAGACACACACACACATGTCCTTTAAGGTTTCTAGGGCAGCAGTGGGGGGTCAAACCAATTTCAATTCCACATAATTTGAAAATAGAATTGGACACACAATTGGAAAGAGAGGGGGAAAAAATAGCCCAGGTGACACTGAATGGAAGTCACTCTCACTCTGTCGGAAGGCACGTGGAGTTAAAATAAATAAATATAATAAAATGAAAAATATCGTCTGAGAATGATACAATTACACTCCTTAATTTCTGAGCCAACTGGAGTTTTCTGTCTCAGTCTTCATGCACTGAAAACCACGACGAGCACAGCGAGTGAATCCAAACGCATTTATTACAACATCCTCAAGTGGGAAGCGCAAAACCGCACATACACGAAGAAATGTTGGTCACATCCCTCCATCACTGTGTGGGACTTCCCCAAAATATAATTAATGCAAAACCTCCGGGGTTGTACAGCGTTGTGTGTAAATAAACCCCATTGTATGCGTTGAATCTATTCTATTTTCCTAGAGTATTAATCGGGTGTCGTCGGCGTACAGGCACAAGCTTTTGTTTTGTGAAGGTGGGGTGACGGAGGAGGAGGAGGGGATTAGCAGGCTTGTGTTTGTCTGGGAGTCTGTGTTCAGGCTGTGATGCCAAAGTAAATGCTTTACTATTGATCTGCCTCTGGTCTCCGTGGTCCGCAGCGTGTCGTAAGGGAGTCGATACGCAGGCTACATATAGCATTCCACACCTACAGTGCTCTGTGGACAGGCCTTACCCCACAACGGAGACTGAGCCTACACCCACAACCTTCCATGTTCATATCGATTCAAATCCACCGACGTGAATGAAGGTTGCTCATAACAACAGAAACATAGCTTAGTATACTAAAAGTGGCTTATGGTGAGAGGTTTTTAGCTCAGCGACAACCCACCCCTGGGGGTCCGCAAAATGGGGGCAAAAAAACCAAAATGTCACTCAGGTCGAATTAAGTCCATAGTAATCTGTAGTTGGCTTTGAGGTAGATGAGAGTCTCCAGGTTTTTTGGTAGCACGCAACCTCTTTCCAGCCCCGCGGCGGTGAAAATGCTCTGCACCACGGTGCCGCTGGCGGGCACGGTGAAGGCCCTCTTGGCCACTTGGGCAAGCAGGGGAAAGTCGATGGCCTTGCGTCTCCAGTAATGCAGCGGCTCCTCGTCCGTGGGCTCCTCGCGCAGGTAGCCGGCCAGCTCCTGCTCCAGGCTCTTGGCCTGAGTCGTGGGTCTCTGCTTGATGAAGGAGAACAGCTTGCACGGCCGCGAGAGCGAGGAGATCGGAGAGGAAGCCGAGGCAGGGGAGGACTGGGACTGGGCCTGAAAATTGGGCTCTGCCAAGTTGGAGTCCGTGTTGGGGAGGGAGGCGGCGGCGGCAGCGGCGGCGACGGGGGAGTGTTTGGTAAGTTCCTCCAGGACGACCTGCTTGTGCCAATCGGGGTTGCTGCTCCATGTCAGCTTGAACTGGGGATCCAGGGTGGTGACGGTGATGTAGAGCGGGTCATCCATCACGGGGGCCAGCAGCCGCTCTACGGCCTGCGCCAGCCCCCCCAGGAGCGAGGGGCAGTGGGGGGCCGAGGTCTCGGAGAGGTGCTTGCGCAGGCCCAGCACGCAGGGCAAGGCCAGGCTGATGGACACATGTCGGTCCGTCTGCCGGTCCGACCGCACCATGTCCCAGGCCTCGGTGAAGGGCTCCAGCGTGTCCGTCAGCTCCCTCAGCAGCGCCCTCTCGGGGCCGCCCAGCGCCAGCTCCCCGCGGCCGCTCAGCTCCTCCAGGAACTCCACTGAGTCCAGCAGCTGACGGAGAACCTGAGGACATTTCGGAGACGGTCAAGAAAGTGGCATCAAAGTAGATCAATAAGTGGTGTAATGGAGCGTAGTTGATCTCTGATCCGTACGGGTCACCCCCCACGGTTCTCGCATGTGAACCCCGGATCAACCGCAAAATTTAACCGTCATGGTGAAATACAGTTTCACTGCCGCTGTTACTTTTTAAAGTAATAATCCCATAAATCTCGATGCAGAACTGCAATGAAGAGAAGAGAGACAAGACAGATGTGCGCTGTGTTTTACTCCGAAGCGCAATGATTTAGGATTTAGGGTACATAGTGCTATGTTGCTGCTCCTTTACGACATTTCGGGAATGAGCTGCGGATACAGCCAATGTCGCCGCTATGCAGCTGCTCATCAGCCATATCGGAGAGGTCAAGAGCTGCTAGTAAACAAATACGATGTGCATTGAGAGATGCGGACTTCGAGGCGGACTACGGCTAAACTTGGAACCGATTTTCATAAAATTTGGTTTGTTATAAACGTGACAAATTGAACGTGATGCTGGTTACTTATTGGAATTAAATTGAGTTACTGGGGGCGGATCTCATCGTATGTTTTCATTCTCTACCATATTTAAAGGAAGAAGGTATCATGCGTATATATTGCACTTTAATTTTAAAAAATTGAGTATTGAATTTTAATCAATTTTAAGATTTGATTTAAACATTGGACATCTTGAACGGTGTTTTCATTTGAGACCATGGGAAAAAGTTATATGCTTTAAGTGTTTTACAGAATGAACAGAAAGTTATATTTGTCTTTTTTTTTTTATCCGAAAAATGATCCGATCCGCGACTCAAAACGGCGGTAAGACCCAAACCGTGAGTTTTGTGACCCCTGGCACCACTAGCAACAATGATGTTCATTTACTGGTGACAACTACCTGAGACAAAGACCACATACCTTCAGCTGAGCAGCCCAGTCCTTGACGACAGGAGGCGGGAAGCTCCCCGGTTTCCCTCCCGTCACACCCCCCGGTCCGTCCGCCAACACCTGACGCAGTTTCTCCGGCGGGACGGCGGAGGTGATGTAGTTGTAGAAGCAGGCGGCTTTGGCCAACGTGGAGGAGATCTGCGGGCAGGAGTCCAGTCCCTCCCTGACGCAGCGGTCCAGCACCCGCGATAAGCAGTCGACGCGAGCCGAGCCCAAACCCTGCTGCTCCCACGAGTCCTCCCACTCTCCCCCCTCCTCCCCTCTCCCTCCTCCACCCTTGGCGTGACCGTTCATAAGCTCCTCCTCCACGTCGTCCCGATTGTCCACCATCGCTTCTTCGCCGTCCTCGTCATCCTGCTCGCGCCCGCCGCCCTTGATGTTGAACCCAGGAAGGCAGCAGGTTTTCATGGGCGTCGGGGCAGGAAAGGGCTCGGCCACCACACGGAACGCCCTGCCGGACACACCGTGGGCGTGGCAAACCTCCTCAAAATCTGCGACCACGCGCCGCTGCCCGGAGCCTCTGCGGACCAGAGGAAGGCAGGCGAGGAGGACTGAGCGCATCTGCCAATCAGATGTGAGGAAATGGCAGGTTACGCCCAGGTACCTGAAGGAAGTGATAGATATGGACTTAGTTATAGAATAAGGAGCAAAGTATTAACTGTGTGTTTATTCAGTTTTATCAAAATCTAGACACTTTCCACCAGTGATTCAACGTGAAAAAAAAGTCTTTAATATAGCGTTTCTCATAAAATATTGAGGCTTAATCTGTCTTCAGTGGTAGATTTTCATTTGACTCATGATTCATGTGTTACTGTTAGCACCATTTGTTTAAAGATTTAAAAGGTGAAAATAATTGGACACCTCAACCTGATTCTCTAAAGTTTACAACACACAAACACAATTACTGTTGTCAACATTTATGTCATTTTGAAAATGTCGTTTCACTTGGAGTTTTGCATGCAGTATGCTTCCAACAGGCTGCGTGTGATTTAAATGCACTGACCCATGAGACGTGAAATTGGTTTCATATTCCTGATGGACTGAGATTTTTGTATTTATATTTAAATGTAAACATGCTTATCAAACACCTTTTATATTCATTCAACAACAACATGTACCTGTAACTTTAAAACATCATATACTGTATATTGGAAATTGTCTTTGATAATTATAATTGACTGATAGATGATAATATAAAAGCAATTATATAATATTATAATTATTACAATTATTACATAAAAATATATTATCACAAGGTTTTATAAGATACATCAGGCCGAAGAAAAGTGCAGCTGCCGGTGGGTCTGCCGATGCGAGGTTGAGTAAAAATGTACCGTTAATATACTTAATTTACTAGTATATTCACAGGGAGTTCTACAACTATTTTGTTATGTAGTTATCTGGCTCAATTTCACTATATTTTGTATGATTTTGTGTGCATCACAATGAAACTCGACATGTAATCAAACATGTCTGTCATGGGCCTAACCTTTGTTTTTTCGTCTCCGTTATAAAAAAAACAACCTTCTCTGTAAAAATCAAGATGTGGACAAATCCACTCACCCTGAGGCTGCTCTGGAGAGGCCGCTCCACAGGTCCAGGCTGAGGCTCAGGGCCTGGGCCGAGGCCAGGGCCTGCCGTGTGGCCAGCTGGGCCTGGTAGGCGTAGGCCGGCAGCAGCTGGCTCTGGAAGTAGTGCCGGGGCTCCGGGGTGTAGCGGGGCTCCAGGAGCTGCAGCAGCTCCCTGAAACCCTGGTTCTCCACCATGGAGGCCGGCTGCAGGTCCCGCACCATCATTTTGGCGATGGCCTCGGAGATCAGAACCTTTGGTAGACAAAAACAAAACGACAAAAACAGCTTTACTCACAGCTATACCGCATTTTTAGGCAGGCAGGTTACTGATGGAGGGCTGTGAGACACACCTGTCGAGGGTCATGCCTGTCAAACTTGGACACCCCACCTCCTCCTCCTCCTCCTCCGCCTCCTCCACTCACTCCTCCTCCTCCACCCTCCATGGGGCCTAGTGCTCCCACTCCGGTGCTGGTTGGGTGGGTGTAGCGGGCGTTACCCCCGTTGGAGGTGAAGCTGTGCAGGGAGCCGGAGGAGTACGCCTCCCTCTTCATGTCCTTCCTCTTCACAAACTCATCATACATGGCCTGGTGCTTACGCTGGAGGGGAGCGAAAGAAGCAAGAGAAGCCATGGATGAAGAGATAGAAATTGTTATTTGCTGACCTCCAGGAAGGCTCTTTAAAGATAAGTTGAGACTTAACTGTGCAGTAATAAGTGGAATAACTGTGCAATAAACCGTAATGACATTGTAAGTCTTTAGATTTACATATAATTTAGTAATAACATTGTCATAATTTCTCTCATCTCATCCCCGCACGCATTATTTTCTAACCTTTTTAATTCATTCTTTCCAGAAATGTCCCATATATATTTGTATTTATACCCACAGCCAACACTAGCAGCCATGCTGCCACTTAGCCCGGCATAGCCTTGGAATCTAACTTGTGCTTAGAATCACTTTTTTGCATATTCTATGAAAGTTGTTTTTTAAGTTAAGCTTTTTTTTTAATGCAAATTATCTGTTAAACAATGCACAAGCCCTTACCAAGACAAATCCCTTAAATATGAAACTGAATTTGGCCAAATAATCACATTCTGATTCTGATAAGATTTAAAAAAAAAAAGAGACAATCAATCCGGGAATTTGGTTTAACAAAGGTTTCTGCATATCTATAGATGGGGCTACTTCACTGGGTTTCCATTATAGTATATTGTATGATATTGTAAGAATAACACTATGACATTTATATGTATTATAATATGGTGGATAGTTACTAACGACTTGTCCAAGTGTTTTCCATCCCATTCCATTATATTCCATTACATTGCAGAAATAGACACCATCATTGAAAAAAACAATGCCATGCAAGCAAAATCAAAGACAGGTGATTAGTTCTGTTTATTCTTCGGGGCTTGAGGAGCATTTTTAATTCCCACCTTGAGGTGCGTTACGAAGTTGGACGTGACGCTCCTCTTCGCCTGGATCCTGGTGCCGCACGCCTTGCAGTTGGACTCGATCTTGCCATTCTCGCCCTCGAACACGATGTTAAAGTAATCCAGGATGGACACCTTGGAAACTGACGCCATCGGAGCTCGGGAAACAACTTGGTATCAAGGACGATCTGAGACGGCGATCCGATCCACATCTACACAGGAGCGCAGGCCGACGGCTCCGCTGCTGCTCCTGCCCGGCGACGGCCGCACATCACAAAAAACAACGTCCGATTCCGAGCCGGGGTGGCGTCGCATGAAGCCCCCTGTGCGTTTTAAAACGCGGATGGAGCCGTTAAAAGGTGGCCGCGTCCATCTTTCTGCTCCCCCGATCCGGAGCGGAGGCGCGACGCTCTGCTTCGTGGAGGCTTCGGGAGCAGACTGGGGAACTATCGATGCGAGACTCGCGAACGACTCGGTCGTTGCGAACGAATCTTTGAGACGAGTCGGGGGTCGGGAGTCCCTCCTGCCAAAGAGTGAATCTTCGCAAACTAAACTGGACCAAAAAAAAAGAATAACTGACAATTTACTGCAATTCACAGGCAAAAGGGGGGCCATTGCATTCCACAATAAACACATTTATTTTTGACGGAAGTATATATTTTTTGTGTTTCACGCTTTTTTGCATTCCTCTGCCAAAACGTTTCATTATGAAATAATTTGGCTAAACTATTTTCTGGCATCCACAGTTTGCATACTTCCGGGGTCTTTTTTGTTAATATGACATATTAACCTGTTATCAACGTTTTTTGATCTGGGTTTAGCTATTTTTTTTCTATTGCTATTTCATTTCATTAAATGTAGTTTGTGCTTTATGCAGAGCTCAGTGAATTGCCCTCTATTTGAAGTGTGCCCCACAAACCAAGGCGCCCGCTCCCCAGCTCAAATAAATCATTTTTCAATGAAACGACATGAAGATTCAAGATTCAAGATTCAAGATTTTTTTATTCGTCACATACATGTCCATACTTTCATACGTATATGCAGTGAAATGTAATGCAACGCACCCGGTGATAGCGCACAATGTGTCCTAGGAAAAAAAAAAATAACAGTAAAAAATTCCTTTCTAACAGAGCGACTAACTGACTCCTAAAACGTAATACAGTCAGTTGAATACTTATAGAATAAGATAAAAAAATATATAGAATAAAATACAATAAAAATAAAATGAAATAAAATGGAATAGATAGAGGGAATACGCCTATGTATATACAGATGTGTGCAATTAAAGTGGCATGTGAATGAAAGTGGCACGTGAATGTGAATAGAGTGAGGTAGTGTTTGTTGATGAAATGATTTGATCAGACTGAGATTTCGCTCGTCGTTCACCGAAAGGTCCTCTCTCGCTCACACGACATTGGATAAACCAACGGCATCAAACGAGCGCGGATTCGGAGAGCGGAGCCGCTGCTTTTTTTTGTTTAAAAAAAAACAACAACAAAAAAAAAAACAAACCCGTATTTGTTTATTTGTTTATTTAGTACTGAGCGACTCGTCGAGGGCCGAGTCTCGAAAAAGAGCCGAACCGTTCACCGCCGTGTGCAAGTGGAGCAGGAAGTACACAGAGCGCCCGGGACTCCGGCTTCCTACAGCTTCGACTCTCCCCGGCCATGCTCGGCTGGTCCTCCCGGGAGGGAGGGAGGGAGGGAGGGAGGGAGGACCGGGCCGAGGGTGCCCATTAAAGGGCATTTCAAGCGATGGATCAGTGGTTCAACCAGCCATGACGTATAAAAGCGCAGCGTTATTCAACGTTGACGGAGTGTTCCTCATTCCCGAAATTACGATTGTGATGAAATGCAGATATATCTCTGAACGACACAGAAAGAAATGCATTTGAAAAAGTTATAGATTTTTTTCATATAAATAAATAAATACATATATATATATATAATATTTATATATATTTATATTCAAGATTCAAGATTTTTATTTGTCACATACATATACATACTTCCATACATATATGCGGTGAAATGTAATGAATATATTGCCAATGCCAAGATAAAATGAGAATACAAGAAGTCCTCACAAAGTATTTATAGAAATGCCATAGAACGCACAGAAATATAATATAGAAAGTAGGGACAGCGATAGGGTATAAGTATAAAATACAGCTGCAGGCAGCGGTACGAGGGGTCCAAGTGGAGCACTCGGTGACCGTTGACCAACCACGAGACTGCAACGCTGTCACGTGACCTGCGCACGCCGTCATTTGCGTTGCGGGGATGACGAGAAATACCGTTTTTGGTTGTTTTTTTTTTTATGAAGTTATTCCACCAAAATGGACCGATCTGGACGACGCCATGTCGGAGCTGCCCCGAATACACATTCGATGTATTTGGTCTGTGAGTGCGGCAGATAAATGAAAAGACCATACATACACCACTGACGTCAGTTTTTCATTAACAAAAACAATAGGGCTCCTGGAGCTTCGGGGCGGGACACCCAATTAAAAAGGAATTACGTTCAAAATAAATAAGCTCTCAAATCAAGCGTTTCAAAGGGCTGAGTGGCAATAACACTTTACATTTTGAAGAGGCTTGCAGATAGACATATAGGCATATATTGACGTATAGGAGGCGCAAAAACATGGACCATTTCTCTGCTGACAAGTCCATATAAGGAGTTCAAAATTATTTTTTTGGGGTGGGGAACTTGCTTTTGTGTAGGATTTTGTGATGTTTTGATCAAATAGTATCCTTTATTTATATAGCACCATTCATGCACAATATGCAACTCATAATAATAATTAAAAAAAAAAAAATATATATATAATAATAATAATAATAATAATAATAATAATAAATATAGGTGCAGGCAGCAATACATGGGGTCCAGGCTTCTATCTAAAGCATAAATAAATAAAGTATAAGTAGGGGGCGCCACTTAAAATGGCTTAAAATATAATTCAGGGCTTTGCAAATTACATATGTAAATTCTGACAGCGCAGATATATTCCCCAAACAAATTAACCCCTAGGAACACATGCATGTTTTTTTTCACCCATAAATTTTGCACATAAGGCAATTGCATCAAGATGCGTAAAAAAATGACGCATAATTGTCAGGTAATAATTGCATAGTTTCCAGGATTAGGGTTAATGTTAGGGTTTGAAACATTCATAAATAATTGTATAAATATTACACAATGTATATAATAATAGATTTTTCTCCTGCAGAAAGCACAAGTCTGTATTATATCAACCTTGTTTTAAGAAAAACATGTTTTATTTTCAATGTCATGGTGACTACACTACATATAATCCTAAGTGTAACAGCGACGTCTCTGATGGGTGGAGGTCACTGTTACCATGAAAATGGTTACCGCACTGGCTGATGGGTGCACAGGCACGCAAACGCTGATATTAATATACAGTTAAATTGTATCTATGAATGAAATTCATAATGAGGGTATGACCCTATATATCTATTTTCACCCCACCTTGAATTTAGTAGACCATTGAGAGATAAAGCAAAACCAGTATCTCGCATCTCTAGCGCTTCCCATCGTGCGTCTCGTGCTTCACATAATGAATGATGATGTCACAAACTGCCCCGTTTAGTGGAATTAAGAAGAGAAAATAAATCAGAACCGGAGGAAATTCTCAGCTGGAATGCGTTTGTGCTCATGAGTTTGTCATTAGCTTATTATTAGCTAGATCTGGTGACACACATATATTTTCCAATTAGAGTGTTGTCTTGATCCGTAGAACCAAAGAGGACAAATGTCTAAAATTTCCCGACTTCAAATTGTCTGATAATATTCTTGGTGTCTGTAATAACGCAAAACATCTTGGACATTTTATTACGGAACAAATGACGGATGATAATGGGGACATTTATGGGCAATGCCGCAGGATGTATGCACAAGCAAACATTCTTCTTGGGCAGGCTTCGTATGTGTACAGACGGAGTGAAGATGTCTCTGTTCAGAGCATACTGTACACCACTCTGTACTGCAGAGCAAGATACAGAGCTTCCTTGGCTGCAGTTTAACCACAAGTGTGCAGTATAGAGTGGTGTACAATATGCTCTGAACAGAGAGTGTGTGGTGTTGGTGTATTTTCATTTGATAAGATCATAGTGTTCTTTGTGCTGAACAGTGTTAATATATAGTGGAAACCGTACAAATGATCTCTTGGTAACATAACTGGAATTACCACTAAACCTGATACTGAAAGTAAATGCTTTTTAGATTTTTTCTAGCATTGATTTCTTACTTAATTTAAAGGGTGCCCAATCAAGCCAGGTCAACTAGGACATCAACACAAGCTGGAGAGGCCAGGGATGACCCTGTACCTGTGTCGAAATCTCCTGAACCGCTGAACCCATCTACCTCTGTAGGTGTAACAAAGCAGTTCTTATCCACAGCACTTGCCGCAACAAACATTTTGGCGCTTACCGAAGTGTTAGATTTCATAGGAACGTTGTTACGCCCTTGACCCTGAAGTCCAAATATAAAATTGCTGAGTCTCAAGCAACACTTGAGGAGCTGCAGAGGCAGCTGAGAAATGCCGAAGACGGTGAAAGAAGAGAGAAACAAACGGTAAAGTCACCGCTAAATGATTTAAATGAGAAAAATATGATTTGATAAGGAACTACAGCTAAAGCTCGAACGCTTTTCTGGTAGGTTATCTTCATTTAAGAATATACAGTGGGTTTTATTTCATACAGGCAAAGGCGGTCGATAACAAATCAGACGACCAATAACGTTTTAATTTGTGATCCGAATTGCACTGTAAAAATGTTAAACTATCATGTTTCACCCGACATAATGCATTCGTTGAAATCAAAGTTTTGATTTTTGGTCTGTTTTTCCGAACATTCCAGGTCTTCCGGTTGAACTCCTAAAACAGCACCATGCCTACACTCCGGCACAAAGGGAGTTTGCCTTAGCACCGCATTGGCGTGGCCCCAAAGCCGACAGCTATTTCAGAGATACAATGCACATAGCTCTACCTCATCCTCACACGCTTCAAAGCTAAATGTACAGATAAATTACCAATTCTCTTTTTCTCCACATTTCTCTCATTCTGATTGATCTTTATTTTAATGTACATCAATGTTCAATGCACATCCAGGAGAGTTGTTCTGATCAGTTTGACGGTAAAAAAAAAAGGAATATATTTTCGCAAATAAATGTGTTCAGCCATCCATCATCATCCGTGGTCGACCAGGTCACTTGTTACTTTCCAGTTCATCAATGGGTTCTTGCTTCTTCCAAATATACCAAATAATTTATTTTGACAGACCAAACATTTTACCAATGTCTATGATGTGATGTTTTAATCCTTAATATAATTGATGCAACCTTGCTTTACTCTTATTGACTCCTTATTTCCTTTACATTCATGTTGAGGGGAGCAGAGCGGACTTTGAAATTGATGCATAAAAAGCACAAATTGGTGCATAAAGGACCCCCAGACGCCACTTGATTTGTATCCCCTGGTCGGGGGCCGCTGGCAAGGTGTCCCTTATTTTTCCACATTGAAGGTGGCATCCCTACGCACAGTGGCTCAGACCTCACCAGGCTGGAACGGATGAACTCTGCAGTCACAATTTAACAAAGGGCTGACTACCCTGGGCCCCGCATATTGCTGCCTGCAGTTATATTCATATTCAATTATAGTATTGTATTGTATTATTATATTATAGTATTGAATTGTATGTGTCAGTGTCTAAAGTGAATTAATAAAGATGAAAATAAAATCTTCTCTTAACTGGAGTCAGGGGAACAAAAGTAAATGATTAAAATATGAATGTAAAATATTAATGAATTGGTTTAATTACAAGTTCAATAACAAGAAACCAGGCAGCATTATAAGAACATGCTAGATATAGAAATCGACATTTTTGTGGAGCTGAAACTCAGAATTATTGACACTTGATGTTGCCTATCCATAGAGCGGAGCCTGCATGTCCCACAGGAAGTTGGGTGCCATGCCATTATTCCGACGGCCCAATATTCCGAAACCCCAATAATCTGAAAAATGTATTGGACATGGACGACACCCTAAAACTAACCTTAAACTTAAACATCTCTAACCCTTATACCTAAACTTAACCATCTCTAACCGGTTATTTCTTGGACTATTGGGGTTTCGGAGTAATTGTCGGTGGGAACAATAGGCAGTCCCTGGAAGTTTTGGCTATTCAGGTTAATGTGTTGGCATAGAGATGATTAGATCCGGGTTAGGTTAAATTCTAGTAAGTAAACAGTATCAGGTTCAATTTCTCACGTTCATAACAAAACACCAGTTAATGAAAATCAGTTCAATATAAAGCAAATATTATATTATAAGAGTCGATTTTGTAGAAAAGGGTGCATCTCAATACACATTTTATTTGTTTACTAACTGATCTTGACGATGGGTTCGATGGTTTTTGAGCGCCAGACACCTTGACCGCTGATAATGGCTACTAGAATAATAATAAAAATCTAAACAAAAACTGCACTTCAGGCTGGACAACTAATTATAAACACACACACACACACCCCATAAGTAAATAAATAAATAAATAGATAAATAAATAAATAAATAAATGGGCGGGACCCCTCATAAATAAACAAGTAAAAAGGATTTAACAATAGTCATTTTATATTATACTCAATTTCTGTTTTGCATAGAACAATGTGTGAAACAGAACATATACAGCAGGTTTTAATAACAAACTTTTGTCTGAATCTTCATTTGTCTATTCCATGCAAGGAGCTAAAAAGAAAAATCACCAGGAATTGTTGTGAGTAATAATCAGAGTTTTAGTGATGGTAAATGATGGTCCATAAGGTATTTCTATCTGAAATGTACATTAAGTATGACTATATCTCTGTCAGATGTTTCAGCTCAGAATCAGTCAGTTCGTCCGTTTTGGTTTGTTTCGGTTTCATGCTCAGCTTCAGCTCTTCGCTGCTCTTTAACACTGCGTCCTGAAGAGAAGCGATCTCTGCAGACAGCTCAATCACTAAAACACAGGAACAGGAATAGCAGTAAATAGTACATAGCAACGTAAACATTTTAAGACATACAGCATCCATACAGTAGGTCTGCATCTGACTGAGGTTTGATCTGTTTTGCTGATATAAATATTCAACGTACCAATTCAGTAGGCTTTTTAATGTTAAAAACAGATAAATTACACTCTGAATATTCACTTTTCTTTCCCACAATTCCTATTTAGCCATAAATGTCATTGTCCATAGTGATGAATGTCTGTTAAATTAGTTAATAGTCTAATAATATTGTATCGACAAACACTATTTGGTAAATAGGAAAGTTTTCCTATTTAAACTCCATGCCAACCCAAATAAAAATTTGCTGTTTTTTCATCACGTTGGAGAATAAGCTTGGATAGATTCGATTAAAATGTTTCCTAATCACATACAGTTTATGAACATTATCACCATTATAATTTGTAGTAGTACAAACCTCATACTTTGTTTGCAAATACAAAACATATTTGAGCTGAGACTCAGACTCACAACAGTTATTTGAATACATTTTTGTATTAAAATATTATCCGTAATAAAAAATAAAGTCATAATAATTGCGAAATGTTGACTCCACACCTTGTTTAAATGACGACTGAGCTTGTTTGAGCGTCTGCGGCACCAGAATGCCAAACCACTTCAAAGGATCTCTCTGAGAGGGCTGTTCTCTGTTAGCAGGAGGGGAGATGTCCGAGGCCTCTGTGTCTGTGGAGGTGTTCTTACTGGGGACACTGGAGTCGCTCTCTTCTGTGCCAGCGACATCTTTGTTTGACTTGATCCTTCTCCGCACACCTAGGAATTCAAGTGACATGTTCACTTTCTGTAAATGTATGTTGTTGTTTTTTTGTTTTGGTTTTTTTTTAACTACAAGGAGTAAAATAGACTCACTTAAAGCTTTCACAATTACAGAATCACAGTTATTTGAGCTGACCGTGATCATCTTTCTAAACTATTCCATTCTGCCATGATACGTTTTCATTCAAATGTCAAGGGGACTTTAAACCAATGTGAGGAATATTGTAACAAATAAAATTAGATGCATTTCCATCAGTTGGGTTGAGACAATTAAACTACCCAAATTGTTAATTTTCACTGTTATACTAAAGGTAGGTTTTTTTGCAATTATTACACCATTATAAGATGAACCAAAAAATACCAAAATAAGACAATTAGGCATACTTGTTTATTTGCAGAACAATTAATTGCCAGTTCAAATGTCATTGTGACACTCACCTTCCTCTTTAGGACCAATATCCTTCACAGGCATCACATCGTTCCCACCATCTGCATATTTTGGCAAAATCCTTTCTGTGCTAAACTCTGCCGTTCCATTTTCCCGTGTTCTGTCAAATAAAATATTTTTATTTTTTTAAACCAAAAATTATTGAAATTATTGTTTTATTCTTAAATTCCACAACGAGCTTGCAGCTTACCTGGCTTGTACGCAGACCAGTGGCTCCATTTCGCTGGCAAACTGCAGAGCAGAAACCTGCTTGTTGCCCATGGAATACCTGGTCTTGGAAATGGAAAACCATCCCTGTGGAGAGTGAGGACTGCTGTTAAATCTCTTCAGTTTGAAGATGCACAGCGGTATACAGAAAGATATAGATTACTGGTAAAATAAAGGGAAGCCAAAAATGGCCAATAAAGTGGCGTGGTAGGAATTTGTGACCCTAATTCAACACATTAGGGCTAGTTGATAGCAGATCCTTTAAGTCCTGTAAGTTGCGAGGTGGGGCCCCCGTGGATCAGGCTTGTTGTTCCAGCACATCTCACAGATGTCCATTCAGATTGGACCCCCACCCCGTCCATCCACATGATGTGGAGGAAAAGGTGATTCGTCAGACCAGGCCGCCTTCTCCATGGTCCAGTTCTGACGCTCACGTTGCCCATTGGAGGTGCTTTCGGCGGTGGACAGGGGTCAGCATGGCTCACTCTGACCGGTTTGCGCCTACACAGCGCCATACGGAGCAAGCTGTGATGCACTGTGTGTTCTGACACCTTTCTATCATAGCAGCATTAACTCGCTCAACAATTTGTGCTACAGAAGCTCTTCTGTGGGATCGGACCAGACGGGCTGGACTTTGCTCCCCACACGCATCAATGAGCCTTGGGCGCCCATGACCTTGTAACCGGTTCACCGGTTGTCCTTCCGTGGATCACTTTTGGAGGGTACTAACAACTGCACGCCGGGACATCACAAGGCCTGTTGTTTTGGAGAACCTGAAGAGATCCAGCCATCACAATTTGGCCCTTGTCAAGATCCTTACGCTTGCGCACTTTTTTCTGCTTCTAACATGTAAAGTTCAAGAACCGACCGTTCACCTGCTGCCTAATATATCCCAACCCTTTACAGGTGCCATTGCAACGAGACGATCAATGTTATCACTTCACCTGTCAGTGGTGTAAATGTTGTGGCTGATCTGTGTAAACACTAAATTGACAAAATATATAAATACATAATTAAGACGAGTCAATAGATACATCGTGTAGATATTTTCAATCAAATTCAAAAGATAGAAACATAAATTAAGCAAATAGGTCCGATATCAAATAAGCACATTTTCGGATATGCTGGTTGTTCACATAAAAACACATTTAAGGGGAAAAAAAACAAACAGATAACAGTCTTCACTTTGTGATAACCATAATATTGGATTGCGCATAATTAAGACTTGCATGGCATAGTCTAAATGTCTAAATGACAACACGCGTTGTTTTTCTTCTCCGTTAGGGGTGAGCTTTCATCTATTGGTGATACATGGCTCAGATTTGAAAGTGTCATCGTTTTTAACTGTGGTCCTACCTGCTCTATAAGAGAGTTCAGATCTGCTCGTTTCTGCTCCAGTAATTCGAGATGATCCATGTACATCAGCAGCTTTTCATCGATCAGGAGGGAAGTCGGGTCCGCCTCTGACAGCCCCATTTCAGACTTCTGAAAAGAGTTGCCCGATTTATGAGCCAAACAATTCTAAATAAATCGTCGATACGAGACTCACATTAGCGGCAGTGTCCCTCACAGCACTTCCGCATTTGCTCATGTGATCGCAGCCGTCATCAGGAAGCGCAAGATTGACGAACCTGTACTTGCCAGAGATGTTGGGCCCTTCTCAATCTGCATTGTCGTCTGTACCTGTGTTGCGTCATTTTCAGGGCGAATTGTTCGTCACTGAAGCAGAAAAGTGTAGCTGACGTTTAAAAGTAAGGTATTCGTGTATAAATCAAAAAGAGTAGTTCCCATACCGGGAGTCGAACCCGGGCCGCCTGGGTGAAAACCAGGAATCCTAACCGCTAGACCATATGGGACTGTTATCCATAACCGAATGTAAATGTATATAAACCCAAAAGGGACCTAAATGAAATGAATGTGTAATCGGGAAAATGAAAATGTAATGCATACAATGCATTGCAATGCACACACTAGCGTTCTAATTTCCAACATATGTATGTGCTAATTGAGTCCAAATTCAAATAAAAAAATGCAATTATGCAATTTGCAAACACATACTCGCATGGGCGTCCTTTGACCATATTAAAATGAAAATCAAAAAACTGTTTGAAATTTTATTTTCAAAGTCGTACGCCATTGTACAGTGGACAATATTCAAATGTTGAATCAAATCTGCAAATTAAAATGTAATACAAACAACGTAACCTCCCTTTACATTGATGCAAGCAATATTCACAATATTATAGGCACAATTAAAATATACCTATACTCCGCGTTTTGCATGTTTGTGCCTGCATTAGATTTATTATGAAATGCTGCAATAATGTGCTTGTATTCATATGTGTGTTATAGGTGTGCGTTGAGACAACATATGCATCTTTTCCACCATTCTCATTCTTATTCTTATTCTTGTTCTTGTTCTTGTTCTTATTCTTATTCTTATTCTTATTCTTATTCTTATTCTTATTCTTATTATTATTCTTATTCTTATTCTTATTCTTATTCTTATTCTTATTCTTATTCTTATTCTCTTTCAAAAAATCTGTCTCCGACACCGTGCACGTCGCTTCCTGTAGCTCGCCGTGATCGTATAGTGGTTAGTACTCTGCGTTGTGGCCGCAGCAACCCCGGTTCGAATCCGGGTCACGGCAGGGAAAGACGTCCCTGACACGGCATGGGAGCGATCTTTTTTTTTTTTTTGTTGCAAACTTCACTTATGAATGTATCAAGCATTGTTTCCCCAATATATCTTATTGTTATTATTCGCTTGTTTTTATTTCATATGTAAAACACTGTAATCGTGTTTTTTTCTTTGTTATTGGGTATTTATTCGTCCCTTTGTCAAGATTGTATTGATGACAGAGTATTCTGCTTCAACCATTTGATAATGTGTATTTGTATTTTATTGCTCACTACCACATCAGTCCAGATTGTATTGATGACAGAGTATTCTGCTTCAACCATTTGGTAATGTGTATTTGTATTTTATTGCTCACCACCACATCAGTCCAGATTGTATTGATGACAGAGTATTCTGCTTCAGCCATTTGATAATGTGTATTTGTATTTTATTGCTCACTACCACATTAGTCCAGATTGTATTGATGACAGAGTATTCTGCTTCAACCATTTGATAATGTGTATTTGTATTTTATTGCTCACTACCACATTAGTCCAGATTGTATTGATGACAGAGTATTCTGCTTCAACCATTTGGTAATGTGTATTTGTATTTTATTGCTCACCACCACATCAGTCCAGATTGTATTGATGACAGAGTATTCTGCTTCAGCCATTTGATAATGTGGATTTGTATTTTATTGCTCACTACCACATTAGTCCAGATTGTATTGATGACAGAGTATTCTGCTTCAACCATTTGATAATGTGTATTTGTATTTTATTGCTCACCACCACGTTAGTCCAGATTGTATTGATGACAGAGTATTCTGCTTCAACCATTTGATAATGTGTATTTGTATTTTATTGCTCACCACCACATTAGTCCAGATTGTATTGATGACAGAGTATTCTGCTTCAACCATTTGATAATGTGTATTTGTATTTTATTGCTCACCACCACGTTAGTCCAGATTGTATTGATGACAGAGTATTCTGCTTCAACCATTTGATAATGTGTATTTGTATTTTATTGCTCACCACCACATTAGTCCAGATTGTATTGATGACAGAGTATTCTGCTTCAACCATTTGATAATGTGGATTTGTATTTTATTGCTCACTACCACATTAGTCCAGATTGTATTGATGACAGAGTATTCTGCTTCAACCATTTGATAATGTGGATTTGTATTTTATTGCTCACCACCACATTACTCCGGGTGAGCGGTGAGCGCTGTAGCAGAGGGGCGGGGCTTCGTCGCCCATTGGTGAGTTCCCCTGCACCGCGATCATGAGCCGAGGTGACCAGTCAATCAGGAGGCGGCTCTGTCACACGTGACACTAGTTCTATGTACCCGGGTACCCGATTGGTCCCCGTAATCCATAGGGCCCGTCCCGCGTTGAACGCGATGGTTCAGTGGTCGTCGTCTGTCTCGCTCTGTCTACGCAGGTAAGGGCTCAGGTGTCATTTATTTATGTAACTTGCACAATTTCCAGTTGACAAGAGCGCAAGAGCTTTGTTGGTTATTGTATTGTTTAAGGTTTGTCTATTGGCAACTTGTCTTTGGTGCATCTTATGTTTACCACACATTTCCAACGTTTGTATTTATTTATATTTATTGCATATTTCCCATGCTTGTATCTTTTTTTTTTTTTTTACATATTTATTGCATCCTGCCAATTTTTAACCCTATTTCTATTCTTTATACTCTCTGACTCCCTAATTGTTATTACTGCTTGTACTCTCACAGATAATGGAGTCCACTTCCATGCACCAACTGCTTCACCCTTACTGGCCCCGTCATTTACTTATTCCCAACTATGTGGCTAACGAGCGCTCCATGTCAGAGATCCTGGTGTTCCTGTTCTCGGTGTCCGGAGTCTTCCTGCTGGGGACCTGGACGCTCACTGGCCGGGAAGGGCCGGCTGGCCGGCCGGGGGTGTGGCGGCGCCTGGCGGTGTGCTGGTTCGCGGTGTGCGGCTTCATCCATGGAGTCATTGAGGGATGGTTCTCCCTGTACTATGATATTATTCCAGGGGACCAGAGCTTCCTCTCCCAGCTCTGTGAGTGTTGTTGTTAACAGAAATAATTAAAGATTTAGTCGGGTGTCTGCGTATAAAGAACTAAAGTATTTAAAGTAATTTAATAGTCACATATTTGAGTTTATGCGGTCATCATTTCAACATAATTTTTTTCATTTTAAATATAATTATTTTTAATTTGATTCTATGTGCCCATATAATATGTTGTTTCTTACCTTCCTTATATATATACAAGTATTCCAGTGAACCGACTTCCCTGCATACTTTACATTTAGATTACATTACATTTAGCAGACGCTTTTATCCAAAGCGACTTACAATTGTTCAAACACCGACGGACGCAGCCATCAGGAGCAATTAGGGGTTAAGTGTCTTGCTCAAGGACACTACAGCATGCTAGCAGGAGGAGCCTGGGATCCAACCAGCAACCTTTGGATCACTAGACGACCAGCTCTACCTCCTGAGCTACCATCCCATACTATACTACACTTGCCTGTTGTAGATCAACCAAATTCCTACATTTGCCTGGAGTATTAAATGTAACTCAGATTCCTGCAGAGTGCAGACATCCTGAGTTGTGATACACTTTGATAGTCCAGTGTGGTGTCAATACACAATACTCAATATACTTTTTTTTTTTTACTCACAGGGAAAGAGTATTCCAAAGGCGACAGTCGATATGTCATGTGAGTCAACGCACAGCTCTTGTTATAATGACACTGATAACGTTAAGCATAGAGGGACCATGCTGACATTTCTCACACTTTATTGTCTATTTTTCTTCTCCAGAGCTGATAACTTCACTGTGTGTATGGAAACTGTGACTGCGTGGCTGTGGGGGCCGTTGAGCTTCTTGGCCGTGTTTGCCTTTCTCACCAACAAACCTTACAGATTCGTCCTGCAACTAATCATTTCATTAGGTGAGAGCTTTCATTTACATTATAACTAATCAGTTAATAGCACTGTAATAGGCAATAATAAGGTTGTAATTCCAACACGTAAAAGTTTTGCCCAACAGTGGGCAGTTGGCTGTGGTATTTTCCATCCCATACAATAGACAGACAGACAGACACATACATATCGATAGGTGCAATAATAATAAAGTAATAAGAATATAAATATCAAAAAAGAAAATGGAAAAACGCAGTAAATCATAAGAATTACCTTCAAAAATTGCATATACAGTAAACCTCAATGTTTATTCATTTTAAGATAAAATGTGATATATATATATAGTTAAAATGATGATAAACAATAACTATAAACAAATAAATACACCCTCCAATAAACAATAACCTAAAAAATAAGTAATGTACAATAAACCCTAAAGATTTAAAATAAACAATTAAATAAACAAAAGAAAATAACAATGAGTGAAGATTTTGTAATGCACAATAAGCCTGAGGATAAACAATAAATAAAAAACAAAAAAAGACTAACTCATTTAAATGTACTAATCTCTATTTCAGGTCAGCTGTACGGAGCGGTGCTTTACTTCTACACGGAGCACAGAGACGAGTATATCCACAGTGAATTGGGACACCCCATCTACTTCTGGTTTTATTTTGTATTTATGAACGTGCTGTGGGTCGTCATCCCCTTCATGCTCATTATCGACGCATGGAGACACCTCTCTGCAGCTCAGACGCACACGGACACCAGGAGTTCGCAGAAATCCAAAAGAAACTGACCACGGGAGAAATTTGGGATATTGTGTTTTTGGTGAAGGGTTATGTAAATGTCAGTCTGTGGTGCGACGTGGCATGACGATGCCACGTCGCACCACAGACTGACCAGGAGTTGAGTGATGCCCTGATCCAGGTCTGGAAGGAGATCCCTCAGGAGACCATCCGTCGTCTCATCAGGAGCATGCCCAGATGTTGTAGGGAGTGCATACAGGCACGTGGAGGCCACACACACTACTGAGCCTCATTTTGAGGAATTTCCACAGAAGGTGGATCAGCCTGTGATCTGATTTTTCCACTTTTATTTTGAGTGTGATTCTGAATCCAGCCTCCATGAGCTAATGATTTTGATTTCCATTGATCATTCTTATGTTATTTTGTTCTCAACACATTCCACTATGTAATGAATAAAGATTTTCAACTGGAATATTTAATTTATCGAGATCTAGGATGTGTTGTTTAAGTGTTCCCTTTATTTGTTTGAGCAGTGTACATACTTTCATACATAAATGCAGTAACATGTCTTTGCAACGCACCCGGAGATGATGCGCAATAGTTTTGAAACCGAACATAATAACTAACCTAATTCCTACCAAGCTAACTAACTGATTCCTAAAACGTAATGCAGTTAGTGAATAGAGTAATGTAAAAATAAAATGAGACTCAAAAAAGGTAATACATAGTGAGGATACAAAATAGAAGTAAATGGAATAGGGTTATGTATATGGGATAAGCTATTTGTATCTTCAGATATGTGCAGTAAAGCGCAAGTGAATAATGTGACTATGGAGATGTACAGTACAGTATACAACAGTACGACACACTAATACAGTAACACGGAACACAACAGCGATACTCTGTCTGGGTTACCGCATACACAGTAGCCGACAGTCCTTGTGTCTTGTGGGAAGAAGAAACTCCATCTCAGTCTCTCTGTCCTCGCGGTGTGACTGCGGCAGCGCTGGCCTGACCGCAGCGGCTGGGACCGTCCGTGGTGGGTCGGAGCTCCGAGCTGAGGCCGGAGAAGCCGCGCCAGGTGTGCGCAACGTGAGGCGCCAGGTGTCAACATCAGGAGGACGGTTGCTATGGCAACAGACACTGAAACATATACATTCTATAATGAGATGGAATATTGATTTGAAATGATCTTGGAAGCAGTATGCCAGCACCGTGGTGGCAGGATGTGAACACATGCACGGAGGAATTGTTCCCCCTTACAACGTCGTTATTAACAGACGTCATAACTGTCCACTAACAGAAATAACTGACCACTGATTGACCAATCAGTGGTCAGTTATCAGTTCAGTTATCAGGTCAGTCATTTTTTGAGTGTACCTCTTCAGTCAACGTGCATCTTTCTTCTCTTATTTCCAAAGCGGTGGTGAACATTTACACGGAGCGCTCCGAACGATCGTAAAGCGACCCGGTTGTCTTTGCGACGGCGGTGCAAAAGTTGTCTATTGCGCCTTTTAAAACCTTAAAAATTCGAAATAATAAAAAAAAAAAAAAAAAAAAAAAGATATAAACTATTTTAAAAACTATGGGTAGAATGTGTTAAAATGTCCGCCCGTGCGTCAGATCCCCAGTCCCCTGTCGCCTCCACTTATTTTTGGATCCGTCTGGTTCCTTTTTTCTAATCTTATTAAGATTATTAAGCAGGGGCCGAGAAATTTACTTTTCGCTATTTTTTTTTCTCTTTCTATATTAATCTATATGTTATATAGCGCGTTAATAAATACCGCAGCCGAAATAGCTCAGTTGGGAGAGCGTTAGACTGAAGATCTAAAGGTCCCTGGTTCGATCCCGGGTTTCGGCATTTTGCTGCGTTGCGAGAGAAATGCACGTGTTGTGATTCCATTCATTTTACATGCACAGTAATACAAATATGAAACATCAACATAGAAACATTTACTTACAAAGTTTGGGATTCGCCATGAAGCCGATATTATATTTTCATCTACTTTGTTGCAGCTCAATTGCAATGTTGCCTGTGTTTAGTGTTCCATCAGCCTGTGGCCATATGTCTATAGGACTAAGTCTAGAATGCGGGTAGTGCCCCAAATACATTTTTAAATCACCTATATTCAATCGTGTGTTGCAAAAAGGGGGAATTGTTTCGAACTTTGTCCTCATGTGTCGCCAATTTCGTTTAGTTAGTACTGCATGTGGCAGTTTTAAGGAAGCTGAGATCAGGTAGTATTTAAACTTGGGAGCCATCTATTTTCAGTGTATCAACCATGGGAATTGAGTAGAGTCGTAAATATAATAAGGAAATTGGTAAGAATTTGTAAGTGAAAATGTCCACAGATGTTACAGAGTAAAATATCTATTTTTGCAACTTTTAGATATAATCTTTGACAATTATATATACAAATTAAAAAACAATACAATTGTGTAAATTATGTGGTTCTGAATTCTTTGTTATTCATGTTGATGCTGATATTCAATTAAATCCTACAGCAGAACATCCGTATGCAGCCATGTGATGGACAAACATCCACACAAGCTTAACATTACTAAACGTTTTAAAAGTTTTTAAAATGTTTGCATTTTTGAGCTAATCAATGTTTTTCTGTGGCATTTCATTAATTGGATATGTGATTGACACCTCAAGTTCAAAATTCTAAGAGCTTAAAACACCTAAAACTGTACCTGGAAAAAAGTGATCATTCAAGACTGCACCCAGCTCTGAAATAACACGATTTCTGTTCCAAACAATTCAGCTGTTTCTCAGGTTTGATTTTGATTGCGATCATTCTTGAGCATAACATGACACCGTAAAAAAAGAAGGTTCAAAAAATATTATCAACTTTTATATTTGCCATTTATTTAGCAAATAATTGTACATATTTACACCTCATGTACACAATACCTCTTAATATTTCATTACACCACTATGGAAGAAAACATGTGGGTGTTCATAAGTTATGTTGTTCACTTATAATTCACATTTGGTTAAGTTACATTCTATAAATTGACCACAACGGTCAATCAATTAAGACTTTGAGGAGATAATTAATTAAGTATCCCCAAGAAAAAGACGTACAACGGCAGCTGCAGAAGTTCGGACAGGTTCCGAAAAACCCAGTTTTCAGACCTCAGCTGAACATTTTGCTCATTCTTTGTCGTAGCTCAGTGTTTTTCTCTTTCTCTCTGCTGGCAACGTCTTCCAGCGCTTTCAGGGCCACGGCCGAGTGCGGCTGCAGCTCCAGCAGCCTCCTGAACGCCCGCCTGGCCTGCTCCAGCTCATCCATCATCCAACAGGCCTGCCCCAGCCGGTACCAGGCCTTGGGCCCGCCGGGCTCCAGCCGCGTGGCCTTGGTGGCGTTGGCCCGTGCTCGCGCCGGTTGGTTCAGTTTGATTTGGCACAGAGACAGGTTGGAGTGCAGCTCCGCTTTAACGGTTTTGAACTCGCCGGGCTGGAAAACCGGAGGGGTGGCGGGCGGCACCCGCGCGCCCTCGGAGATGCCTTCCGCTCCCTCTTCCTCCGTTTCCGGACGCTGCTCCTCTCTTTTCGCCTCTGCCTCGACGGAATGGTTGTGGAGGGTTATCAGGAGTTTCAGAGCGCGGCTGTAGCTGTCCGCCGCTCCCCAAATGTTCCCGCTCCTGAACCTCCCTCCACCCTTCTCCTTGTGGAATTTCACCCACTCCCATTTGTCACCGGGCGACATCTCCCACGATTCCCTCCCGGGCGTGAAGGAATGCAGTTCCACAGTGGCCGATAGAGTCCACTTCCCTTCGGGTAGGTTTGCCAAAGCTTCTGACGCCTTTCCCAGTGGAGACAGTAGTATCTGAGGAACACATGTAGTGATCGGACCAGGGCTACAACAAAATAGCATGTGGAAAGGACTTTCTTGTCAGTGTGCATGCAGTTTGCTTTGTGCTCGCGTACGCGCATTTCATCCTACCTCACATTTCTCTTGCGCTCTCATCCCCTCCACACACGCCTCGGTGACATCGCACTGACCCTCGCCCAGCCTCAGGTTTGTCCAGTCGCCCAGCGGAACTTGCAAGGCGGCGTCCGTACGGGACGGAGGCGACGTAGCATCCGCGTCTTTTCCTCCCGTGATTTGCGGATCACACCCGGACGACTCGCGGTCAGAGACCGGATTCTGCGGAGTCTCCTGAACGTCCGTTTTGAGGCGGACCCGAACTCGGCACGTCGAACCCATCCTTGGGCGGTCGACGGGCGGCCACGCTGAAGAGGGAGAAAGACGAATTACCAATTACATTCGCTCCGCCACTTCGGCGCTCGATTGAGTTACAGGACGGTAGCATTCAACAGTTGATCTCTAAAAGAGCGGGAAAGGCTTCCGTAAATCCACCATTGTCACCGCTGGCGGCGGTTTGGTGATGCGCCCTTTCGTGAATCGGCCCCCGCTGAACCTTCCATAGGCCACTGGAGCAAACTGACACCCAGGACGTGGCGCTGCGTCCCTCGCGGCTGTTGACGTCTTCCCGGCTTTCTGGGGCGTGTACGGGATCCATCGCTGTCACAAGGAGAAACGCAAGCGCTTAGGGTTGGAGAAAGGCGGACCCCGCCACCAACAACGGAAACAGCAGACAGAGGAGGAGCGCGGAACGCTCACTGAATTGTCCTAACGCCTTGGATGGCTTATTATTCCCATAAGGTGCCAGCTTAAAAATAAAAGTATGGTTTTATTTTTTTTAACATGTTTTTTTTTTTTTAAGTTTATTTTCGAACCAAACACTCGCATGGATTCCCACTTTAATCCGATGAGTTGTGCGAGCTGGTTGTTTTGACGAAAGCCTTTAAAAGCGAACGCCGCGATCAGCCTTGCCGGTCACGATCTGAGCCGGAGTTCCCTACCGAGCGCCGACGCGTTTAAAAACCTCGTTCGCAGGCATCGCCGCGAAACGCACTCACGCCGCGGACGTTTGGAACCGAGGCGCACGTACCTGGAAGGAAAGCGTCTCGTAACCGCGCTCAGACGTACGAGCCCGCGGTGAACTACGCCGGCGGCAGGAAACGTAAACAAACGTCAGGTGACGGCGGGAGCTTCCGTTATGCGCCGGAAACGGCGTCATATTTTGCGGTCAGCGCTTCGGGACGTCTTTGAAATATTTTATTGAGCGTCGTCATCATTATTATTATTATTATTATTATTATTATTATTATTATTATTTTTATATTTGTTCGCGTTTTAGATCATGACACGCCTCATAATTTCTTGTAAATCTTCTTTACAAGGTATACAAGTTACGAGATTATTATTATTATTATTATTATTATTATTATTATTATTATTATTATTATTATGATTATTATTATTATTTTTATTATTATTATTATTATTATTATTATATTTGTTCGCATTTTAGATCATGACACGCCTCATCATTTCTTGTAAAATTTCTTTACAAGGTATACAAGTTACGAGATTATTATTATTATTATTATTATTATTATGATTATTATTATTATTATTATTATTACTATTATTATTATTATTATTATTATTATTATTATTATTATTATGATTCTTATATTTGTTCGCATTTTAGATCATGACACGCCTCATCATTTCTTGTAAATTTTCTTTACAAGGTATACAAGTTACGAGATTATTATTATTATTATTATTATTATTACTATTATTATTATTATTATTATTATGATTATTATATTTGTTCGCATTTTAGATCATGACACGCCTCATCATTTCTTGTAAATTTTCTTTACAAGGTATACAAGTTACGAGATTATTATTATTATTATTATTATTATTACTATTATTATTATTATTATTATTATTATGATTATTATATTTGTTCGCATTTTAGATCATGACACGCCTCATCATTTCTTGTAAATTTCCTTTACAAGGTATACAAGTGACGAGATTATTATTATTATTATTATTACTATTATTATTATTATTATTATTATTATGATGATTATTATATTTGTTCGCATTTTAGATCATGACACGCCTCATCATTTCTTGTAAATTTCCTTTACAAGGTATACAAGTGACGAGATTATTATTATTATTTTTATTTTTTATTTTTTTGGGGTGTACAGCGCACTATGCCTCACACTAACACTCGTTTTGAAACACTCCCCCGTTTCGAAAGCAACTTCCATGCGATGGCGCTTCCATCGCCGCGCAGTCGACGACAGAGCGGGACACGCGGCCGTTACAAAGGGCAACACAAGTAGCAGCCAGCAGGGGGCGATGAAGACTGCGAAAGAAGGGAAATGGGCGCGACGAGGAGAATCGATTTGATATTCAAAACCTTTCAATCCATCCAAACATGCCCACCCCCCACCCCCACCCCCACCCAAACCCCACCTTCAGTATCAAATGCACTTGAATCATCTCGGGTGCAGTGTAACCCTCCTCATCCACGGGACCATCGATGTATTGATTCTTCTTCGGATGCTTCTGATCGCATGTCGGCGCAGCGGCGTGTGTTTTTCCAAAGGGCCAGCAGGGGGCGGTATCCGCCTGACAACGACACAACACGTGCAGGTGAAGGCCACGACCTGGTACCAGCCTCACGCCCATTTTCATCACGTCGATAATCGGAAACTTTTATTGACAGAAATCCAGGTCCAGTTGCTCTGGATGTTGATTTTTTTTTTTTTTTTGTGTGTGTAATTCTGTGCTGCTATCATTGCAATTCAAACAATTAAAAAAAAAAAAAATAGAATTGAAATGTATATATGTTTTAAATATTTATTAGACGTGAATGTGGAGTAAGTGCCAAGCCGATGTGAACCTTGAATTTTCTTCTTCTTTTTCACTTGAATTATTACCATGAAATAGTAAATTTGATTAAGAAAATTAAATGGCAAAAATGTACTTAAAGTTCATCTTGATATTTTTCAGAAAAGACACTCGCACAATGCAAATCGTTTTTTCAATAAACGCTTAATTTTGGCAATATGTTTGCACACATGTATCGAAAAATAAATGGCAAAATGCAAATGTTCTTATTCAAATTTAAGGTCTACACCTAAGTAAGTCTCCTCTCTCATTCCCTTTCGTTCCACTTTTCACACATTTCTCGGACTCATCTTTGCTTGCCCCTCCAGTCCAACCTCTTCCAGCCTCCATCGTCCTCTTGGCTCCCAGGGGTCCCCGCTGGCTTATAGTGAAACGGCCCAGTGTGCGCTCGGAACATTGTATCCCGAAGCCTGGGATGGATTGATACTGTTCTGCAACCCCAATAACCAGGACATCAAGCGGCGAGGAGGTGGGGTGAGACAGGTGAACTGAAAGAAGAAGAAGAAAAAAAAACAGCCAGATATCGAAATATTGACTCATAAATCAAGGAAAGGCAGAATTTTCCACTTAATTTGTACCAGACATGAGATTGTAGGCAGTGAGAATCCTGTATAAATATTGCAACATGATATGTACAATGCAATATCTCATGTAATATGTGTGATTAAATATAAAAGATTGCAAATTTAACTGCAAATAATAAAATCACGAGTGAGGGAAAACATATGGAATCACCATTCATATAATTACATCGGTAATCAAATAATTCATGGCAACTGAAGAAATCTTTAAAGCCCGCAGTTGTAATATTACAACATTAACTTTTAGCGCTCCTACAGAACTCTCAGTACATTCTTTTTTTTTTTTAGATTTAATTCGTATTCTCAATGGCTCCGATTGTTTATTCTAGAAATCCTATTGGATGGATAATGTGTTAATAGATCTGGGAATTTGGTCACAAACTCACACATTTTTCCAACCGGCCTCTGAGCTTGTCGCTCTCACTCTTTGCTGATTTGGGCTTCACAGGGTTTAACGGGGTAGTGTTGTTTAAAGTGCAATAACTTTTTGACTACCTTGCCATTTGAATGATAGGACTCTTTAAACTTTGATTCATTATACAGCATTTCAATGCACACAGTGAACTCCGCCGACTTCCTCTGCTCAAAGTTTGATTCCGTTCATTCTTCGCCGACCGAGAGGCCAATGCAACTCTCTCACGAGGAGAAAAGGAAGTGGAACGGCAAGAGGGAAAAGGAAGGGGGAGAAAGTGTGACATAACACATTCATAGCAAGGAACAGGGGAGAATGAAATCGATCGAGTCGAGAAGGAGCCGGTGTGATACAGAATGAGAAGAAAATGGTTGAAAAAAGGATGTTTTTCTGAATAAAGAAAAGATAATTTCTCCACGGGAAGAAATCTTAAATATTTAGCTTGTCTAACATTCGATCTGTTTGTGTTTGTTTGGCCTGCAGAGTGGCCGGTCAACTTCACCGTAATCCCTTTATAGTGTACATCAGTGAACACTCTCTTACACAAACACATTCACACACACACACACACACACACACACACACACACACACACACACACACACACACACACACAGACACACACACACACATACCACCTTCTCTTCCCTTATTGGCCAGAGTCTAAGTCGTAAACAGATCGAGTGTTTATCCCTCTCAGCACGGCCGCACTTGGTGTGTATGTACATTACAGAATGTGTGTGTGTGTATGTGTTTTTGTGTGTGTGTGTGTGTGTGTGTGTGTGTGTGTGTGTGCGTGTGTGTGCTAAGCCCTCTATGATATTTGTGCATTTATCCCATTTCGTTTTCCTCCTCCCAAGGGGATGTTTGTTGTTGGGAGTGAGAAACGTTGACCGTTCTAACTTTATTAAGTAAACCTGAGGTTTTTCGAGGCAGAGGTACTTATTGGACGCTAAGTACAGACTGTGCAGTACAGTACAGATACACACCGTGAATCCCCAGACAAAGTACAAATTATCATTCAGTATTTATCATTGTCCAAACGCTACATTTCTTTGCAGAAATGTAGGATTTATATGTTTGTATTCTGATCCAACTGATAAGAAACGAGACTCTGACAAACAGCGTTAAAACTCTGCAGGTAAACATAGACACTGGGATCATTCCTGTGTTATTATTTCTTATTAATCCTGGTGTTTTGTATTATTCTGTACTTTATTATATATTTTGTATTATTCTGGTGTCTAGAGCTTAGTACCCAAGGAGTTTGGTTTATACAGGTTTCACGGTCGAGTGGGGATCAAGGCTGATCCTGATGCTGAGGTTGGTTTAAAGTAACCAAAGTCCTGGAGAGACAAAAGTAATATGTAAGGCTTTAAAGTGGTAATCCGTAAGATTACTTAGTTATGAATTCGGTGATGAATCTCATATGTTAGACTTTTTTGATGACACTTTTTGAAGAAACCTTAAAGTTCGCTGTATTTGTGTTAAATGTATTTGTGTTATGCATGTACTCCTCTATATGCTGGTTCCAATGTTGGTTCAATTGTTCCCATGCAAGAAGTGAAAAGGTGCTCTGGTACTGTATATAACATATACATATACTGTATATGCATACATACATGCATATACGTTGTGGTTTGGGGATGGTGTGGTTTGAGAAGCCACATCTGACCTGGGTCTAGGTAATTGGGACCCGGATTCAGAGTGGCTGCATACCTGTTGCTCGTTGGTTGGTCTAACGATCAACAGGTAAAACCCTCATCCCCACACACACTCAGGAGAGAGGATCCCTGTCATGACCTGTGTCCATCTGCTCCGGGGGTTGCTCTGTCAAGCCTCCTCTCCACAATAAACTTGTGTGTTTTCTACAACCCCGTCTTTTGTGTCTCTGTGCCGGAGGTCCCTGAAAACGTCACTTGTGTGGCGCTTTGTTTGCAAAACTGCCACAATGCGTGTGTGTGTGTATATATATATATATTTACATATGTACATATAGTACCAGAGTACCTTTTAGGACACCTACAGTAGTGTGTGGGGCGTGATTCATCATCATCATCATCATCATCATCATCATCATCATCAGTCACTGTATCGGTTCGGTTCAGGTCAATCAGGTTAGAACAAAAACAGACCAAAGCAAAGTGACTAAAGTAAAGTAACTAAAGTAACACCGAAGGTTACTTTTAACCGATTGCCTGCAGATTGTACAAGCAGTGAAATAATAGCTAATATCAACTGCTCTCTCTCGTTAGAAATAATGAGTTTTCCGAGTCAAGATCATTGGTCTAATTGTAACATACATCGTAATCATGAAGCGCTTGTTCCCAATCATCCTGATTCAACTGCCAGGATCATGTCATAGATGGTGTCACACCGTTCCACCACATAATTCATATTCAGAATTCTGTCATGGCAAGTCTTCAAATAACTGCCAGTGGGTCATCGCCCCGACTCAAATGTCTCGAAGTTTTGTGGTCTGGCTGCTTTAAAGAGATTATAATTTCTGTCAAGATGTATTGATGTTATTGCATGAGGGTTGTAGCTCTATGCATGTACAGTACGTGCATGTGTGTGTGTCTATGTGGGTGTGTACGTGCATGTGTGTTGTTGGAGTGTTCTGGCGGCTCCAGATGCTGTGTTTTTGAGTCTTCGGATGCAGAACAGAACTCTCCCCGCTGCGAAATGTGCCAAAGTGCGATCACAGGAACTTCAATACATCAAAGTTCCCCGTGCACGAACCTACACACACACACACACACACACACACACACACACACACACACACACACAGACACACACACACACACACACACACACACACACACACACACACACACACACACACACACACACAGACACACACACACACACACACACACATACACACACACACACACACAGTATATAGCAAAACATTGCCTTTACTGTAGAAAAAATAAAACACAGCTTGTAAAGTTTGGTGCTGGTGTGAGATTGTGTGTATACTGTATGTGTGTGTGTGTGTTTATGTGTTTGTGTGTGTGTGTGTGTGTGCATGTGGGTGTGTGTGTGGGTGGGGGTCTGGTATTGGAAAGTACGGCCGGCGAGTGAGGAGTAAATCGGTTATGTCTGGAACTCGAACAGGGTCCTTAACTCCATTATGTTTGTTCCTCTGGGGGCCAGTTACACAGCCTGACTTGAGTGGGCACCCACTGGGGGGTGGGGTTGGAGGTGGGGGTGGAGATGGCTATCAAGGACCACAGGGCAGATGGGGGGGCGCATTTTATCAACACACATGCTGTAATGGGGTCTTCCTGTGGGGGCCTGAGGTGTTCCTCCTGTCTGAACTTTCATGTTTTGTGTGTGTGTGTGTGTGTGTGTGTGTGTGTGTGTGTGTGTGTGTGTGTGTGTGCGTGCGTGTGTGTGTGTGCGTGTGTGTGTGTGTGTGTGTGCGCGCGTGTGTGTGTGTGTGTGTGTGTGTGTTTCTCAGTCGCTGTGTGAGGAGGTTGGTGAATATCTGTGTGCGTGTGTGTGGTGTGTGGTGTGTGGTGTGTCCTCTGATCAGAGAAAGTACTCTGCACACATGCATACAACACACATCTGGATACACTTCTCCACAATGTCTGTACACACACACACACACACACACACACACACACACACACACACACATACGCACACACACTGGCAGTGCAATTGACCTTCTAATGGCCAGTTGGAAACCTAAAGATAAGGCCAGTTAGAGATCTCTGCCGGCAAATGACATGGCATTAATTCCTCCTAAAGTCGTCGATTTCCACGGAACCCGTCCGCCCTGACCAGCTGCTTCACACGTCACTCCCCAAACAGCTCAGATTTACGCACCGAGGCTCTAGGATTTAACAGTACATCCACCAAGTGTCCCGTTGTAGAAAAATGAAGTTGTTTATCCGGTAATGGCCGATACCTCCTGACAGTGGGCGTACACACGAGACGTGCTCCCGTCAGCCGCCGACAGAGTGATCACAGGAAGTCGCATCCATCTCTGTTCGGGATCAGGCCGCCTCTACGGATCTTTGACATCAGAGGGCGGTTGACATCCCCCTAAAGATTTTTAGAGCCGAGCTTGCCTTGTCCGTCAGGGCCGGGCGACTAAATTTAAGGATGTATCAGGTCGGAGTTAACGCCATACAGGTGTGGGCACGCCCCGCTCTCTCTTTCTGAAAGGGCGGGTTGACTGAGAAGGAATGACAGAGAGAGCGAGTGAGTAAGAGCGAGAGAGGGAAGGGAGGCTGAGTTGGCCAGCGAAGAGACGCAAATGTCAAGATTTTGAAAATTACACCACCGGCAGTTGATGATTTATGTGGGAGTTAGGTTTGGATTGTGGTTTGAGGTCTGCAGGAGGGTGAGGCCGGACAGGGAGGCCTGGCTCAGCGAGGCTCCCATTCCAGGGTGCAGCGAGCGGCTCCGCCGTCCGTCAGCTGGTGGACCGTGGAGCAGCTAATCTACTGGGTGGTTCCGCACAGAACCCTCAGCAAGCCGCCCTTAAAGGGATCAAACCGGTCGATTAGTCGGAGCGCTGTTGTCCTCCTTCCAATCTGCTGTTTTCTTCCTTCCAAGTTGCAAGCGACCGGTTCGAGAAATCGACCCTAGAAAACGGAGAGACTCCGTCCGATAAAAGTGAGTAATCTGTCCAGAACAGACCTCGTTACAAAACGGCGGGGGAGGGAGAGGAGAGGGCACATGGCAGAGAGGGGGCAGCCCACCCATCAGTCCAGAGCCCAACATGCGGAGGGCAGATGTACGGCGGAGGAGGGCGTATGGGGTTCCTTCCAGAGTACAAAAGGTTGGTCCAAATAAGACCCAGCTGATCTGGGCTTTCCACTCCTCAGACCCACCGCCCGCTCTCTCCCCTTTCCTCTCACCCATCTCTCGGCCTCGCACCGCATGACCCGTGATTTCTTGCCCGCAGTTTTTTTTCATTTCTAACGCCTCCCCTCTGCGGAGTAAGGTGTCTGTGTGGCAGATCTCATGGGAGCAGGTGAGGTATAAATCCAGCCGAGCTCTGACGTCTCAAAGCCTCTGGTTCCCATTTGGTCTCCTGCCCTGCGATCAGTCACTCCTCCTCCATCACTTCCATTCCTCTCCTTCTCCTCCGCTGCTTCCACTCTGAGGGCCTACACCGCAGCTTCCACGGCTTCCACAGCCCTTTGTGTTGAACGGATTTGCATACCGTGTGGATGAAAAATCACCAATGTCTCAGTATTGACACTGACAGCTTGCAGCAATAAGTTCCCGCTCGGTTCTTTCATCCCTCAATCTTCATATCTGCTCAATCTGTGGAACGACTTAATGTGGACATGTGTTTTTCCTGCATACATTCTGCTACAGGGCACTAGTGTGCACAAGCACACACACACACACACACACAAGTGCGCAGACACACACATACACACACACACTCACGCACGCACACACACACACACACACACACACACACACACAGACACACACACACATAACAAATTAAAAGGGGCGTATACTTCAACTTCTACAGAGGGTAAACTAATGAGGCATTTTCTGTGACATGCTCATTGAGACATGCTTTGTCTGAATGATACTAAAATGTAACTTCTATCTTAGTTCTATTGTTCATTGGAGACCTTATGAGCTCCAAGGTGGCATATTGTATATATTCGTAACTACTGTACTTTAAGAGCGAAGGCTCCTAAAATAGGAAGATGCAATGCCCTGTAAATTAATTCAGTTCACTTCACTGTGTGTGTTTGTGTGTGTGTGTGTGTGTGTGCGTGCGTGCGTGCGTGCGTTTGTGTGCGTGCGTGCGTGCGTGCGTGCGTGTGTGTGTGTGTGTGTGTGTGTGTGTGTGTGTTTGTGTATACGTGTGCACACGCGCGCACGTGTTTGTGTGTTTGTGTGTGTGTGTGTGTGTGTGTCTTGCTTCCCCTCCCACCACTTCATAGACAACCAGTCACTAAAATCTAAATATCCAATAAACTTTGAACAAAATTCTTTAAAAAAAAAAACATTACCATGAATGATGCTATGGCCCTGTGATATTGAAAAACGTTCCCTTGAACTGGAGCACCATCTATTAGCGGCGGTGAGGGAGTTGAGTTGGAGTCGGATGGGTTGCCAAGGGATGGGACCACTGAGGTTGAGGAGAAGGGGAAGGATGCTGCTGGAGCCTGGGTGCGAGGGCTCGGGGTAAGTAGGGAATATAGAGACAGCAGACCACCAAGGGAGGCCTTTGAGCTGGATTAGAAGCACATGGTACAAAGCCCGGGCGCACCGTATTTCTGTGTGTGTGTGTGTGTGTGTGTGTGTGTGTGTGTGTGTGTGTGTGTGTGTGTGCGCGCGTGCGTGCGTGCGTGTGTGTGCGCGGTCAGATACAGGCCTACGTTTAAAGCAAAACTTTCCGAAAGATGGCGTTATAAATATCCATGACTAACAATAAAAGGCAGAGCGTAGGGTGGAGACCTCCACAAATGACAAACAACCCAAAAAAAAAGGGTTAACGCGTAATTCCACCACAAAGTACCGTTACAAGAATTGCAGAGCTACTGTACGTGCCATTTTGACAGACGCCCTTACTCATACAGTATTAGTTGGTTAGCTTGTCGACAGTGTGGTCGATTGCTTGCAGATCTGTGGCACAGCAGGAAGCCTGAACACACACAGCAGTGTGTAGACCCGAAAATGATTTGTTCGTAGCGACCAAACCTTTCGAATGACTCGGGAGTCACAGCACGAAAAGACTTCAAGAATTTGTTCGAAAGGCGTATATATTATATTCATACTGTATAATGACTCATATACACTTGACCAAACGAAAGGATTCTTGTGACAGGTCCATTCACAACTCATATCCCGTCCGACTCCTCCGACCGTCGTTGCACCAACTGTAACTCAAACAAACCAAGTCTGAAAATTTAACAAATCTTTTTACCGAGCCCCTCGTAAACAGCCCAATCCCGAAAAAAGAGCAGAACTTTTCATCGCTACTTAAAGGTGCACAGAGGCAGCAGTAGCCTGTGACCTCGCCTTCTCGGCGATCCAGGCAGTAACTATCCAGCGGGCGCTTCCAGGCCTGGAAAGCAAGTCCAGAGGCGGAATCAAAGACTCACGCCGCCGGGCCGACAACACTCACAACCTGCGACCTGCTCTTCGTTAGATCTCCGCGGCCTGCGAGTTCTGCCCGTCCATCACAGTCAGAGATAGCAGAGTTTACAGAGGGCTGACAAAGGGGGCAACATTTCACTCTGACAGACAAAGCCCAGCGCCAGCCTATCGACGAGGATGCGCCAACTTCTCCAGGCCTCCTCCAGGCAGGCATGACGCAGGGATTGTTGAAAGATGGCGTGAAATTTGACGTTCTTCACCGAGAAAACGTTTTCATTGTGATTTTTGACAATCTCTGGTGGATACTTGACGCGGGCCTGGCGGAGAACAGCTCCTCATGGAATTGATGGTAACGCTTTATATTACAGTGCCTGCTAAATAGTAAAAGGTGCAACAGGCAACTTTTAGTCATTCTCAATTATTTTCAAAGAATATTCATCATTGAAAATGCTATTTTAATAAAATAACTTTAATTCACACATCTGCATTTGTCACAATGGTCAGCTCAGATGAGAAAAAAATAAAATTAAAACAAAAATAGAATGAATACATAAAAAATTTCAGTCGCTTATAAAGGGCGTTGCTGATTGATGTCACACGGCGGTGTGTCCACCGCACGGTGCTCCTTGGAAAACAACAGGACAGTGGACGCCTTCATCAATCGATAATAATTATAATAATAATAATAATAATAATAATAATAATAATAATAACAATTATTATTATTATTATTATTATTATTATTATTATATTTTGTTATCAAACTGATTGTTGGTTGGTGGTTCCAACTTATGTTGATGTGATGAGTGATGTTTCATATAACCTTTTCAGAATATCTTTATAATATAATATACAATTGACCTCAATGTTGAAAGATACTGGAATTGTACTAATAATTGTACTATTTTTTATAAAGGCCTGTTTGAGGCTAAGTTTTATAGAACGTTCTCTTTGTGGCCCCATTTGGCTGCCATTTATGTGAAAGTAATGAAAACTTAAAAAAAAAAAAAAAAAAAAAAAAGAGTGTGTTTTTGTGCTTCACCGCTAAAATATTGTATTTATATATAATTGCTCATTCACCTTTTATCGACCTTGACAACATGTAGTGCTCATTCCAAATGGGGGAGCTGCGAAAAAGCATACTGTATTTAGTTGTTAATAAGTGCATCATGGAGGATTTATTAACCTTAATTAGGCACTGTTCTCACTTTAGATCTGGTAGCTGCAAAAAGCAGAGTTAACTGCATAGTTAACTGCTAATAAATGCTCGTATAGCCTTATTAACACATAATAAAACCATACTTAATTTTGAATAAGTGCATAGTTAACTGATATTAAATGCTATTATTATCTGATATTAAATGCTATAATTTACACTTACATAGTGTATTTACACAGTGATGATGTTAATAAGCATTGTATAAAAGGACCTGATCGACTTTTAACTTAGTTGATAAGGTAACGTTTATTACAGGCACCTTAATATAAAGCGTTACCGAAATGATTTACCATTTTCAGGTCAGAGGGTTCCGAGGATGTCTCCTCAGAAGCGTCAAATCAAAAGCAGCATGTTTCCAGTGCGCTCGTATGTTTCTGAGTTCTGTTTCTTTCCGTTTTTTTTCCGTTGCTTTTCAGACGGCCCGCATGAAGCCTCGGGAACGTACATCCCGAACATGGGATCCAATATCAGTGGTCATGGAGGGCCCCGCGTATCCCACCCAAGCTGCATTCACGATGTCGGCTTGATCCGGGTTTTAGCGAGGCAGGAAATTGAACGCTACAGACGCTACGGAGATGGGACTCGCCGAGCTTCAAAGCCTGTCAGACTTTGCCTTGTGGGCTCGGCCAAGCGCGCAGGATGAATCTGTAACCTCAATGACATTTCCAGTGGAACACGAACCGAGAGAATATCAGAAAAAAAAAATAAAATAAACCCGAAACTTAAGTCTTTAACGGGATGAAAAGGCCCGTCCGTCCAAGATCTGACGACCCCTAAACTGATCATTACCGTTGATGTCGTTTGACCGCGCTGATTGCACGGGGATTCCTCCTCGGGCTTTTTCTGCTTTTGAGAGGCCGGCAGTTTCCCCACGTCAAACGCTCTGCGGCGGGCGCTCGGCCCGTGAGTCACGGTTTCGTGCTCGTCGCTCGTTGCTCCGTCTGCCATGTGTCGGGGAGTGAGACGGATTTGTTTGGAAGTCCCGGATCCAGCGGCCCGTCTGGTCCGAGTTCACCGGCTTCACCGCCGTGAGTGTCTGTTTACGTGCCGTAAACCTGCTCTGAGATTCCGAGATCCTGTTGATACGGGCCTCGTCGTGTTGTTGTGGCGGCAGCCCGATTTCACTTTTCATTTTCATTCTGTTTCGTGGGTTTTACGGGTAAAGCCGTGCGCTCTCCCTGCGCGATCCTCGATTATTGAAGTTACTCTTACTTACACTGTAGTTATTACGATCAACATCCCCCCGCGCAGACATATTAATAGAAGCCGGGCAGACAGGCTATACGCTGGGAGGTTTAATATATTAGATATATTTAATATAGAAGATAAGATTTGTCTTGTTGTCAGGAAGATCAGTCCCCGTCTGAGCCCCGAAAATGTCTCCCGGGTTCACGCGGGTTGGCAATCTGAGTGGATGGCGAGACCGGCTCCGATGGAGGTGACCACCACCACCAATCCTACCTCCCAGTGCGTGGAAGTACATGTGTGTGTATGTGCGTATATGTGTGTCCATGCTATAGCATGCCTGGGACTAAACCGCATTACATTTTTATATGCTTGTGGCTAACAGGAGCCAGATGTGGCCGCCTCCAGGGAGCTTACCATCGAAACAGCCATTGAGATATTTTTTTTTGTTTTTTTTTTTTGTTTTTTTTTTAGCTCTCTTTAATGTAAAAGCGTGTTTGTATGTTGTGTTGGCATGTGATTTATATTTGCATGCGATTGCATGTGGCTGTAGGTGCCAGTAAAACAAGGGCCAATGAGTCACAATATGAATCATTAATTACTTTTCCATCAAAATGAATCAAAGTTATATGAGCACCATTGCTGGATGTGTCCTTTTCCAGCAGAGAGAGAGAGAGAGAGAGAGAGAGAGAGAGAGAGAGAGAGAGAGAGAGAGAGAGAGAGAGTGAGAAAGTGAGAAAGTGAGAAAGTGAGTGCATCCATGATTTCATCATATGAAGATGAATGGGAGGCAATAGATCAGCGTACCAGAGCTCCGTGGACTCACAGTCCTTTGGACTCTCGGCCCTGGCCCCGAGACATGGGAAGATTCATGGAGCCCGAGTGAGAGGTGAAGTCAAAATCTGATGCGCACGCACACACACACACACACACACACACATACACACACACACACACACACACACACACACACACACACACACACACACACACACACACAGATGGAGACACTCCCTAACACGCACACACACACACACACACACACACCCACACACACACACACACACACACACACACACACACACACACACGCATAAATCATACGCACCAACATTCACTTTTCACTAGATTCCCACATACGCAGAAAAATGCAGCCTGCTCTATGGTGATGGTGTGTTGAGGTCATCAGCTCTGCACGGTTATTACATTAAAAAAAAAACAGCAAAAAAAAAAGCAGTTCTCTTTATACAATTGTCAAATAAAACACCTCTCACCAAATTACCCATATAGATGAGTATTTAACCCAAAAATAAGTAAAACAATGCAAGGCGGCACAACAGAGCAGCATTAATTGAAAGCGAATGTGTCTGGGCTGGCCGCGGTGGTCAGAGATGGGCTCGGCTCCCAGTTGGCCGACACTTCAAAGCCCCCGGTCGGCCCGTCTCAGCAGCACCTGCAGCCGGTTAAACCCGGCTCTCATCACTCAGGGCGTGGAGAGACCTCACCTACGTGCAGCCCCCTGCCAAAGTGCCTGGATGCCCCGCGCCTAAATATTCGACATAAAACACGAGGGATGGCATCTCCGCCGAAGAATCCAAGCTCGGCAGAGGCCCAGCACGCCTGAAGCGGAGGGCTACAACGGCCAGCGTTGCGGGAACGATGCGATCTGCGCGGCGAGGTGTGCGGCGAACTCTTGAGAGGTCTGGACAGGCTCCCCCACAGCGCTCCTATGGCTCATACAGTAACAGGCCCCGGTCAGCCATGTTTCCTCTGCGGACGGGGAAAAGGTGTGGGGAAGCGGAGGATTAGACAGCTAAACAAACACCGGAGCAGCTTGGCCTTTAATCACGGTCATGCACTGTGAGGGCTTTAGGGAAAACACCAAACACAACACACACACACACACACACACGCGCGCACCCACGCACACACGCACACACACACATGCACACTCGTGAGCGCAGTTTGCTCGGAGGCCTCTGGAAGTCCAACATTCCTGCTGACTCAGCTCTTTTTCAGCGTTCTCTATTTTCTTTCTGGACGGCCATCTGCGGCCCTTTCACTAAGTGACCGTCTGATGGATGCCCTGCTCCCACCCTTGCTGCCCACGAGGTTAAGAAGCAACTTACGGAAGATCATTCTTGTACGAGTCCACACCCCAGCACCATCTCGTACATCGCAGATAACGAGTCGCGGTGGATGTTTATGCTTTATCTCCGTCGATCGGTACATTCTTTGCTCTTTTTCTCTCCTACATGCAAACACGACCCGTTGAGGTAAGCCACACTAGGCACGTCCATCTCACAGGATTGTTTCGGACTTCACAAACAGAAAAAGATAACACAAGTAAGATTAATGGTTTGGGGGGGGCGGGGGGGGGGGGGGGCGGAGGCTGTACTGCTCTGCTGGTCTAACACGTCATATCAAGCTCAGTTCATTACACTCCTTCACTTCAAATTCATCTTAATTCAGTGCTTGCAGAAAGACTGATTGACATGGCAATCCACTGACCAACCACTCCGACACCAAGCTGAAGAGAGCGGCGTTCGGTAACTAAACACTGGAAAAGTTGTACAAGGTTTTTTGGGTTTTTTTGGAGTGTAGGGATTTCCCTGTTCCTTTTTCTGTGCATCAATTCGAAGGAGGGGATAAATAAAAAAATCTTTTTTGGACGCGATTGACCCCGAGTCACTTCAACCTCGGCTATGCCTCCCTGGCGTGCGTCCGAAATGTCAGGCCAAATATGGATTTACCGTGCAATCCATGTATGCTCAAAAAGTGTGTTAGAAGTATCAGGGTCACATACGACATCAACCAGAAGTTGTTTTGCTGCATTGGGCCGGTGGCTCTTAATGAATGCTCGGTATATTATGTCATCTACGTTTTTACTCACATACTAAAGCGCGCCGGCCAACGGTACCAACGTGTATACCCTCCTGCACCAGCTGCCCCTGGCCTGAGGTGTGCGTCACTCGGCCGGTCACTCAACAAAACAGTTTGGTCTTTTTTTTTTTTTTCTTCGCCATTTCCCCGGCCAAGGAAAGAATTGGGTGTGAAGTTGTCGACGATGGAAGTCCGTCTGAGAAATGTCTTTTTTTTTTTTTTTTTTTTCCGGCTGCCTGCGCGTATCGTCTCCTCCGTCCCTGCAGTGCATGGGAGGGGTGTGTCAGGGCTCAGGGAAGCCATGTTGCCCCACATCTTCTCTCTTCGACCTCACTGACGTTTCACCTGTTCTAGCATGTGTTCGCGCAATACAGTTTGTGTGTGCGTGTGCGTGTGTGTGCGTGTGTGTGCGTGTGTGTGTGTGCGCGCGTGTGCGTGTGTGCGTGTGCGTGCGTGTGTGTGTGTGTGGTTTTATACATTTTCCGAAAGAAGAGTGTGTTTGACTTGAAATCATGTCGTCACAAATCAGAGCAAGAAGTCAGGGGCCAACAATAACCCTGTCAAACAACAACCCTGTTCGAGCATGTGTTCTCGCTATACAGTGTGTGTGTGTGCATGTGTGTGTGCGTGCGCGTGCGTGTGCGTGTGCTTTTATGTGTGTTTTATGTGTGTGTGTGTGTGTCTTCCAAATCCGTCTAACGTGACAGCATCCCCTCAGCCGTCGAGTAAACACTCTGTTGGAAAGTCATCGCCGTCACATCTCCCGGTATTCTGCGGGTACTACCAGATTGCAGCTATAAAATCTATTATAGACGCTCTATCCTGGGGATGAGGAACGGAAAGGTCACATGCAACATAGGGCTTTCCCCCCCGAGAGGCCGAACCACCGGCAGCAGTTGTTGTTGTGTTTCGGTGTGTGCGCCGATCGTGCACGCTCATATTTGCTTATCGTTCTTTGCACGCCCGACCCGAGCATCTGTAAAACAGCCTTTAGAAATTCCAGCGCCACTGAGTTTGTACAAAGCACTTTGGCTCTGTCAACGGATCTAAATTTACAGGACAATAAATTATCGCAGGGCTGATTCTCTGGCTCCCGCGTACAGGGCACACATTCTGTCTCGTAGCCACACACGCACACGGGCGCACACGCACACTCACACACTCACACACCCACCCATTTTGTCTGTCTGTCCCTTGAGGACACCCGTATTTTTAGGGTCTGTGGGTTTTGACCTTTCATTAAGTTTAGAGATTGATCGCATGGACCCTGTGCTGATTCATAACTAGAGAGGAGGCCTTAGGCAGACAGACAGACAGACAGACAGACAGACAGACAGACAGACAGACAGACAGATATATAGATAGATAGATAGATAGATAGACAGACCGACAGACAGACAGACAGACAGATAGACAGATTGATGTACAATACAATACATGCAGGTACCATCTCCCTCTATTTATTCATCTACAGGGGGAGTTTCTTCTTGTTTATCCCAGGAATTCTCTCTGTCGTTGACCCAGTCTTGATGACAGGCTGGCTTACCACCCGTCCAGGTCCACGTCCACGTCCAGCAGCTGGGAATAGCCGCTGAGCTCATACGGATCAACCCTGACAGCCCTTCAGAGCGAGCGACAGGGCCGACGCATCATTACAAAATGTCAATCAGTCACGTCCAATTTGAATTGCGGCAAACACCCCGGTCTTGCTTTGCCTGGGACATTAAATGATTCCTCAGGTATTATTTTGAGTTTGTGAGTTGCAGATTCGCTCGCCCACTCTTTTGCCGAAGTGACTCCCGATCCCCAAGTCGTTTGAAACGATTTGTTCGCAATGAGCCAATCATTCGCAAGTGTTGCGTCACTATGCAACTATGAATAGGCCATAATAAAGAGTACCGTTCTACGTGTTTGTGTGAGGTTTTTAGCGGATAACAGGATAGGGGTATAGTACCATGGGATTATTTCATTCGCAAAAAAGTGTGCTGCCAAAGCACCTCTTACCAACTTCAGGTTCGTCCACAGGTGACAGCGTCGAAATGGGTTGGATACGACCGCGAACCCTGGGATTCCTAATCCGACTCGTACCCTGGCTTCTCCATCCCAGTCCTCATTGGCCCCTCCTCCGCTCCGCTCCTCCTCTTCCTGGCCACATTCCCCCCTGTACGTCAGGGAATAGCATCCTGGCACTCGACTCGATCGTTCCGTTTTTGTTTACCAAGAAAGAAACGAGAGCGATGTTTACAAGGTGGAGGAGGGGACGGAGAGGGAGTTGGAGTGAGAGAGACGGACGGAGCTGGGGAAGGTGAAGGAGACCTTCATCCACTGGAGAAATAATGGCGTTTGCTAAGTGCCATCACGCGATTCACAGCTGAACGACTTCTGAGCCGCGCCTCGCAATATTTCGAGCAAAGTTGCATGAAATGAGTGTAAATGCACAATAAACAACCTTAAAAAATACAAGTGTGCATTTTCGAGGAAACAGCAGTTTACAACCAATGGTTTCGATTCCGACGGGGATTTGTTTACTTGCTGGTTGGTGATATTGGGTCAAGCTGGATCGACGGGTGGTGGTGTTTAATAGTGGTGGTTAATCCAGGATCACCATCTCCCCCCAGGTGAACTTGAAAGCTTAAGCAGCATTAATGAGAAAC